>NC_090767.1:22184967-22269967 GCF_036898095.1 Palaemon carinicauda
CTGGATCATCTCGTCAAAGGTATTTTTAGAGCCTTTGAGGTTTTTAGTTTCCTAGACTGGTCGCTTGGGACTCTCGCAAGGAAAACTGACCAGATGGAAGGATCTAGGGACCTTACCAGTATTATGTCCTGTATGGATAAGGCCCTCAGAGATGGGGCGAATGAGTTGGCG
Organism: Palaemon carinicauda; assembly: GCF_036898095.1. NCBI lineage: Eukaryota > Metazoa > Arthropoda > Malacostraca > Decapoda > Palaemonidae > Palaemon > Palaemon carinicauda. Next base: position 22,185,139 of record NC_090767.1, read on the forward strand.
GCTCTGTTCTCAGCTGAGGTCCTAAAGAAGAGAGCTCTGCTTTGCTCTTTTGCTTCTAGGTCTGTTACCACTGCACAAAAGTCTGAGCTTCTTTACGCCCCCCTCTCTCAACATCTTTTTCCCGAGTCCCTGGTTAATGACATTACGCTTTCTCTGGCCCAAAAAGCCACCCAAGACCTTTTATCTCGTTCTGCTCGTAAGCCCTTGGCAGCCCCTCCTTCTTCTTTGAAACGGGAGGAAAGGAGATTCCAGCAGCCCTTTCGGGGCAGGACTACTTCTTCAAGACCAGATTTTAGAGGGAGAAGGCAAGAATGAGGACCAAGATCTACCAGGGGTTCTTTCAGACCTCGCTCCAGAAAATGAAGTTCGTCTCCTCCAGACAGTATGCGCAAGACTGTCAGGTTTTTGGCAGTCTTGGAAGAGGAGAGGGGCGGACACCTGGTCCCTCTCAGTCATCAAGGAAGGATACAAGATCCCCTTTCTGAAAAAACCTCCTCTCGCAGATGCTCCGCTGGCCTTAGTAGCCCGGTACTCAGATCCGGGGAAACAGAAGGCCCTAGTAGACCTTGTCGACGAAATGCTAGACAAGGGGGCGATAGAACCGGTTCGGGATCTATCCTCCCCAGGCTTTTACAATCGCCTGTTTCTGGTCCCCAAGAACTCGGGTGGATGAAGACCCGTCCTGGATGTCAGCGCGCTCAACGTATTTGTGGAGAAGACAAAGTTCTCCATGGAGACGACTCAGTCGGTGCTGGCGTCAGTACGTCCAGGGGACTGGATGATGTCCCTCGACTTGCAGGACGCATATTTCCATGTCCCCATCCATCCGACTTCGAGGAAGTACCTGAGATTTGTAATGCAGGACAAGTGCTTCCAATTCAGAGCTCTTTGCTTCGGTCTCAGCACGGCTCCTCAAGTCTTCACCAGGGTAATGGCGAATGTGTCAGGTTGACTGCATCAGGAGGGGATAAGGATATCCTTCTATCTGGACGATTGGCTGATTCGTTCACGATCGAGGGAGAAATGTCTGGAGGATTTACGGAAGACTTTTATGATGGCTCAAGATCTAGGCCTGGTCTTCAACAGGGAGAAGTCTCAGATCAGACCGAATCAGACTATTCTCTATTTGGGGATAGTTCTGAATTCAGTTCTTTTTCGGGCTTCTCCCTCTCAGGAAAGACAGACCAAGTGTCTCGTAAAAGTCAGAACTTTCCTGGACAAGAAGAGATGCACAGCGAAGGAGTGGATGAGTTTGCTGGGGACTCTATCCTCCCTCGAACTGTTTGTCTCTCTGGGGAGACTCCACCTAAGGCCTCTTCAGCACTTTCTTTCGAAGACATGGAACAGAAAGATGCAGGAAGACTCCTTTTCCTTCCCCATTCCAATAGAAGTCAAGACTCTTCTGAAGTGGTGGCTGGACCCAACCTTGTTAGGGGAAGGGATCTCCTTACACAAGAAGAACCCAGACCTAGTGTTGTTTTCAGACGCATCAGAGTCAGGTTGGGGGGCAACACTAGGAAGCAAGGAGGTCTCAGGCTATTGGGAAGGAATTCAGCTGGGATGGCACATCAACAACAAGGAGCTGATGGCCATTTTTCTGGGGCTAAAGGCCTTCAAAGACTTGGTGTCTGGGAAGATTGTGGAGGTCAACTCAGACAACACCACAGCTCTTGCTTACATCAGAAAGCAAGGGGGGACTCACTCTCTGTCTCTGTTCGAAACAGCAAGGGAGCTCCTTCTTTGGGCGAAGGAGAACAAGATAGGTCTGCTGACGAGGTTTGTTCAGGGACAGAGAAATGTGAGGGCGATCATGCTCAGCAGGAAAGGGCAGGTCCTTCCCACAGAATGGACCCTCAACCAACAGGTCTGTCAGAGTCTCTGGAGGCTGTGGGGGAGACCCTTCATCGATCTTTTCGCCTCCAACTTATCCAAGAGGATCCCCAACTATTGCTCCCTGGTTCCGGGCAAGGAGGCAATAGCAGTGGACGCTTTTTTGATGGATTGGATGGGGATGGACACATATGCCTTTCCCCCGTTCAAGATCATCAATCTGGTAGTCAGGAAATTCACTCTCCTCAATTCGCCGAATGATCCTGATAGCTCCTTTCTGGCCGATGAGGGAATGGTTCACGGAGGTGGTGGACTTGTTGATGGACTTTCCAAGAAGCCTCCCTGCAAGTCCAAAGCTGCTCAGACAACCCCACTTCGAGAGGTATCATCAAAACCCCCTCGCTCTCAATCTGACTGCCTTCAGACTATCGAGAAGCTCGTCAGATCGAGAGGATTTTCAGCGCAAGCTGCGAAAGCTATCGCCAGAGCAAGGAGGGTCTCTTCACAGAGGGTCTACCAGTCCAAGTGGGAGACTTTTAGGGCTTGGTGTAGGAAGCACAAGATTTCCTCATCCACTACCTCTGTGAGCCAGATTGCTGATTTCTTGTTGTACCTCAGCCAGGACGCTAAGCTGGCTGTGTCCACGATCAAGGGGTACAAAAGTATGCTCGCTTCAGTCTGTCGACATAGAGGCTTGGACTTGTGTTACGATAAGGACTTACATGACCTTTTCAAGTCTTTTGAGACAACCAAGCAGGTCCAGTTAAAGTCCCCTTCTTGGAACCTTGATGTGGTTCTTAAATTTCTGTGCACCAAGAGATTTGAGCCCATCTCACAAGCTCCCCTTAGGGAGGTTACGAAGAAAACCCTCTTCCTTTTGGCCTTAGCAACAGCTAAAAGAGTCAGTGAAGTCCATGCAATTGAAAAGCAGGTAGGCTTCAATCTGAATGGGGCAGTTTGTGCCTTAAGATTAGACTTCCTCGCTAAGAACGAGAACCCTTCAAAGCCCTGGCCAAGGACCTTTGAGGTTCCTAACTTGACTAACCTAGTGGGTCAAGAGCAAGAGAGACTCCTCTGTCCAGTATGAGCCCTCAAGGCCTACTTGTCTCGCACAAAAAATCTGAGAGGCTCTTCTAGCTCCTTGTGGTGTTCTGTGAAAGATCCTCAGAAGCCCCTTTCCAAGAACGCTTTGTCTTTTTTCCTGAGGGAAGTTATAAGAGAAGCGCATCTCTTGTGTGAGGAGGAACACTTCGGACTTTTAAAAGTGCAGGCTCACGAAGTGAGAGCCATTGCGACCTCGCTTGCTTACCGCAAGAACATGTCGGTCAAACAAATTATGGATGCGACATTCTGGAGGAGCAACTCTGTGTTCGCCTCTCATTACCTCAGAGAGGTGAGGGTGGATTATGAGAAATGTTATACCTTGGGACCATACGTAGCTACGGCTTCTGTATTAGGCAAAGGAGTTACTACCTCCCCTCAACCTTAGTTTTGTTTACTTATGCATAGGTTGGTGTATTTTTTATTGGTTGTCTGAGGACTTCGACTTGTGTACAGTCACCTCAGTCTAGTTAGATAATTTTTATCTACTTTGCAAATGTTAGGTGGTTGGTTTGGTAAGGTTGCGGTTTTTATTTTGGGCAATAGGTAGTCCTGAAGTCTAGTCAGATTGTTGGTCTCACCCCGTTGACAGACTTGATTGAGTGTTTTCAGCACTGCAGGTCACATCCTGGCTGACACTCCTAAGGGAAAGGGACTCAAGAGGCAGGAACCTTTGAAGTCAGTTACCTTAGCAGGTAAAGAATCAAGGTGTTTTTTATTTATCCTACAGCTTTTTTGGTTGTTTCCCCAATGATGTTTCCTGTCTATCACCCTCCTCCAAGTGTGTTAATCAGCTATGTATATATAACTGCCAGGTAAGTTCTATTCATAAAAATGGAGTTTTTATGATAAAACAAAGTTTTATGAATACTTACCTGGCAGTTATATATACATTCGAAGGCCCACCCACCTCCCCTCAGGAGACAGGTCGGGCATAGATGAACTGAAGAACAGAAAACGGGAATGATTCCTCCTACCACCCTTTAACGGGTGTTACCACCCAACCACCACAAGGCGGTTGCCTAGTTTAGAAAAATTCTGGTGAAATAGAGATAATTAGCTATGTATATATAACTGCCAGGTAAGTATTCATAAAACTTTGTTTTATCATAAAAACTCTATTTTTTAGTGACGTAGGTTCTTCAAGCTGGGGTGTGGAAACGTCAAACAGCATTCACAGCCCACTACCTGCAAGACGTGACCCACAGGAGACTCGATACGTTCTCTATCGGCCCTGTGGTGGCTGCACAACAGCTGGTCTAAACCTCAGGCTCCTTATTGGACAAGTAGCAGAAGGTTGAGGGCATTGTTACCCAGTTTTAGTCTGCATGAATGAAAAGGTTTGACTGGCCCTTATTCTTTTCTTCATCATCCCCTCTCTTGGGGAAAGCAGCATCCTGGGTTCTCTGCATAGCTGACCTCAAACCACTGCAGGTAAACTATGCTCCCTTGTGTTCCTAGCATTAAGGTTAATACCGTTACGTTCCCATACCCTAATGAGGTGATATTGGGAGAGTCCTAGTCTACAAGTTTCCATCTAAAGAACTTCAGAACAACTTCCTAGGACGAGTCACACTTCTTCATACTTTCACACACAGCTTGCGTAGGCCGCAGTCCCTGCGTAGCAAGGTTCTAGCGAGGTGCAGGGACTCCTTATTTCTTGGGTGCTTACACACTCAAATAACGAGCCCCCGGGCAAAGCCAAAAGCCAGACTGGCTGGGACGTCCACCCTTCCTAATGGGTGAGTCACCCCTATTAAATAGCGTGGTTTGTATTTCGGTTACGGAACAAATGACAAATTCGTAGATAATTTGTATTTTTCCTAACCATACAAACCTTAGCTATTTACACATACTTGCCCGCCAGCCCTGTCCCCCGTGAAGTCCTACCTCTAAGCAAAGTGAACTACTCACCGGTGTGTGAGGGGGGGAGGGGTAGCTACCTACCCCTCCCCTACCCCCTCGCTAACTAGCGAGGGGTTAGTAAACCCTCGTTAAAATTCTAATGGCTCGTCATTTCAGCTACGCCGAAAGTAATACCCCCTATTTAAATAGCTAAGGTTTGTATGGTTAGGAAAAATACAAATTATCTACGAATTTGTCATGTTTTGTGTTTTGGGAAGGAAGCTGTTGCAATTTACTCCTGCAAGGGAGCGCATGAATCATTGGCAAGGAGAACTAGAGTTCTCTCTCTCTCTCTTCTACCAACCTCTCTCTCTCTCCTTCTCCTTTTTCTTTGTCGGATATTTCCTTTTCGGGAAGAGGAATGTCGCCTAGGAAGACCTTTCGGTACAGTTCCATGGAATTTAATGATCGCTCTTCTTCGGGAAGGAACAATGGATGGTCATTGCCGCTAACTGGTACATTCTGGGTCGGTTTCCGCTCTTGCACTGGTTCTAGGTGAGCGGTCCTTCTGAACCCAACACCTCAAGTGTTTGAGGGTAAGGTTACACATCCTCCTGCTATGAAGGGAGAGGTGCTCTTCGTATGGTACGTCTCATCGAGAGCAGGACCAGTCTCCTGGTTGTCTCTTCTGGTACTGGGGTGCACCAAGTAGAGAGATGGTAGTCACGGATCCTTCCCCCTTGTCTTCCTGCGCTTCCTAGGATCTATCGTAATTTTTCGTGATTGAAAGCAGAGCATTGCCTCACGTGCTTACGAGTACCGGGCTGTGTTCTGTGTTCTTACGAGCATAGAGCATTACCTCATATGCTTACGAATGCCGGGCTGTGCTCTGTGTTCTTACGAGAATAGATCCACATTCCCATCAAAGACAATTATGATTATCATCAATTCTTAAGAAAATGCATAACTGGACTACAACACATACTTCAGCTGATTCGTCCAAAGCTTAAAACGAGAAACTGAAAGATGGACGAGGTCTTTCAGTTGCCGAGATACATCAGGAGAGAGATTTCCTCTATACGTGTTCTAACTGTCTGCTTTGTTAGAGCAATTTTTTTTGCTTTCCTTTCGATGCTTTCATCTCCAAGAGGTCTTGCGTGTCAGTTGCAAACTGGCAAAAACCTTGTTTGATTTGTTAAATTTTATTGGATATTTTCTCTAGTTATTCCTAAGCTAATTAAAAAGAGTACTGTGTATTGAATTTTATTTAGAAACAGTTGAATATTAGAATGTTGCATACTAAAGTTATAATAGAATTCTTAAATACTGTACAAAAAATAAGTATATTGATAAATCATATTTGTTCCGTAACTGAAATACAAACCACGCTATTTACATGGGGTAATTACTTCGGCGTAGCTGAATGACGAGCCATAAAAGTTTTAACGAGGGTTTACTACCCCACCGCTAGTTAGCGGGGGTTAGGGAGGGGTAGCTAGCTACCCCCTCCCCCCTCACACACACACCGGTGATTGCTTCACTTTACTTTTGGCTCGGGCAGAGAACAGACCTGTCTGCTCTCTCCCTCGCTTTGACTGCCATATTTAATCTGTTTTTTTGCTTTTTCTTTTTCAGTGTGTTTGAAGTTGGCCTCTACTATGCGTACTTGCCCTGGACTTCCCAGCCGCCCTTGTGGGACCTTTATGTCGGCAGTCGACACCGATCCCCACACCTTATGTCCTCACTGTAGTGGCCAGCGGTGTGATAGTGGTAACGTGTGTATAGAATGTAGGGATTGGTCTACCTCCCAGTGGGAGAGGTTTGCCCAGCGCCGGAAGAAAAAGTCCAAAAGGGATCTTTCTCCTTCAGAGGCTTCTTTGAAGAGAGAAAATTCTAGGACTTCTTCCGTAGCCCTTTCCTCCTCCGAAGCTCCCCCTCGAGCGGTCTCTTTCGAGAGGCCGGCGAGTGGTAGCGTAGACCGTATTGCTGTTGACCGCTCCTGGGGTGCGGGAGAGGTAGTCCGGCTGCCCCTCTTCCCCCGGAGGAGAATTTGAATATGTCTAATCGTGATTTATTACAGCTTTGGGCTTCCTTGGGGCTGCAGGGTTCGCCCTCCAAGGAAGCCCTGTTTGACATGATCAAACTTAGTGCAGCTGTCAAACAATCGCCAACTACAGCAGGGATAGATCCTCTGTCTGTGGTTGACGTTATTGTGACGGAGACATCTCGTGGGTCAAGTCAAACCCCTGTTCCTGTTGCCAAGGTAGCTGACGGCTTAGATTCCCCCTCTGAACATCCTTCGAGGGAGGATTTAAGTCCCACGGTCTCTCCTGCCGGTGATTCTCCCCCTTTGGGGAAGTTCACTTGCAGAGACTCCTCTGCGGAGGCCCCTTGATGGTCAGCCTGCTGATCCCATGGCCCCTCGTGGGCGTATAAGGCGGAAGGCTCGTCCTCCCCTTCGCCGTAGAGGCCTTCCTTCCCCTCACAAGGGAGTTAGGAGGCGCCTCTTCGGCTCGTCTTCGCCACAATCCTCTGCGGAGGAGACGACTCGCCGTTCGCCAACCCTGCCAGCTACCACCTTAGACCTCTTCGGGGATCGTTCGCGATCCCTTTTGGATGATGGTCGTTCTTCGGGACACAGTGACCAGTCTTCCTCCAGACCTGCTGTGCCGTCACCCTTTGATGTTGCAGATGCGCGTTGCGCGCCACCTGATCCTGCCATTGCGCAGGTACCGGGCCCCTCGGGGCTGAAGAGCCTTGAGCGCAAAACTGCGCCTCTCGCCCTCAAGCGCCAGGTTCTTCCTGCGCGCCCTCCTGCTGCTGCCGCTGTTCCTGTCTTAGCGCCTCAGCGCTCACCTGCGCACGTGCGCGCCCCTGTTCCTGCTACGTGCCAGGGTTTCCCTGCGCTCCCACATCCTTCTACGCCCCTTCGCCCTCCAGCAGTTCCCGTGACAGCGCGCCAGCGCTCACCTGCGCACACGCGCCCCAGCGTTCCCCGGTTACTGCCTCGTCGCGCGCAGTTCAAGAGGTTCCTACTCTAGCGCACAGGCGCTCACAGGTTCCTCTGGACTTGCAGCTCCAGACGGGCGCTGCGAGTCCACGCGCAGTTCCAGTTTCAGCGCTCGCACGCTCGCCAACGCACCAGCACGCTTTTACATCACAGCACGCCGCCCAGGAGGCGACTAAGCTAGCGCACTGGCACCCCAGGGCTCTCCTTCCAGACCGCGCGATCCTGCACGCGTTCCAGCCGCGCGGGACGCTCCGGTTGCAACCGCCCAGGAGGCGCCTAGGCTAGCGCATGGGCGCTCACAGGCACCTAAGCTAGCGCACGGGTGCTCACAGGCACCCCAGGGCTCTCCTTCCAGACTGCGCCATCCTGCACGCGTTCCAGCCTCGCGCGACGCTCCAGTTGCGCGCCCCGTTCCAGTCATCAAGGCGCCACATGCAATCCTCCAGTGCACACCTGTGCGCTCTCATCAAACCGCGCGTCCTGCTCGCCCACCGCAGCAGCGCACACCAGTGCGTCCACATCCTGGTGCGCGCCCACGATCGCCTGCGCGCCCACAGGCGAGTATGCCTGTCCTGTCGGACCAGCGCCAACCTACGCGCCAACGCGCCATCCCTTCCTCGCGCTATCCTGAACCGGCGCTGCGCGCCACACGCCCTCGCCAGCTCCTATGCGCCGGCGTGCCCACGCGCGCGCTCCATCGCTCCCACGCTCCTGTGACCTCGCCTGCGTGCCACCGCGCCCTCGCGCCCGCTCCACCACCCTCTCTCCCCCACGCTGATGCACGCGCGCGAACACGAGATTCCTGTGTCACGCGATCCTTACGGGCGCAACCCTGACCGGGGCCCATCACGCGACCTCCAGCGCGAGCGTCGCCAGGCGGACAGGTCTTCGTCTCGTTCCCCTCCCTGCAAGCGCAGACCAGCGCACTCGCCGGAGGAGGGGCGGTTCCCGGACAGGTCTAAGGACTCTTTCTCTTCAACTTCACAGGCGAGCCCGCATTTGTCGATTCCTCCAAGGGATCGAACGATCCCCTTCCCTCCAGAGGGAGTGTCTGACAGCGCGACTGTCAGCCAGCAGCCCTGGTTCGGTACCCTAGTCAGAGCTTTTGTGCAGGCGATGAAGCCCACCCTCTCTGACATGGGTCGCAATCCAGTGGCAGCTTCCTCCCCCCTGAAGAGGAAGAGAGGAGTCTCTCCCGTGGAAATACCTCCAAGGCCTATTTTGTCTCCTCGCAGATCCTTGCGCAAGGCTCCTTCTCCCCCCCAGACTTTCTCTCCCTCCCCTGCGAATGAGGATTACCCATCCTCAGGGGAGTCGGACGAGCCGGACCATTCCCCCATCGCACCAATGGGGTAAGCTTCGCCTCTCCCTGAGAAGTCGTCTCGTCCAGGGGTGGAAAAGAGCCTGCACCCATCGTTACTCGAGTCCTGCATCCCGCCCAGGAGGGAACCGAAGGACTCTAAGACGATCCCTAAATCGTCAGCAAGGATCAAGCAGGAGTCATCTAGACCTTCCGAGGATGTCCAAGTCTCCCCCCAGGAAGAGCCACTGGGGACGGGAGACTTCGCTGCCAGTCCTTCAGGAGGAGCGCACCAAGAGTCAGAACACACATTCTGGCAAGTCCTGACCCCCATGAGGAACCTCAACGGAATCCCAGACCCTGAGATTCCTCCTCGTGAAGTTAAGGACACGGTCCTGGACCGCGTCTACGGCACCCAGAAACCCTCTAGGGCCAGTGCAGCCTTGCCCTGGTCTCAGGGGATGAAGAGTGCCAGGGACAAGGTCGAAGGCCAGCTCTCTGAGCTTGCCTCCTCCAGCAGATCCAGCGCCGCTAACAAGCTCCTCCCTCCTCCTCGAGTCCATCAGAGGAGGTACTTTGAGATCCTTGAGGAGCCTTGTTTTGGTCTTCCGATGCATCACTCTGTGGAAGAACTCACCGGGGGAGTCCCTCTTGAGAGACTCTCCAACCGGCACGTGTCCTACTCAGCCACTGAGATCCTAAGCCAGGAGAAGGTCGCTAAGTGTGCCATGCAGGCAACTTCGTGGCTGGGGTCTCTGGGCATCCTGGTGCGGTCTGAGGACCTCTCCAAAGAAAGCACCAGGAAGGCACTGGAGACTTTCTTACTCTCGGGCACACGGACCATTGAGTTTCTGGCCCACCAAGTCTCTAGCTTTTGGGCCAATATGATTCTCAAACATCGGGACGCTGTGGCTGAGAGGTTCCACCAGAAGGTTCCCTGTTCGGAGATTAGCAGGCTCAGACACTCTTCCGTGTTCGGTAAGAGCTTGTTTGAGCCTAAGGACGTGGAGCTTACCGCTGAGAGGTGGAGGAAGTCCACCCAGGATTCCCTCATCCATAGGGCCCCGACATCGAGGCCCTACAAACCTCCAGCGGCTCAACAGCCCCGTCCAGCTAAGGACATGAAGAAGACCACTGCAGCGAAGCCGAAGGTGTCTAAGCCCTTTCCTGCCAAGAGCAGAAGGAGCAAGAAGTCCTCCAAGGGAGGCAAGAACCATAGAGGTAACAGCCGAGGCCGTAAACGCAAGGGTTGGCAGTCCCCCTGCATGTCCACCAGTGGGGGGATGCCTACAAAGTTGCGCGACAAGGTGGCAGCAACTCGGGGCAGATGCCTGGACGATTTCCATGATCACTCTGGGTTATCGTGTCCCGTTCACAGCCTCTCTACCTCCCCTGACAGCGAATCCAGTGTCTTTGAGCTCTTGCCATGGGATCGGCAAGAGGGCAAGCCCTTTGGGCAGAAGTCCAGACCATGTTAAAGAAGGACGCTCTTCAGGAGGTTGTAGACGGGTCCCCAGGCTTCTACAGTCGACTCTTTCTTGTGAGAAAGGTGTCTGGAGGCTAGAGACCAGTCATCGACCTCTCAACCCTGGACGGGTTTGTCAAGCAGACTCCGTTCAGTATGAAGACGGCAGACACGGTCAGACTCGCAGTGAGACCACAAGACTTCATGTGTACACTGGATCTAAAGGACGCGTACTTCCTGATCCCAGTCCATCCGTCTCCAAGGAAGTACCTAAGATTTTGCCTAGACAACAAGATCTACCAGTTCAAGGTGCTGTGTTTCGGTCTCTCCACAGCCCCTCAGGTGTTCACCAGAGTGTTCACCCTCATCTCTTCGTGGGCTCACAGGATCGGCATCCGTCTCCTTCATTACTGGATGACTGGCTGATCCTAGCAGACTCGGAGGCAACCCTTCTTCGCCACCGAGACAAGCTCCTCGAAGTTTGCTGGGATCATGGTAAATCTCAAGAAGTCCTCTCTGCAGCCCTCTCAGAAACTGGTATATCTAGGCATGGTCATAGACACCAATCTCCACAAAGCCTTCCCATCAGACGACAGGATAGCAAGGCTGAGGAAGGTCGCGAGACCTTTCCTCAATCGAGAAGAACTCCCACCCCAATCGTGGCTACGTCTCCTAGGCCACCTCTCCTCCCTGGTCCATCTCGTTCCCAACGGTCACCTCAGAATGAGATCCCTCCAGTGGCGACTCAAGTCCCGGTGGAATCAAGGTCACGATTCCCCGGACACTCTGATCCCTATGGGTCCTGCGGAACGGACGGACCTCCGGTGGTGGGTGGCGGACGAGAACCTACGAAAGGGAGTGGATCTTCTCGTTCTTCCCCTGGATTTGATGTTGTTTTCGGACGCATCAAAGAAAGGGTGGGGGCCCACGTTCTGAACCACAGGACCTCAGGCCTGTGGTCAGAATCAGAAAAGTACCTTCACATAAACCTGCTAGAAATGAAGGCCGTATTCCTGGAACTTCAGAAGTTCCACCAAGTCCTGGCGGGCCACTCCGTGGTGGTGATGAGCGACAACACCACAGTCGTGGCTTATATCAACAAGCAGGGAGGTACCTTTTCGGAACAGCTATCCCATCTTGCAGTAGAGATCCTGAGATGGTTCGAAGTCCACTCGATCTCGCTAGCGGCTCGCTTCATTCCAGGCAAAAGGAATGTGCTCGCCGACAGTCTGAGCAGAGCGACGCAGATAGTGAGTACCGAGTAGTCTTTGGATCCTCAAGTAGTCAACAAAGTCCTGACTTTGTGGGGTTCCCCACCGGTGGATCTGTTTGCTACAGCACTGAATTTCAAGCTCCCGATGTACTGCTCCCCACTCCCGGACCCCAAGGCGCTCTGGCAGGATGCCTTCCAACAACGGTGGGACAACGTCGATGTGTACGCCTTTCCCCCGTTCTGTCTGATGAGGAGGGTGCTCAACAAGATCAGAATATCAGTCAATCTTTCAATGACCCTTATAGCTCCGCTATGGCATCATGCAGAATGGTTCCCGGACCTTCTGCAACTCCTCACGGAGTTTCCGAGAGAACTCCCTCCACGTCACGAGCTACTCAAACAACCACTCGCCAACATCTACCACAAAGCCGTAGGTTCGCTATGACTTCACGCCTGGAGACTATCCAGCATCTCCTCACAAAGAGAGGATTTTCGCAACAAGTGGCGAACAGGGTGTCTGGACACCTGCGCAAGTCATCCGCAGGAGTCTACCAGGCGAAGTGGAGAGTCTTCTGTGGTTGGTGTCGTGGAAGGGGTATCTCTCCACTCGATGCCACTATTCCAGCAATAGCGGAGTTCCTCGTGTATCTGCGGGAGGAAATGCGCCTTCCAGTCTCGGCAGTGAAAGGCTATCGCTCAGCCTTAAGTCTTGCCTTCAGGCTTAAAGGAATGGACATTTCTTCCTCGCTAGAACTTTCCCTTCTCATACGGAGTTATGAACTTACCTGCCCTCAGTCGGAAGTGAGACCTCCTCCATGGAACGTGGTTCGAGTTCTCAGGTCTCTTAAGAGACCTCCCTACGAACCATTATGCCAGGCTTCTGATCGCCACCTTACCTGGAAGATGGTTTTCCTGCTAGCTTTGGCCTCGGCCAAGCGAGTCAGTGAGCTACATGGTCTCTCGTACAACATCGCCCATTCAAGGGGATTGGGGGAGGTAACGTTCAGCTTCGTCCCTGAGTTTGTTGCCAAGACTCAGAATCCGGGAGTGCTGGACCCTAGGTTCGACTCTTTCCAGGTTTCGAGTCTCCGTTCTGTAACAGATGACCCAGACCATCTCCTACTGTGCCCAGTGAGGAGTCTGAGGTTGTATCTTAAAAGAACAGCTGCAGTTCGTCCCCAGGTGCGAGCCTTGTTCGTGAGCACCGGGAAGACGAAGAGGAGGGTCACCAGGAATACCATCTCGGCCTGGATTCGCAAGGTGATACATCTGGCCTTGAATCCTGACCCTCCTCCATCACGTCGCCCCAGAGCGCATAATGTCAGGGGCATAGCTACGTCCCTGGCCTTCAAGAAGAATTATTCAGTGACGCAGGTCCTTCAAGCTGGAGTGTGGAAGCATCAGACCACCTTCACGGCCCACTACCTGCAAGACGTAACACACAGGAGGCTCGATACGTTCTCTATCGGCCCTGTGGTGGCTGCACAACAGCTGGTCTAACCTCAGGCTCCTTAATGGACAAGTAGCAGAAGGTTGAGGGCATTGTTATCCGGTTTAAGTCTGCGTGAATGAAAAGATCTGTCTAGCCCTTATTCTTTTCTTCATCCTCTCCTCCCTTGGAGAAAGCAGCATCCTGGGTTCTCTGCATAGCTGACCTCAAACCTCTGCAGGTAAGCCATGCTCCCTTGTGTTCCTAGTATTAAGTGTAATACTGTCATGTGCCCATACCCTGACGAGGTGGTATTGGGAGAGTCCTAGCCTAGATTTCCATCTGAAGAACTCCAGGTCAACTTCCTAGGACGAGTCACTTCTCACCTTCACACACAGCTTATGTAGGCCGCAGCAGTTTTACAGCATGCCAGTGAGGAGCAGGGACCCTTTATTTCTTGAGTACTTACACACTCGAATTTGGGGTCCCCGGGCAAGCCAAAGCCAGTATGGCAGGAGACTTACCGCCCTTCCTAAGGGTTGAGTCACCCCATGTAAATAGCGTGGTTTGTATTTCAGTTACGGAACAAATGACAAATTCGTAGATAATTTGTATTTTTCCTAACTATACAAACCTTAGCTATTTACACATATGTGCCCGCCAGCCCTGTCCTCCGAGATAATTCCTACCTCTAAGCAAAGTGAAGCATTCACCGGTGTGTGTGAGGGGGGGGGGGTTTAGCTAGCTACCCCTCCCTACCCCCCGCTAACTAGCGGCGGGGTAGTAAACCCTCGTTAAAACTTTTATGACTCGTCATTCAGCTACGCCGAAGTAATTACCCCATGTAAATAGCTAAGGTTTGTATAGTTAGGAAAAATACAAATTATCTACGAATTTGTCATATTTTATATTTAAAAGTGTGTATAAAACATTTTAGCTCAATTTCAGTGTACAACAGGAAAGGTATTGAAGCAAAACAAATATTCCAGGATTTTCGTTTAGCAAAACGTACTCATTGTATTTCAGGTCATAACTTTAAGATTAACCTTAGACTCTTCCAGATCCTGATATGGCAACACTCGTTCACTTTCCCTCTTCTCTTACAGGTGGTCACCATTAGGTGTCGCAAGACGAAAGGTCAATGTAGACTTAAATGCGTCATGGTCAGTGATGGTGGCGGGAACAAGACCTGTTTCCTCATCTACACTGCAGACATGTTCCTTTTTGAATGTTGCAATGGTGAGGCATATCTCTCTCTCTCTCTCTCTCTCTCTCTCTCTCTCTCTCTCTCTCTCTCTCTCTCTCTCTACACCTCACCCCCATTCTTGCTGCCTTTCTTCCACCTTAACTATCACTCTACTTACAATTTTTTCTCCCAGTGGGACCTTGGCACTGAAGGGCTTTCCTGGCCCCAACACCCAACTCTTATGAATGAGGAATAAATTTTACAAGATATGTTTTTTATATTTGTAGCCATAATTATTATTATTATTATAATCTAAGACAAATAAAACTGTGTTTACATTTATGTAAGTAAATTATTGTAAAAATAAAATTTAGTAGTTTAAAAAGAAATTACAGAATAAGAATTTTTTTAATCGCTTGTTTCTCGAACTAATCGACCTTCGTCTCCCGCAGGTGTTTGACAACTGCGCCGTCACCGTTATGATTTCGGTGGAACCGTATGCGTTTGGACTTGAGATACAGCCGTCCAGGAGGATAAAGATACACCGAGACACCCCAAGATGACGCCTTCTTGATCTATGTCTCCATGTTCTCGCCTACTTTCTTGCTTCGAAAATGTAAAGAAGGTGAGTGACGATCTTTGCTCTTCGTAGCTACTTAAATCTGTGTACTTTGTAGGGTACACTGTAAGCATTGCTAAATGGTTTTGACAGATTCTCTTTCTGTCACTTTTTAACTGTCTGCTTTATCTTCATTCCCAATTCCTACCCTTCATTTTTCTGTCCATCTTCTTCGATGTTTAAACATAAATACAAATTATATTCCTTTATAACTGGTGGCGGGGAAGACCCACTCGCATGTGGGTCCGCTCAACGCTCATTTTTGGCTTCGGCTGTTTTAATCAATTTGCTTTTTCTCATTCTAGATAAATGGAAAATACAAAAGAAGTTATTTACTGGGTAAGCCGAAAATGTGCGATATGTTTTTGTGTAAACCTGCTGTATTAATCTAGTCCTTCTTGTGACTTTTTTGTTTGTAAATCATGATTAAAAAAACACAAATGTAAAGGTAAACAGATCAACTTGAGACTATATAGATTCTTATAGAGTTGATGAAGAAGGTTAAAACTTTTTATTTGTCTTCAATTTATGTCTTAAAATTAATGTGTAAGACATCTATGTCTGAAAGGAAAGTTAATACACAGGGGTATATGTAACAGAGGACATCCAGTAATGGTTTGGGTGTATTATCTCGACACCTCCATAGAATACGAGCGCAGACGACGGTCTCTAAGGCAAAGCAGGGTCTATGGGTGATGTCGAAATTCAGTTTTTGAAAATGACATAATAGAGATGGCTGAACGGGTTAACTCCCAATGAATATCTAAATAATAATTATATATATTACAAGAAAAGGAATTCCAGTTTGTACAGATTTTCGTAGAAGAGACATCAACTATGTTTGAACAATTGACTGGGGAAGGAATACAAGAATGGTTTCAGAGGTATTTCGTAAAACCATGACAGCCCCTTGAGGACCAGATTTTCAATTAAAGAGGAACAGAGAATTAGCATTTGAAGGGAATGACTCTCCCACAAGTCATGGACATTCTGACATTGAGATATCAGTTGACGTCCTTGAGGTTTGATGAAACCTGTATTGAGAGAGGGATAGAAGAGCCATTATCTATATGTCCCTTCCCCGATTTCTATAATTTCATAAATTTCATTCTCATGATTAGTTCACCAAACTTGTAACTGGGCTCCATAAGGCACTAGAAGAGTTAGAAGACCCAGGCCTACATGGCTTAGGAGTATGAAGTGTGAAGGAGGTGATGAATAGAGATGTAGTGATTTAAAAGCTCAAGATAGACGACTGGTGAAATCTAACCGAGGCCCTTTGCGTCAATAGGTGTAGGAGGAGACGATGATGTTGGATACGTTTGGAATTAACAAGTATCAAGTCTAAGGACCAAGGAAACTATAGAAAAAAGGCTTGACCAGGAGTGGCAGGTTTAGATTAAATAAGGATGTGGTATTCACTGTCAAATATTGTTATTTTTCCTAGCTTAGCTACAACCCTAGCTGGAAAAGCAAGATGCTATAAGCCCAGGGGCTCCAACGGGGAAAATACCCCAGTGAGGAAATCAAATAAGGAAGTAAGTAAACTAGATGTCTAAATATATATCTACTCTACTAAGACAGACTCATGTCAGCCTGTTCATTAAGAAATTTTCTGCAAGTTTGAAATTGAGTCTCAGTCTCCCTTGGCAGCTTTTTTTCCTTCCTGTAGAGATATGATTTGCAAATTGACACGTGAGGACCAAGTATTTACCAAATTCTAAAATCGATCAAGACAAAATTGATATGATTTCCTTTATGAGATACTACTGCTAGAGAGTTATTGGGTCTTTTGACTGACCAGACAGTACTACATTGGATCCCTCTCTTTTGTCACAGCCTATTTTTTCCACATTCTTCTCTTTCCTCGTACACCTGACAACACTGAGATTACCAAACAATTCTTCTTCACTCAAGGGGTTAACTACTGCAGTGGCTACTTTTCTCTTGGTAAGGGTAGAAGAGACTTCTTAGCTATGGTAAGCAGCTCTTCTAGAAGTTTTTATAGTATATATATATATATATATATATATATATATATATATATATATATATATATATATATATATATATATATATATATATATATATATATATATATATATATATATACATATGATTTAATCTAATGTTACTCTTCTTGAAATATTCTATTTTTATTGTTTATTACCTCTCATGTAGTTTGTTTATTTCCTTTCCTCACTGGGGTATTTTTCCTTCTTGGAGCCGTTGGGCTTATAGCATCTTTTCTTTTCCAACTAGGGTTATAGCTTAGTAATAATGATAATAATAATATGAAACAGATTTATTACCAAAGTGTTATATGGTCTGGATATCTTTCAAATCATTAGAATTCAATCTAAATTGTGGGCGTTGTATTCATGATACAAAGAAATGAAGTGTACTTTGTAGTATGGTCTTCTGATTGTAGAAGTTAATGCTTATATCCAGAAAGTTAATTAATTGCTTTAATATTCCTAGACTTAGAAATAGCTCACATATTAGATTTCAACTATGAAAATAAAAAAAAGGTTTTCCTGTTCGTCACAATTTGCAAACTAGACCATTGATCCGTCGACTTTACTCACTCCAAAATATGTAAAACAGAGAATTGAGGACTTTGGTTATTATGTAGGCTACAAAAACATAAATTAACACTTGGATACCTACAAGTACACCTTGATATTAAAAGGAATACTCTGTTACACATGTATACGTATAGATTTTGTCTACACCTTGATATTAAAAGGAATACTCTGTTACACATGTATACGTATAGATTTTCTCTACACCTTGATATTAAAAGGAATACTCTGTTACACATGTATACGTATAGATTTTCTCTACACCTTGATATTAAAAGGAATACTCTGTTACACATGTATACGTATAGATTTTCTCTACACCTTGATATTAAAAGGAATACTCTGTTACACATGTATACGTATAGATTTTGTCTACACCTTGATATTAAAAGGAATACTCTGTTACACATGTATACGTATAGATTTTGTCTACACCTTGATATTAAAAGGAATACTCTGTTACACATGTATACGTATAGATTTTGTCTACACCTTGATATTAAAAGGAATACTCTGTTACACATGTATACGTATAGATTTTCTCTACACCTTGATATTAAAAGGAATACTCTGTTACACATGTGTACGTATAGATTTTGTCTAAGTAATTAGTTGTGTTTGTGAAAAAATGTCACATTTAGATGATAGGATTTGCCCAGCGGTGTTCATCTCCTGATGGTGAATGAAGACGAAAATCGAAAGCAATGCAAACTTTAGAAAAGTGAATAACTATCAAGATTAATTCTTCCTAGAGTTTAGAATGATGCAGTTAGGCTTTAATGAATGATGAAGATATTATTCAAAAGTTCAGTAATGTATAATTGCTTCTATTATCTGTATTGTCTCAAGATATTCTTAAAAACATGACTAAAGTCATTTTCTTTTTCAGATTATCGACATTAGTACGAAGTACAGGAGAAGACTTAACAACGTCACCGAAGATTTATCTGGGGTATAGACGAATCCATAGACGATTTTATCAAGAATCAAGAGAGCATCGATAATTACACCTTTTCTTGATTTCGTTTCAGTGAAATCTTGGGTTTTTTATTCAAATAAGAATAGGTATATTTTAGGTCCAAATGAAAGAATTGAATAATGCAAAATGTAAGAAGAAAATTCTACTTTGCTAATTAACAATTGAGTTTATTCTAGAGGGCTTGTGAATATATACACATACACGTAAGGTAGAATGTCTCGTGGAATTGTGGAAGATCTGAAGGAGAGAATCTCTGAAATGTATGAAATGTTTATGTAAAATTTATTTGATTCTTCTTTCATATTTACATTTTATGAATATTGTTTGTTGAAATTTATTATTTATAGAAATGTACAGAGATGTGAGCGAACTTACAGTTTTCAATATTAAACTTAGCCGGTGATTATATATGCTGCAGCTCTGCTGCCCGACAGAAAAACTCTACGTTCAAAATCCGCCAGCGATCGCTATGCAGGTAGGGGGTGTACTTTAACAGCGCCATCTGTCGAGCAGGTACTCAGTACTCAATGCAAACACAGAACTCAATTTTCTCTCTGTCGTGCCACCGGCAAGACCTACTAAATTCGCTGTTGCTTACTGGATTGGTTTTCACATATTTTGGTGAAGTACACATTTCTAGTTTTGAGCTTTCGCTTTGCAGACGTTATCTTCAATACATCCTTGCATTCTTTTATTGATTTTGGATTATTTGTTGATGACTTTGGATAGATTTTGAATTCCCCTTTGACTAATTCAAGATGGCTGACCCTTCTCAAGGAGTGAGCGTAGATGCGTTTAAAAATCAGCTCGATAAATACCTAAGATGCATCCCAGACCATCCAAGACTGGAAGATGCAAAATACACCGGAAGATGTATTAGCAACTCTCTGGTGGATATACGAGGTGCCTCACACTGAGGGACCTGGGGGAACCCAAACAAAAACAAAAAAAGTTCAGGAAATGTAATGCTAGGGACTGTTCGAGGCGTCTTCCGAAGGCCTCTATCGATCCTCACACCGTTTGTTCCAATTGTCGGGATAAGACCTGTCAATTGGAAGATCAATGTGAGGAATGCGTTGGGCTTTCGGAATTCGATTTCATCGAATTCCAGAAATACACACGTAGGCTAGAGAGAGATAGAGTAAGGAGAAGTTCATCTCGCTCCGTTGATTTTTCCTCAGCCTCATGCCCCACAACCTATTCCTTCCCCTGTAGTGGTTGCTCCTGATCCCCCTTCTAGCACTCAACAACCATCGATGGCAGATATGATGCGTGCCATCCAGGCTCTGGGTGAGAGAGTCGAGTCATTGGCGAGTGACCGTAACCAACTAATGTCAGACGTCAAGGAGTTGAAGTGTAAGAGTGCAGTGGGTAGTGACAAAGTGAGTGGTAGTGTTGTGGAAAGTGTTGTAGATAGTGTTGCGCTTGAGGGTTCGTCTGTTTGTGCCTGTCGTCCTCCCAGTCCGGGACCTCTTGCAAGCTCCCAAGCCCAGGGGAGAAGCAATGTCGTACGACCAAAGGGTTCGAGAGGCTTTAATCAGCGAACAGACGTTCCCTCCGTGGTTTCGGGCGTATCTAACCAAGATCGCCCCACCCACACGAAGACGAGAGAGCCCATTTATTCCTCGTCTGC
This sequence comes from Palaemon carinicauda, assembly GCF_036898095.1. Taxonomy (NCBI): domain Eukaryota; kingdom Metazoa; phylum Arthropoda; class Malacostraca; order Decapoda; family Palaemonidae; genus Palaemon; species Palaemon carinicauda. Next base: position 22,205,334 of record NC_090767.1, read on the forward strand.
GGAAGAGGTTTCTCAAAAGAAACCATGGACCAAGGTCTCGCGGCCTCTTAAGCGCAAGTCGGTCCCTTCCGCGCAAGTCCAACGGCCCAGTTGTAGCCACTGGGTCAGTTCGGACTCGCTGCAGTCTTCCGATGACTGCACACCTCCTAAGAGAGGCAAAGCGGTACCGCATCAGGCAGTAACACCGTCTGTTGCCGCATCTGCTCCTGTAGACCCTAAGTGGTCTTTGCTGCAGACCATGCAGTCACAGTTAACGTCATTGATGCAGGACTTTCGTGCGGAGAAGGTTGACGCTGCACCAACCTCTGGCCTACAACCACCCACGGTTGTGCGTCCAGTGGACGCTGAGGCTACCTTCTCCCGCACTCCAGCTGTGAGAGTCCCGCCACCCATGCGTTCCAGTGTACCCTGCCAGCCGCATGTTGACGTTCAGCGACGCACGGAACCTTCCGTTGACGTTCGCGAGTTACAACAACAACCTAAGTTGTTTTGTTTTGACGCGGTGCGTCAACCTCCGCAACCCAGTGTGGTTACCACTACTCGCCCACAGCAGACTAGACAGTCTGGAGTAGACGCTTTGCGCCCCCGCGCTGCTATGGTTGTTGCCAGTTCACAGACTGGGCAACAGTTCCATGACGTTGCGTCCGGTTCAGTCACGCATGCACCCGTGCTGCCGGACTCAGCTGACCAGCCGATTCCTACTCCTTTGCCGCTTCCTCCTCAGTTTTCAGATGGTGGACTCTCTGATGATGACGACGCTGCACACATTGACGACCCGCATACTGACATCGACGAACCCAAGACCACGCAACCCTCCTTGGACTTTAGGAAAGTTCTTGCACTGTTCAGGGAGATGTATCCTGATCAGTTTGTTTCTGCGGCCCCACGCTCTCCTCCATCTGAGTTCTCTTTAGGCACGCAGTCTTCCGCGCCTGCCTTTACGAAGCTCGTCCTCGCCCGCTCGTCTAAGAGAGCTTTACGAGTATTGGGAGAATGGATGCAGTCCAAAAAGAACCTTGGGAAGACAGCATTCACGTTTCCCCCTGCGAGACTCTCTTCCAGATCGAGCGTCTGGTATGCCACGGGAGAAGTTCTCGGCTTGGGAGTTCCTGCCTCTGCCCAGGGCGACTTCTCAAGTCTAGTAGACTCTTCCCGCAGGCTAGCCATGAGACGCTGTATGATTTGTTGGTCTCCTTCAGACTTAGACCATCTGTTGAAAGGAGTGTTCAGAGCCTTCGAGGTTTTTAACTTTTTGGATTGGTGTTTGGGAGCGTTGAGCAGGAAGATCTCCCCTTCTGACAAGGAAACTTCCATGCTCATTATGTCCTGCATGGACAAGGCCATACGTGACGGATCCAGTGAGCTTGCGGCTTCGTTCGTTTCCGGGGTCCTCAAGAAACGGGAAAACCTTTGCTCTTTCTTGTCAGCTGGAGTAACACCGTGTCAGAGATCGGAACTTATGTTTGCTCCTCTCTCAAAGTGCCTTTTCCCAGAGGAGTTGATAAAGGAGATTGCTGCCTCCTTGATTCAAAAAGACACTCATGACCTGGTTGCGTCCTCTGCCCGCAAAGCCACCCCTTTGCCTACCTTGTCTAGACCCAGGATGGACACTCCAGCGTCCAGATTCATTCCGCCCTTTCGTGGCAGAGCCTTCAGCAGAGGAGGTGCTCGTGCCGAAGGGAGACGTGGGAAGAAGAAAGGTACCAAGTCCTTTAAGGGCAGAGTCTGACTGCCACCATCTTCAGACAGCAGTGGGAGCCAGACTCAAGAACTTCTGGCAGACCTGGGAGAAAAGGGGCGCAGATGCACAATCTGTGAAGTTGCTCAGAGAAGGGTACAAGATCCCGTTTGTACGCAAACCCCCTCTAGCAAGGTCTCCCATCGATCTCTCTCCCAGGTACAGAGAGGAGGACAAGAGACTAGCTTTGAAGCAAGAGGTGTCTCTCTTACTAGAAAAGGGAGCGGTAGTCAAAGTCCGGGACCATCAATCCCCGGGCTTCTACAACCGTCTCTTCTTAGTGGTAAAGAAGACAGGAGGGTGGAGGCCGGTGCTAGACGTCAGTGCGCTGAATGTCTTTGTCACAAAGCAGACGTTTGCCATGGAGACCACAAAGTCTGTTCTAGCAGCGGTCAGGAAGGAAGACTGGATGGCCTCTTTAGACCTAAGGGACGCTTACTTTCACGTCCCCATCCACCCAGAATCCCAACCTTTTCTGAGGTTCGTTTACGAAAAGGTTGTCTACTAATTTCAAGCCCTGTGCTTTGGCCTAAGCACGGCTCCTCTTGTCTTTACGAAGCTGATGAGGAATATTGCCAAATTCCTGCATTTAGCGGATATCAGAGCCTCCCTCTATTTGGACGACTGGCTTCTAAGAGCTTCTTCCAGTCGTCGCTGTCTGGAGAATCTAAAGTGGACTCTAGATCTGACCAAGGAATTGGGTCTCCTGGTCAATATGGAAAAGTCCCAACTGGTCCCATCCCAAACTATAGTATACTTAGGGATGGAGATTCACAGTCAAGCTTTTCGGGCTTTTCCGTCGGCCCCCAGAACAAGTCAAGCCCAAGGATGCATCCAGAACATGCTAAAGAAGGACCGATGTTCAGTCAGACAGTGGATGAGTCTGATAGGGACGCTTTCATCCCTGGAACAGTTCATTTCATTAGGGAGACTGCACCTCCGTCCCCGTCAATTTCACCTAGCTGTTCACTGGAAAAAGGACAAGACGCTAGAAGCGGTCTCGATCCCCATTTCCGAGAAGATGAAGTCATCACTGACTTGGTGGAAGGACAACATCAACCTCAGAGAGGGTCTGCCCCTGGCTGTTCAGACCCCCAACCACGTTCTCTTCTCGGACGCATCGGACACGGGCTGGGGTGCGACATTAGACGGTCGGGAATGCTCGGGAACTTGGAACTCGAATCAAAGAACGTTACATATCAACTGCAAGGAGCTACTGGCAGTTCATCTGGCCTTGAAAAGCTTCAAGTCCCTCCTTCTAGGCAAGGTGGTGGAGGTGAACTCAGACAACACCACGGCCTTGGCGTACATCTCCAAGCAAGGAGGGACCCATTCTATGACGTTGTACGAGATCGCAAGGGACCTCCTCACCTGGTCAAGAGATCTAAACCTTTCTCTAGTAACGAGGTTCATTCAAGGCAACATGAATGTCATGGCGGATTGCCTCAGTCGGAAGGGTCAAATCATTCCAACAGAATGGACCCTACACAAGGATGTGTGCAAGAGACTATGGGCCACATGGGGCCAACCTACCATAGATCTCTTTGCAACCTCGATGACCAAGAGGCTCCCAATTTATTGCTCGCCAATCCCGGACCCAGCAGCAGTTCATATAGATGCCTTTCTACTGGATTGGTCCCATCTAGACCTTTATGCATTCCCCCCCGTTCAAGATTGTCAACAAGGTACTGCAGAAGTTCGCCTCTCACGAAGGGACAAGGTTGACGTTAGTTGCTCCCCTCTGGCCCGCGAGAGAATGGTTCACCGAGGTACTTCAATGGCTGGTGGACGTTCCCAGAACTCTTCCTCTAAGAGTGGACCTTCTACGTCAGCCACATGTAAAGAAGGTACACCCAGGCCTCCACGCTCTTCGTCTGACTGCCTTCAGACTATCGAAAGACTCTCGAGAGCTAGAGGCTTTTCGAAGGAGGCAGCCAGGGCGATTGCTAGAGCAAGGAGGACATCCACTCTTAGAGTCTACCAGTCGAAGTGGGAAGTCTTCCGAAACTGGTGCAAGTCGGTATCAGTATCCTCGACCAGTACCTCTGTAACCCAAATAGCTGACTTCCTATTATACCTGAGGAAGGAAAGATCTCTTTCAGCTCCCACGATCAAAGGTTACAGAAGCATGTTGGCAGCAGTCTTCCGTCACAGAGGCTTAGATCTTTCTAACAACAAAGATCTACAGGACCTCCTTAAGTCTTTTGAGACCTCGAAGGAGCGTCGTTTGGCTACACCGGGTTGGAATTTAGACGTGGTACTAAGATTCCTTATGTCAGAAAGGTTCGAGCCACTACAATCAGCCTCCTTTAAAGATCTCACCTTAAAGACTCTTTTCCTCGTTTGCTTAGCAACAGCTAAAAGAGTCAGTGAGATACACGCCTTCAGCAGGAACATCGGATTTTCATCTGAAACGGCTACATGTTCTTTACAGCTTGGTTTTCTAGCCAAAAACGAGCTACCTTCTCGTCCTTGGCCGAAATCGTTCGATATTCCAAGCCTTTCAAATTTGGTTGGAAATGAACTAGAAAGAGTCTTATGCCCTGTTAGAGCTCTTAAGTTCTATTTAAGACGAACTAAACCTTTACGAGGACAGTCAGAAGCTTTATGGTGTGCTATTAAGAAACCTTCTTTACCTATGTCAAAGAATGCAGTTTCCTATTATATCAGACTGTTGATACGAGAAGCTCATTCCCATCTGAATGAGGAAGACCATGCTTTGCTGAAGGTAAGGACACATGAAGTTAGAGCTGTCGCAACTTCAGTGGCCTTTAAACAAAATAGATCTCTGCAGAGTATAATGGACGCAACCTATTGGAGAAGCAAGTCATTGTTCGCGTCTTTTTATCTTAAAGATGTCCAGTCTCTTTACGAGAACTGCTACACCCTGGGACCATTCGTAGCAGCGAGTGCAGTAGTGGGTGAGGGCTCAACCACTACATTCCCCTAATTCCATAACCTTTTTTTAATCTTTCTCTTGAAATGTTTTTTATTGTTATTTTTTGGGTTGTCCGGAAGGCTAAGAAGCCTTTCACATCCTGGTTGATTTGGCGGGTGGTCAAATTCTTTTCTTGAGAAGCGCCTAGATTAGAGGTTTTGATGAGGTCCTGTAGTATGGGTTGCAACCCTTGATACTTCAGCTCCTAGGAGTCGCTCAGCATCCTAAGAGGATCGCGAGGCTCAGTAAGGAAGACATACTTAAAAAAGGCAGAGTAATTGTTCAAGTCGACTTCCTTACCAGGTACTTATTTATTTTATGTTTGTTATTTTGAATAACTGCTAAAATGAAATACAAAATCCTTAGCTCATAATAATGTAAACAATTAATGCTGGTCTCTACCCACCCCCCTGGGTGTGAATCAGCTTATATAATCACCGGCTAAGTTTAATATTGAAAAATGTTATTTTTATTAATAAAATAAATTTTTGAATATACTTACCCGGTGATTATATATTAAAGGACCCTCCCTTCCTCCCCAATAGAGACCCAGTGGACCGAGGAGAAAATTGAGTTCTGTGTTTACATTGAGTACTGAGTACCTGCTCGACAGATGGCGCTGTTGAAGTACACCCCCTACCTGCATAGCGATCGCTGGCGGATTTTGAACGTAGAGTTTTTCTGTCGGGCAGCAGAGCTGCAGCTTATATAATCACCGGGTAAGTATATTCAAAAATTTATTTTATTAATAAAAATAACATATTTTTATATATAAGGAATAAGGTTTTATTTTGTGTTAAGTACTGTAGTATATATTTGAAATTCAAAATATTTTGCATTGGTAAGATGTTGAAGTTAATTCAAAAGTAGATTTATAGTTGAATTAGGTATATCATCCGACTCAGAAGAAGGTTCAGGTCCGATTCAGCTTCTAGAGAAAAGCGTCTTAGGAATCGTTTCGCTTAATTCCGTCCGTTTTGTCGTTTCTAGAAAGTAAATGTTAATTTCTCGTTACTCGGAAGAAGCGTTTTATCGTCATTTTTGTTTATACTCGGACTCTCCGTTTTAACTCTGAGACGTCAGTGAATCGCAAACGGTTATTCCTAAATTAGTCATGAAGAAGTACGTACTTTCTTTCGTTTGATCTATTGAGCAGTTTTTTCTCAAATTTTGTCTTTCAAAATAATAATGATTAAAATAATAGGAATATTCAAAATAATAATATAGATGAAGATATTTGAAATAATTAAAATTATTATAATAATAAGTGAAATAATAGTAATAATTATTAATATAATTAGAATAATAATTTAAAAAATAATTAAAATGGTAATAATATTTTTTTTAATTAAAATGATTGAAATAATAGTTAGATAATTAAAATAATAATAATAATCAAAGCAGCTAAAATAATAATAATAATGATAATAATGATAATGATAATACTTGAAAATAATTCAATATCAGATGTATTCTATTAAGATAAATATCTTTTGTGTCACAACACAAGAAGTAAAACACTGGAAAATATTTTGTATGAGAAAAGAATGACTCCGGTCAAAAATTCTTTTACAATTTTGATTAAGTTCACTTATTGGTTTACTTGGCAGTTCTAAAAAGGTCGCTGGCATTCTCTGTACATTTGATGTATGTTGTATTTTATTGTATTTCATTTTTAGATTTATTATTAGCAGACAGAACACATTTTGATGTAGCAAAGGTTCTATTTTAAAATCACATTTGAATGTTTACCAATCCTGAAACCACATGACGATAGTGAGAAAATTCCAATTGAGAAAGGAGTTAGACAGGGAGACCCCTTCTCGCCTAGATTATTTACAGCATTTCTTAATTGAAAATAAGCAGCAAATACAGATCTGGGGAATTTCTATGTCATGAGAGAGAGAGAGAGAGAGAGAGAGAGAGAGAGAGAGAGAGAGAGAGAGAGAGAGAGAGAGAGAGAGAGAGAGAGAGAGTGTGTGTGTGTCAAGGCATAAGTAGTGGCCTGCAAGTGTTGGTACGCGTTAAAGACGTGATTTCCAACGTATAGGTCTTTCCGTACGTGCTGCTTAGCCGGGGTCTGTAAATCTGATGGCATGGGATAGACTCCCCTTGCGGTGTGTAGGTCTTTGAGTATGTGCTGCTTTGCCGGGGCTTGTAAGTCTGACGGCAGGGGTAGACTCCCCCACAATGTAACGTAGGCTTTGTAGATCGCCAGAGGAGGTGGGAGACATGAAGAATTAGATAGGGACGACCAACCACCTCCTACCATTTCTGCCAATGAGAATTCCTTTACATATTCTTTCTCCAAGTCCATGTGACGAAGATTATTCTAGAATAAATCAAATGAGAAAGTGTAAAATACTGCACTTATTTAACAATTTCATAAAATCACACATTAAATATTTAAGCAAAACAATATAAAAGTTTTCTGAGGTTGAATGTTGAGTTTCTCTTCCAGGGATTTCGCTGAGACATTTCAGAGAACAATGTAGAGTTGGGGGTGTCATTATCATTATCATTATAGCAAACGATATCAAACAAAGTTATTCATTTTATGTTCTTAGGAAGATTAGTCTATGATGGAAGTCATTATTCAAGGCAGGATATATTTGTTATAAGATAGCATAACCAGAATGGCTAGTCAAATGTTTAGGCTATTCAGTAGTCAGCCTTGAGTTGTGGGAATGGATAGTTGGATAGTCAAATACCATATGAGATAAGGCTAGTTGTTAGCTAGTCTTACGTTAGGGAATAGTTGAACCAGATGGATAGTCGAGTATTGTACGAGAGAGAAGTTTTAAAAGTATCAATATTAACCAATTCTAATCAAGATAACTTCAAGTGCCACAAATGTGTTCTGTCTGTTAATAATCATCGTAGGATTTTGTATATATAAATATTCTCTTTAATTCCATTACAGCAAATGAGCAAAATCTTTCGAATTCTGTTTAGAAGACAAATTTTGGTCGGGATTTTCATAGCTGTGAGCGAAAGTTTGACCTCGTAGATCAAGAGAGGACATTCTTCTTCTTGTAGTAGGAAAAGGTGTTTGTTCACACTAAAGCCAAGACTGTTTCCGTGTCCGTTTCGTGAGATTTGGCTGAGAAAACCACAGGTCAAAGGATAAAGCTTTGGAAATGTTATTCGATAGGTTTAAAAACTTATTTGTTTAATGAGAGACAGAAAATACAAACTTCATTGATTTTTCCAAAGTGGTACTGATATCAAATAGAGTAGTCTTTTAGTCTTGAATTTAATATATTTGCCTGATTAGTCTCTGAAATTTAATAATCATAGATCTGATTGAATTTTTCTAAATATCAAGTGACCTCAAGTTAGTTTTGTGACATCTTAATTGTTCGAGCAATAGCCTGCGATACTTGGTCTCTTTCGCATGATATATTTAGTCACCCTTCAGGAGGTTAGGACATTGAAGTGATAGATGGGATGATGTTTTATGTTCTATTTACTTTTGAATCAAGATGTTTTTGCTGAGATCAGAAAAACATGTTATGAACTTCAGCTTTAGACAAATGTTTACCAATCCTGAAACTACATAACGATAGTGATAAAATTCCAATTAAGAAAGGACTTAGACAGGGAGACCCCTTCTCGCCTAGATTATTCACAGCATTTCTTAATTGAAAATAAGCAGCAAATACAGATCTGGGAATTTCTATGTCATGAGAGAGAGAGAGAGTGTGTGTGTGTGTGTGTGTGTGTGTGTGTGTGTGTGTGTGTCGAGGCATAAGTAGTGGCCTTGCAAGTGTTGGTACTCGTTAAAGACGTGATTTTCAATGTATAGGCCTTTCAGTACGTGCTGCTTAGCCGTGGTTTGTAAATCTCATGGCATGGGATAGACTCCCCTTGCGGTGTGTAGGTCTTTGAGTATGTGCTGCTTTGCCGGGGCTTGTAAGTCTGAGGGCAGGGGTAGACTCCCCCACAATGTAACGTAGGCTTTGTAGATCGCCAGAGGAGGTGTGAGACATGAAGAATTAGATAGGGACGACCAACCACCTCCTACAATTTCTGCCAATGAGAATTCCTTTATATATTCTTTCTCCGAGTCCATGTGACGAAGATTATTCCAGAATAAATCAAATGAAAAAGTGTAAAATACTGCACTTATTTAACAATTTCATAAAATCACAGAAGGTTAAATATTTAACCAAAATAATATAAAAGTTTTCTGAGGTTGAATGTTGAGTTTCTCTTCCAGGGATTTCGCTGAAACATTTCAGAGAACAATGTAGAGTTGGGGGTGTCATTATCATTATAGCAAACGATATCAAACAAAGTTATTCATTTTATGTTCTTAGGAAGATTAGTCTATGATGGAAGTCATTATTCAAGGCAGGATATATTTGTTATAAGATAGCATAACCAGAATGGCTAGTCAAATGTTTAGGCTTTTCAGTAGTCTGTCTTGAGTTGTGGAAATGGATAGTTGGATAGTCAAATACCATGTGAGATAAGGCTAGTTGTTGGCTAGCCTTATGTTAGGGAATAGTTGAACCAGATGGATAGTCGAGTATTGTACGAGACAGAAGTTTTGAAGTATCAATATTAACCAATTTTAATCGAGATAACTTCATGTGTTCTGCCTGTTAATAATCATCGTAGGATTTTGTATATATAAATATTCTTTATTAATCCCATTACAGCAAATGAGCAAAATCTTTTGAATTCTTTTTAGAAGTCAAATTTTGGTCGGGATTTTCATAGCTGTGAGCAGAAGTTTGACCTCGTAGATCAAGAGAGGACATTCTTCTTCTTGTAGTAGGAAAAGACGTTTGTTCACACTAAAGCCAAGACTGTTTCTGTGTCCGTTTCGTGAGATTAGGCTGAGAAAACCACAGGTCAAAGTGCCGGTGAAAAAGATAAAGCTTCAGAAATGTTTTTCGATAGGTTTAAAACTTCATTGTTTAATGAGAAACAGAAAATACAAACTTCATTCATTTTTTCAAGCGGTACTGATATCAAATAGAGTAGTCTTTTAGTCTTGAATTTAATATATTTGCCTGATTAGTCTCTGAAATTTAATAATCATAGATCTGTTTGAATTTTTCTAAATATCAAGTGACCTTAAGTTAGTTTTGTGACATCTTAATTGTTCGAGCAATAGCCTGCGATACTTGGTCTCTTTCGCATGATATATTTAGTCACCCTTCAGGAGGTGAGGACATTGAAGTGATAGATTAAGTGGGATGATGTTTCATTTTTCTATTGACTTTTGAATCGATATGTTTTTGCTGAGATCAGAAAAACATGTTATGTACTTTAGACAAAAAAAGGGAATCTGTAATGCGGTAGTTTTTCTATCTGATTTTATATTGTTAGATTACTACTTATCTGAATGTCGATTTTTAATTTTGTTTTATTTATTTAGCAGTGTAGAGGATCTACAAAAGTATAAATTTTTAATAAGTTTATGATAAAATGTTTTTCAGGCAATTTATTTTTGACTAGGTAGCATTAGCGTATGTTGTGATCGCTTGATTTTTATTACAAGAATACAAACCCTTGTTTACTCCGTTTTTGCTTTTCCATGACCAGAGTTTTAAGGAATTATTGGGATTCTGGCAATATTGTTTGCATGCCAATATCTCACCCACTTCAAGCGAAAGTAGCGATTGCCACAGTTTAATCCTGTTCTTCGTGCTTAACACACTTCTCTGCTCAAACTGCTATTCAAATCTTTATGCTTATATTTGTGTTTTCTCTCTCAGATATGATGAATACAAATGCTTCATAAGTATGTATGAGAGCTAGACCTGGCCTTGAAGGTTCTTCCTGAAGCTCCTCCTTGGAGGTCGACCTACATCCTTTAAGAAATGATGGTTAAGACCAGAAAATTTTGCTATTAATGATGCCAATTTGATCTCCCTCCCGATTTCCGCGTTAAAGGAGCTATCTGGTGACGGGGCAATTTGTTACCCTGTCCTATACGGGCAGTTTGCCTTTTCCATTCGAGGACTACTTTGGGAACCCTTCCGAGGACTTCTCCTGGACACCTATTTCTTACGAGGACTTATAGACGCCTGTCCTCACCCAACTTCTTTGTAAACACAAGTCAAAACAAGAAGGGCATATCTAGAAATACTATCTCCTTAAAAAGGCTCAAGATCTCTCTCTCAAGACAAGAGCCGGGTACATCAGGGATGGAGCAAATTGCCACAGAGGCAGTAGAAATGGCCGTAGAGGCATCTGTGATACCTCCACTAGAGTTACCAAAAAGTTCAGGGGAAACTTTCCACTTTCTTAAATGAGTGAGCTTGATAAGGCAACTAGGTGGGTTGGGTGAACCACCAAGGTGCTGTACTATTGACAGGTTCTTCCCAGAGCCGCAGAATACAAGACAACTGCGATGTCCCTCTGTCGAACCAGGCCAAGGGTGAGTCAGAATTGTTTAATTGACAGATTTCAGGTACAGAGAATTCCTTAAGGTCAAAGTACGGGTTGAGTAATTTTCATTATACAGGGCTGAATGGCTTTTGATGTGCCAGATGAAATCAAAATCTCCTCCTCTAGCTTTCTCAAAACAAAGTAAGTTTTATGTTCATACAAGAACAGATCCGAACACAGTGGATCTAGATGTGGCCACTCTTACACCAGGCACAAGTAGCGACAGGCTTCCTTGTTTGTCTTCTTATTATTATTATTACTAGCTAAGCTACAATCCCGGTTGGAAAAACAGGATGCTATAAGCCTCATCCACCCCGCAAGGCCCTAAAATTCTGTTTGTGGAAAAGCAAAAACTGATTAAACACCTATAAATAACTCTGGTTTATATTGCTAGGAAAAATACAAATAAATTTTCTAAGAATTTGTATTTTAAAACTATTTTATTATTGTGAATATTACTGTTTATAAGGCTGTACTGTATAGGATTTTGCTCATTGCTGCAGTGCGAGTTTTGTATCAAAATGTTTTTGTGACTTAATTTGATTATTGTTAAAGAGAACTTTTATGTTGAAGTCAGTTTGTTATGTTTAAAATCTGTCATTTCTTTTGGTATAAGACTGGGTTTCAACATTCTAAGACTGAGAATTATTTCTTATGGACATATCAACGAAGGGAAATAACTAGGAACGGTAACTAAAGAAAATGGGTAGATATGAGACTAGCGGGACTAAAAAGACCCTGAAGAATATAGACTTTATTCTTCATATGTTAAGCTCATTAAGATGATGCAATGATTTTTATTATGGTTCTCCTACAAGTTAGCAAAGAAAGCTATATTCTAGTTTGGCCTTAGTGAAGCAAGTTAGATACATTTAATAAATTGTTATACTGACTGGTTAGAAGGTAGCTATAGCGTACAATCCTTTTCTCAGTGGGGATACCTCAACGTGGTGAAAGGGTTTGTGTATCGCCATGATCAAAGTTTTACTATTCAGGGCCACCCATACTAGGTTGGTTTGCTGTGAGCGATCAGACTAAAGTCTCCCACCATCACCAATCCGCAGTGGCCAGCGTGGCGATGGAAATGGCCAAACCCCAGACATGACTAAGGACATGTCTGAGGCTTTTGTCCTGCAGTGGACTAGAAACGGCTAGAGTTTTTTTTTTGTATGTAAATGTATTAGTAATGGTTTGCTAGTTAATGTGTATGAAGGTAGATGTATAATGTTGCATTTGTATTCCAAGTTGTGAAAATATGTTTACAGTAGTAGTTAATTCTTATAGAACAAAAGAAAGATAGAACAATTATAAGTGAATTAATTAGATTATGTTATGAATTATAATATTTCTAGGCTCATTACTAAAGCATAAACATAAAACTAATTAATAAGATTTGAAATTCAGTCAAATGTCTTAATCACGCCTAACACGATTCCAGTCTTATGCCAAACGAAATACCATTTTGTAACTGACATTGCCATTGTATCGAGTCTAAAGTCTGAGTTCTCTTCCAGATGTAGATGTAGATGATTTGGAAAGAAATAAAGGCCAGTGGCCTCACCCCAAGGGGCTGATCTCACGGAACGCGCAAGGCAATGCTAAAGACGTCCCTCCCTGCTTGCCAGAGGCCTTGCAGTCGTCAGACTGTGCCGGAGTTACTCCCGTTGCTATTGTGGTATGTGCCTTTTATCTCTGAATTGGAAAATTGATTATTTAATAACTCTTTTTTTTATTGGGAGAATGTATTCGCTATGTCGTCTTCCATTTGGTTAATATTCACTGAAATTGGTTGTCTCGATTTAGGTAAGAAAGTTAAGTTATAGCTTGAGATTAAGCTGTTGAAGTTTCTATCCTTTTAATAAAGCTTACTCAGATATATAATTCTAAAAGGTGTCTTTTTGAATGTCACTGAAATAAAGGTAATCTAAAACTTAAAAAGGATTTGAGGAAAATCTCGAGTCACAATTGTAATTTGACTGAGTGTCAGAGTTTCAAATTCCACTAATAACACTGCAACGTTGTTTTTATGAAATTATGATTTGCTAAATAAGTTTATTTATATTTTGTAGACTTTCATCGATCAAAGACCATCTATAACAATGCTAATTAGTATTCCTTTTAATGAAAAAACAGTCATTAATTCCAAAGTTACATAATAATGGTCTGAAGAAATACGATATGTGGAAAGTATGATAAAAACGCAAGTACAGTATTTGTGTCCTTTATCATGGGACAGAAGGTGTCTTCCTTATCAGATATCGTCTAGAGATGATTTCAGTTTTGCCGTATATTCTAATTCCTGTAGTGATGTGTAAAGTAGATTCTAAGTCCAGGTTTTATGAAAATAGTCTTCTGAAAGCAAAAGAATTGGCTGTGGGTTTTCCACATTGCTTTTAGTATTGAAATTCTTGGATAAGCTTTATATATTCTGCTATTAAGATATTTACCTGAATAATAATGTGTTTCAAATGTGACTTTATTTGTCAGGCAATTGGCTGTGTATTTATAATTGAATAGATTGATTACATATGAATATTTATCTACTTTTTATGAGAAATATCTGTTTATTAAATTTGAATATAAACACTTGGTGTACGCCTAATTAAACGTAAGAATTTTGGAATGTAGAATCACTTTCAGGTGAAAATAGAATAATTAACTAATTCAATTAAATTATACCATTACATCTGAAGCAATGAAAAACCGCAAAGAATGTGAATTTAAATTTGTTAATTCTCAGACATTTTTAATTTACATTTGCGACTTGTCCCACGAAGGACATGGAAGAGTTTTGCACATTTTTCATTACATTTAGGTTTTTGAAAACTTCCGAGAGAGAAGACCGGCATCACCCTATACATGTCCGATACATCGCACGCGTTGTTCCTCTGTGGGCGATCGAGTGAGGGAAAGTGAACAAGCATCTCTGTTGCATCAGTTCATCTTGAGTTGATGCAACAACCTTTTGTAATATGAAATCTATCTGTACGTGTATTTTGATTCACTGCTAATCTGCATCGAATGGTGATGTGAATGGTCGTGCTGATTCCGAGTAGACTCGTTGGTTTTCGTTCGATTAAGCGAAGCAGAAGTTATAGTCTTGGGAAGAAGCGTGGAGGCTCAATATGACGATGTCTATGTCGTGTATTGGAGTCTTTCTATAGATGGGGAATGATTTTATAAGTTGCTAATGTGTAGTTTGAGGGCTTTTCTAAAGCCAGGTTGTGTTTCTTCTTAAAAATGTCCCCGGGAAGTTTTGATTTTTAAACAGTCTGCTTTGGTCATAGGTTTTTTATGCGCCTGTAAATCTGTGTAATGCGGAGAGAATATAATCTTCAATATTTCTTTTTTATCTGGTAGTCATCAATGGAGATTTTTGTGTTGCCAAGTTTACTAAGATTGTATAACAGAGTCTGGTGCTTTGGGAAATCGAATTGTTCCGTCGTTCTGCCAAAGGATAAAACATGATGTACTTTGGAATCCGTACATTATGGTAATAATGTTCAAGCTGTTTCTTTTGTTCTCAAGCCATGAACAATTAGAACACAAGAGGTTGATATAGAACAGAAATCTATAGAAAGTAATTATCAAACAAGAATTTTATGTTCATAAAACTCAAAAAAATTTTGAACCGAGGAGTTAGAAAAGAACTGTTTTCTTATCAGATTGAGGTAGATAAGAGATTGATAAGTTTATAATGAGGATTCTGTTTATTTGGTCACTGTCAGTCAGTTTACCTTCTGTCAGTTTATCATGCAAGTTATAAGCCCCCAAAGAGTGAGCTGGCATGACAGATGTCTATCGTATTATGATTATAAAATAGTTTATCAAGATATGTCATCATATTGCTACACTGCACTCTATGTAGGACTTGCACAAGAATTATCTTTGAAACTAATTAGAATAGAATGCGGTAAAATAGGAGGAGTAAGACGGCTAATTTAGAGGAGATAGAAGCAATGACTTCTAGAGATCTATTGGGTCCTTTGACTGGTCAGATAGAACTACATTGGATCCCTTTGCGGCTTCAGCTCATTTTCCTTTGCCTACAATACACTGAAAAATTCTTATTCACTCAAAGGGTTAACTACTGCACTGTCATTGTTTAGTGGCTACTTTCCTCTTGGTAAGGGTAGAAGAGACTCTTTAGCTGTGGTCAGCAGCTCTTCTAGGAGAAGGACACTTCAAAATCAAACCATTGTAGTGCCAGAGCTTCTGTACCACGGCCATCCACTGTCTTGGGTTAGAGTTCTCTTGCTTGAGAGTACACTCGGGCACACTATTTTATTTCCTTATTTCCTTTCCTCATTGGGCTATTTTCCCTGTTGGACCCCTTATAGGACATATAGTATCCTGCTTTTCCAACTAGGGTTGTAGCTTAACTGGTGATAATAAAAGTAATAATAATAAGTCAGAAGAATTTAGTTCATTTGAGTTAATATCAAGACAGAACACTGGTCTATCTGACTTCTGAATCTATTGGAAAATAGATAGTGATGATTCGAACTTGATGAGAAGAGACAAAGAAGCGTTGGATAAAAAAAAAACTTGGCGTCTCATCCACTTTGTAGAAGTTCTTTGCTGATTCCTGTCTTAGTTTTGGTCAGTCTTGCGAATCAAAACTGAGATTAGAGAGTAATTTTTGTAGACTGTAATTAGAAATTCATCTCTGCCATATCTTTGGGCTATTTTTCCTTGTTGGAGCCATTGGGCTTATAGCATCCTTCTCTTCCAACTGGGGTTGTAGCTCAGCTATTGATGACAATAATGATGATAATAATTATAATAATATCTGTACAGTATTTCTACTGTTATTTCTTGTTCAGGAATTTTGTATTACCTTCTGGCTTTTACAAGTTCCCCACTAAACTTCATTCTTGCAGAGCTAAGGAATTTACTATATGTTTCCATTAGGAAAATGGCCAATGTTGATTAAAAAGTATGTTTAGACATTTTTACTTTTCTATATTCATCTCTTGTATTTCTGTACTTGTATAAACCCTCAACTTGGGAGATTTCTTTCCTTCTGCGTGTTGGTGCGGTTAACATTGCCCTACCCTTGTGTGGAACACAAGTTCTTTGCACGACAGCCAGTACGAAGAGTTACTGCACTTAAAGTTGACTAGAGGTTGCGAGGGTTCTTCATGATTGGTAAAATTACTGGCTACACCACCAATTGCACTAACTGCGCAGCCTCTACAACATTTACAATGCTTCTAGAAGGCTAAATTCACTGGCTGCTCTACCATCAATCAAGGATGAAATTGATCCCAGGTGCCAACGAAGGGATGCGTTTTCGTGCGTCATTTTTCCAGCTTTCATCATTTGCCCCTTTTTCTTTCTAAGCAGAAGTCAAAGCTTAACTCTCTTCCATCCGATGTCACTTGCATCTTGGGTTATTTGTGAGTCAGTTGTGTCTCTTGATGTCTGGTGCCTTCATGCAATAAGGGAATTGATTATTGTCAAGTCTAAGGAAGATACCACGTCTACTCTCCTAAGAGTATCTCTCTATTTCTGATAAGGTCCAGAAACTTGTTTTGCTTTCTGTGCATATCATAGGTGTTTTCCACTTGTGTTGAATCAAAGTGAAACATTACCCAGTTTTTCATTTTTATGCTTGATTTGTAAATGGCTTGGTATTCTTGGGGTTATTAATTTGTTTATTCTTTTCAGTTTTTGCTAGCATTTCTTGTCGGGTGGTAGGATACTGGCTATTATATGTAAAGATCGTGAAGGGGTTGATTTTACGGCGCCAGTAATAATCCGACAGGATTTATTTAGCTCTGGGTCTACCTTATGCGCATGGCATGATCTTGGCCCACACTTATGCTCAGTACTCCACAGTAGAGTAACAGAGTGGCAGGACTTTTTGTCTCAGAGTCTCAGGGTTTGTTCTGTCGCTGGTGTTGGTGAATTTGCTGAGGAGGCTGTTCCTAGTTGCTACTTTATGTTTGCTATTGTTTGTGTGCTCTTGAAAGGAGAGCGTTCTGTCAAGGGTGACACTTAAGAAGACTGGGTAGGTGTGATTGTCCAGTTCTTTCTCACCCCATTTGATCTTTAGCTTTCTGTTTGCTTCCATACAGGTTAAACTTTTGTCTTCCTTGTAAATGATGAAGAAGACCTTCTATTCAGTCCTACTAATAAGGTTGACTGTGATGTTAACTGCTACATTACTTGCAGTCATGTTCTTCAATTCTTGGTATTTGTGTATACCAGAGAATAAAGTTCCTCTAACATTTTTGTCAGCTTGGGTTTTTGGTGTTTGTGCCTTGAAAAAACATTTTCGTGTTTGTGCAGTGGATAAGGCATGTTGGCTATTCCAAAATTATGCTGTTTACTTTGTTTTCTGTGAATATGCTATTTATTTTCACTTCCATAAATATGGTATACGTTCAGTTTCAAATTGTTGATAAATCATTTCTCCATTGTTTTTGGTGATTACTAATTCAATTGTGGGTTGGCGAAATTGTCTATAGCCATCCAGTTTCCCGTAAAATAGAAAGAAACGAGACTGGTGCAACAGGACGTTGATCACCATTGTAGGGTTGGTAATAATATTGATAACTTTTGTTGATGTTCTACATTTGCCAAGAGGAACCTATCACTGTCTCTTGTTTGCAAGAGTATAGTGAAGCTATTTCCATAGTGAACAAGGTTTCAGAATGGTGGTCATCATCATCATCTCCTCCAACGCCTATTGACATAAAGGGCCTCGGTTAGATTCTGCCAGTCGTGTCTATGTCCAGCTTTTAATTCAATACTTCAAAACGCATTCTTGTCCGTCTCTACCATCGCATAGTAGTTTGCTTGCTTTGAATCGTTTGACGTTGTCGTTTGTCAAATCGGTCAGTGCAGGCCTCAAGCTTTATGGCAAGTGCTTGTCTTTTGTTCTTTGTTGCTTGTGAGTCTGTTTCCTTGCTTGTTCTGCATGATAAGTCTGTAGTACACAACTATTGTCTTGCTTGTTGAATGAAGTGATGTACTGGGGAGCAGCTGGTCCCCTATTTCTTCTCCATGCATCTTGTATATCTTCATTAGGTTCTGTCAAGGGTGACACTTAGACTCCTCTTAATCAACCTGTAAAATTAACGTTAACTTTGAAGTCAGATCTTTCGGTTCTTGGCATTCCTTTATGCCTGAGAAACCTGTCTGCTTTGACCTCTCTCTCTATCAGGTTTATTGTCTGTTTGTGCCCTGAATAAAGTATGCATTTATTCATACTATATTCATACACTCCCTGGCATGAAAAAGCTATTCAGTTTCTTTACTTTGAATATGCTATTCATTTCATGTTCCCTGGATAAGTTATTCAATTTCTACTGCTTGAGTATGATAGTAATTTTTTGTTCCCTGAAAATGCTATTCGTTGTCTCGTTAATTCGAGGTTCTTCTGTCTTCCTTCTCGATAAAAGACTCTGCCATTATTCTGTTCCCTTGCTACCAGCTGTGTATTTATGTGCGGCCATTCTGTTTCTCGTAAAATGAAAAGAAGAGAGAGACTGTTGTCACCTCTGATCAGTTGATCAACTATTTCAGTTGGCATTGGTGAATCATACACCATTGATACCTTTTTTTCTGCTCTTTACATTTACGAAAATAAACTTATTGCTCTGTCTCATTTGGGGAAGTTCTGTTTATAGTTATTTGCTAATCAAAATCCTTTCTAATGTCATATGAGCTTTGATTGGATGAGGTTTTAGAAGGACGTCCTACTGTGTATAGTAGCTTGCTTCCTTCGAGTCTTTTTGAGTAATCATCTATGAAATTGTTTTGTGAAGACGTCAAGCTTTTTATTAAGTGACATGTTCCCATCATTTTCCTTTGGATTTGCCTACAGTTGTCCTCACAATCTTGGTCTATGTCTAGCGAGTCTGGTTGGAGGTTCGTTGCCCAATACCCATACACCTTTGAGTGTGCTAGATCTGGGGCACACTGAAGTTGTCTTGCTTGTTGAATAAAATGATGCATCGCTTTTCAATTGATCTTTCGTTTCCTCTCTGCATTTTATATTTCCTCATTTTACCCTGGTGCAATTTGGCCCAAACTCCTAAATCCAGATCTCATTGGTGCAAGACTGAAGCTTGTTCTTACACCAAGATAGGAGTAAAGGATTTTTCAATCTTGTTATATTCTCGTTGCTTCTACAATGTTGACATCAAATTGATTTGGATGATCTCTGCCTATTTCATCTGCTAGTGGAGACAGGGACTTTGGCATTTCCTCATGAATACAAATGACTTGGACATGACTTAGAAAAGGACTTATGATATTACCTTATTGAGAGTCTGAATAGAAATCTGTTATCGAGTCTTGGCACAATTGTTACCAATTGATTAGTCGTGTTCGTGGGACTTTATCATCCTCTGGTTCATATCCTCGCCCAAATTGGTTGCTGTTCCTTTTGCACCATTCCTAATATGTTGTCTGTTTAATGAAGTTTGATGAATATTGTAGAAATAGTGGATGATTTGCTTCATTCCTAGAAAGTTTACTCGCACGGATAGAGGATTCTGTCTTGAAATTTGTCCTCCTTTTTATGAATTTGCCGCTGTGTCAGCCAGTTGAAATGAAGATCATTGTGAAGATATCCAAACCGATACAATATCAAGGACAATCAGAGATTTCAGACGGCCATTTGTTAAAACCGCATAATTGGAAAGGGACATTATAAATAAATCTCGCCTTTTGGTTAACAGAACAAGTAGGAAATAACTTTATTATGTACAGATAGTTTGATATTACGTAAAGGTCAGGCAGTAATTTGCCCGCCCAGGAAGGTATCCGACTGGTGTCTTATGGTATTGAAGGTCACCTTAGTACCTTAAGCACGTCTCTCGGAGCCTTGCCTGGGCGGGCACGCTGCCTGTGCTATCTCGTCTGTTCGGGGGAATGCAACGCTAGTTCGATCCGGCGTCTCGCTGGGGTGAGTTTAGTGGACGTCGGGGCAGTACCCCGGACGGATGTCACCCCCTTTTCCAAAGTCTTTCGCCCATCAGAGAAGCATCGCGTGTAAACGGTGTCTATCGGACGTGTGTTTGGTCTTTGCTGCTTTCTCGGAAGTTTTCAAAACCTGGTTTAATAAAATGTGCTCGAAACGAAGACTCGTGCGTTCGTTGGCGACTTGTTACATTCAAGTAAATTATAAATATCTGAACATTAATGAAGATTCATTTATATTTTTCAGTTTTTCATAATTCTTCTGATGCTATGATATGAATAATGTAGAATTCAGGTTAACTATTGTGTAATTCAATTGAATAAATACTTCATTTCACTATTCAATCGTTTGACTAAGCACACACTAAGTATTTCTTATTCAGGAGGAATGAAACAGGTACGTTTTATGAAAAGTAGTGAAATAAATAAGTAATTTCTTTGTAATCAAAATATTTTGTTGTAAATACATGGAAAAAAATGTGTTTGAAGTTTGAGGTCACATTTATAATACATTCTTAGTTTGGTGAATTAAATTTTAATTGGAATTTATTATTTATACAATTATTTTTTATATGAAAGGAATGTGCAACTAATGGCCAATTCTAATGCTTTTTTAATATTCTATATTCTTAAACTGGACTTATTTTCTATGATATTGCATTACAGAAATTAGAATATACGACAAAACTGAAATGACACCCTAAGTGTCTTATAGAAAGTACACCTTCCGATCACATGGTATAGGTACACGGATACTCATCTTGTGTAAACATACTTTCTGCCGACAGTATTCCATCTGACCGAGATGTAAAATGGAATTAAGTTTGATTTTTTTAAAAGGAATATGAAATAGCTTTGTTAAAGATAGTGTTTGGCTTTGAACGGGTAAAGAATATAAATTTAATATCTTGTCATGATTCTATAAAGCAATTTTGCCTGAGTTTATTAAATGGAACTTTTGAAAATCAGTCGGTTAACCAAACTATAAATGTGACTTTATAATTTTCCCAACTAATTCTGGTTCAAGATTACCTCTTTAATTATGACACTTTAAATCACCTTTTAAGAATTACATCTAAGGACTTTATATAAAGGATAAAATATGGCAGTTTCATCTTAAGTTATAACTTCTTACTAACTTTGAGAAAACCAATTTTACTTTAACCAAAAATGGAAGACCTCTTAGTGGCAATTCTCCCATTAACCAAGGCAGTTGCCAGATACTCAATTTCCCATTCAGATAAAAGGCACACGACACAATAGTCTCGGTAGTTACTCCGGCATTGTCTGCCGACTGTACGGATTCTCTGACCTGCAGGGCACAAAGGGAAGGTCGCCAAGTGCCTGCAAAGCAGTTCCGTGAGGTCAGCCCCTATTTTGGGGGGGACACTAATGTATATGAAAAAATAAAATTTAAAAAAATTTATATTTTTATATTTTTGTACTTTAATTAAATAAAAGTAAATCTTCAACTTATGTATTTTATTAGTCCTTGTTTTGATTACATATTCTTACATAGTAATATTTTCCATACATCATGATGCATTATTATGCAAGTAAAAGGCATAAAATATTAACCCAAAATATAACAAATGAATCATGGTGTAAGTTCATAAAAAATTTGTTTTTAAATTCGAGTTTAAATGTTCCTGTATTGTTTTAAATATACCACATCATTTTGAGGAGTACTGTCGTCATTTAGGTCGATTGTTGGACACTCGTAAGTGAATTCAATTCTCCAAGTCGTTTGAGAAATACACTACTGTATAATACAGTTGTATAGCTTACAGAGGTACTGTATTAATGATATATCATACTATACATTTCCTGTTTTTCTTTAATCTGTAACAATGTCGAAAACATTGTTATAGCTTAAAGAGAATAAGCAGGAGGAGATGTATAGGTTCATATCAGTAATACAGGACTTCTCACATCTCTACAGCTGTTGTATTATACAGTAGTGTATTTATAAAACGCCTCTGAGATGTTAAACCACTTACTAGTGACCAACACTCGACCAAAATGACGACAGTCCTCCTCAAAATGATATGGTATATTCATCACAATCCAGGAATATTTAAATATGTTACAAAATACATTTTTATGATCATAAAAACCATCATCATTTAATAGTTAAATAATCAATGCAAAATCATATTAAATTATAATTTCAAATTACAGTTTTGTGAAATTAAAAATTAATGCAAAATCATATTTTCAGAATATATAATTTGATTCCTTGCAACAATATAATAAATTAGTTACTCAAACACCAAGAAATTATTTCAATGAAAATTATGAATATTAAGATGAATGAGTGGTTGAAAACCAAAGATTTTACATCAAAATGAAAAATTATTTAGAAAATACTATATTTTTTTCAATTTGATGAAAGTGACAAATTTAATATCTAAAAATTTGGTTAAAATGGACAACCTTTCTGGACTTGTCTGTTTCTGCTATATCTCACTGACTTAGTTGTCCAAGACTCAAGATATTAATTCCTCACTGGCTTAGTTGTCCAAAGAAAAGATTTGATAAAAAATTACTTGTTTAAAAGAACTGTTACTTTACAAATATGAAATTCTTTTTAACCTTGATCTACATTGTTATTAAAATCTCCAATTAATTATTCAATTCCTATGTTTACATACATTATCAGTCCAGTTAAATATATTCAAATTTGTACAAATTATGACAAACAATTTAATAAACAAAATATCTTGTGAAACAATTATAAGCAGTTTCCACTTAACAGATCTTTTAAGCAAATCAATCATTTATTTATTTCCTCATTTCCTTTCCTCACAGGGCTATTTTTCCCTATTGGAGCCCTTGGGCTTCTAGCGTCTTGCTTTTCCAACTAGGGTTGTAGCTTGGCTAGTAATAATAATAATAATAATCAATACATACATACATATACCAAAGGCACTTCCCCCAATTTTGGGGGGTAGCCGACAACAACAAGAAACAAAACAAAAAACAAAAAAGGGGACCTCTACTCTCTACGTTCCTCCAGCCTAACCAGGAACTCAGCCGAGTTCAGCTGGTACTGCTAGGGTGCCACAGCCCAACCTCCCACATTTCCACCACAGATGAAGCTTCATACTGCCGAGTCCCCTACTGCTGCTACCTCCGCGGTCATCTAAGGCACCGGAGGAAGCAGCAGGGCCTACCGGAACTGCGTCACAATCGCTCGCCATTCATTCCTATTTCTAGCACGCTCTCTTGCCTCTCTCACATCTATCCTCCTATCACCCAGAGCTTTCTTCACACCATCCATCCACCCAAACCTTGGCCTTCCTCTTGTACTTCTCCCATCAACTCTTGCATTCATCACCTTCTTTAGCAGACAGCCATTTTCCATTCTCTCAACATGGCCAAACCACCTCAACACATTCATATCCACTCTAGCCGCTAACTCATTTCTTACACCCGTTCTCACCCTCACCACTTCGTTCCTAACCCTATCTACTCGAGATACACCAGCCATACTCCTTAGACACTTCATCTCAAACACATTCAATTTCTGTCTCTCCATCACTTTCATTCCCCACAACTCCGATCCATACATCACAGTTGGTACAATCACTTTCTCATATAGAACTCTCTTTACATTCATGCCCAACCCTCTATATTTTACTACTCCCTTAACTGCCCCCAACACTTTGCAACCTTCATTGACTCTCTGACGTACATCTGCTTCCACTCCACCATTTGCTGCAACAACAGACCCCAAGTACTTAAACTGATCCACCTCCTCAAGTAACTCTCCATTCAACATGACATTCAACCTTGCACCACCTTCCCTTCTCGTACATCTCATAACCTTACTCTTACCCACATTAACTCTCAACTTCCTTCTCTCACACACCCTTCCAAATTCTGTCACTAGTCGGTCAAGCTTCTCTTCTGTGTCTGCTACCAGTACAGTATCATCCGCAAACAACAACTGATTTACCTCCCATTCATGATCATTCTCGCCTACCAGTTTTAATCCTCGTCCAAGCACTCGAGCATTCACCTCTCTCACCACTCCATCAACATACAAGTTAAACAACCACGGCGACATCACACATCCCTGTCTCAGCCCCACTCTCACCGGAAACCAATCGCTCACTTCATTTCCTATTCTAACACATGCTTTACTACCTTTGTAGAAACTTTTCACTGCTTGCAACAACCTTCCATCAACTCCATATAACCTCATCACATTCCACATTGCTTCCCTATCAACTCTATCATATGCTTTCTCCAGATCCATAAACGCAACATACACCTCCTTACCTTTTGCTAAATATTTCTCGCATATCTGCCTAACTGTAAAAATCTGATTCATACAACCCCTAACTCTTCTAAAACCACCCTGTACTTCCAAGATTGCATTCTCTGTTTTATCCTTAATCCTATTAATCAGTACTCTACCATACACTTTTCCAACTACACTCAACAAACTAATACCTCTTGAGTTACAACACTCATGCACATCTCCCTTACCCTTATATAGTGGTACAATACATGCACAGACCCAATCTACTGGTACCATTGACAACACAAAACACACATTAAACAATCTCACCAACCATTCAAGTACAGTCAAACCCCCTTCCTTCAACATCTCAGCTTTCACACCATCCATACCAGATGCTTTTCCTACTCTCGTTTCATCTAGTGCTCTCCTCACTTCCTCTATTGTAATCTCTCTCTCATTCTCATCTCCCATCACTGGCACCTCAACACCTGCAACAGCAATTATATCTGCCTCCCTATCATCCTCAACATTCAGCAAACTTTCAAAATATTCCGCCCACCTTTTCCTTGCCTCCTCTCCTTTTAACAACCTTCCATTTCCATCTTTCACTGTCTCTTCAATTCTTGCGCCGGCCTTCCTTACTCTCTTCACTTCTTTCCAAAACTTCTTCTTATTCTCTTCATATGACTGACCCAGTCCCTGACCCCACCTCAGGTCAGCTGCCCTCTTTGCCTCACGTACCTTGCGCTTTACTTCCACCTTTTGCTCTCTATATTTTTCATACTTCTCTATACTATTACTCTGCAGCCATTCTTCAAAAGCCCTCTTTTTCTCTTCCACTTTTACCTTCACTCCTTCATTCCACCATTCACTGCCCTTCCTCATGCTGCCTCCAACAACCTTCTTGCCACATACATCACTTGCAATCCCAACAAAATTTTCTTTTGCTAACTTCCACTCCTCCTCTAAATTACCAGTTTCTCTTACTCTCACCTCGTCATATGCCATTTTCAACCTTTCCTGATATTTACTTTTTACCCCCGGTTTTATTAGCTCTTCAACCCTCACTAGCTCCCTTTTACATCCACCTACTCTATTCCCCCACTCTTTTGCTACAACTAATTTTCCTTCCACCAAAAAATGATCAGACATGCCATTAGCCATACCCCTAAACACGTGCACGTCTTTCAATCTTCCAAACATTCTCTTAGATATCAACACATAATCCATTAATGCCCTTTCTACTACTCTTCCATTTGCCACTCTCACCCATGTATACTTATTTTTATCTTTCTTTTTAAAAAAGCTAGCACTTATTACCATCTCTTGTTCAACACACATATCTACCAGTCTCTCACCACTCTCATTTTCACCTGGTACGCCATACTTTCCAATGACACCTTCTACCTCTCCAGCGCCCACTCTAGCATTTAAGTCACCCATAACAACTACATAATTCCTTCTACCCAGTCCTTCTACAATCAATGGAACATCTTTAATATATTCTGAAAGTTAAATTTCATGGGATGTGTATCCTTCCAGAAGGCTAAATTCACAGCCAGACCTTTGCTCAGACGGTATATACTGTATAACATTTAAAATGCTTCCAGAGCTCAAATTACTGGCCGTTCTTTCCTTTAACGATCTCTACAAAGTTTGCGCTTACAAAAGGGTAAATTTAGAAGCTACAAAACCAATTGAAATTAAGTTTGACCACAATTTTCTATGATACTTCTGTAATGACTTAAACTAACATACCTTGGTAATGTATTTTACTAAATATCAAGTTATTTAGAATATTTTAACTCAAACTTTAGAATATATTACTATCATTATTACATGGACAAAAGTCATGGTATGACAATGGAACAATCTCCAATAGATTTAGTAGATTTGAGAACAAAGCTCTCAGAAGGATATTGGGAGTGAAATGGCAGGACAGGATTAGAAATGAGACTATAAGAGAGATTACTAGAGTGCCATATGTGGATGAGATCATGGCGAGGGGTAGATGGAGATGGTTTGGGTATGCTCTTCGCACTCCAAAAGAGAGATTAGTTCACCAAATGTTCAGCTGGGCTCCACGAGGCACTTAGAAGAGTTGGAAGACCCAGGCCTACATAGATGAGGGCTATGAAGCATGTAGGAGATGATGAATGGAGAAGTATTGATTTAAAAGCTCAAGATAGAGACGGCTGGCGAAATCTAACAGGCGTAGGAGGAGATGATGATGAAGATGAATTCAAACTTGAAGTTACCAACAACTTGAAGTCCAGACAGAATAAGGAACTTGTAAACCAGAATGTTTTAAAAGAGGTTTTTAAGATGAGGAAATTATAACTTATGAGAAAAATCACTTTGGAAATAGAAACCAAATTTGGAAAACAAAAGTCTAAAAAAAGTATAATGGAAATTTTCCTGCTAAATAAAAGCATAGAGATGTAATATTAATGTGTTTTTTAACCAATATTTTCAAAAATTTTAAAGGATTGACTCTACAGTATACTTAAAATGGTCAAATAACATGTTAGTCATTCTTATTTTCTAGTTTCAAAATGCAATTTTATCTATAATTTATCATATGATATTGAAAATTGTCAAATGACTAGTTTGTAATTATTTTAAAAAATGATTTTAAAGTAATTTTCTATTAAAAATTAATATATATCACAGCTAATTTCTCAATGAGAGAGAGAGAGAGAGAGAGAGAGAGAGAGAGAGAGAGAGAGAGAGAGAGAGAGAGAGAGAGAGAGAGAGAGGAGAGAGAGAGAGAGAGAGAGAGAGAGAGAGAAAGAGAGAGAGAGAGAGAGAGAGAGAGAGAGAGAGAGAGAGAGAGAGAGAGAGAGAGAGAGAGAGAGAGAGAGAGAGAGAGAGAGAGAGAGAGAGAGAGAGAGAGAGAGAGAGAGAGTGAGTGAGTGAGTGTGTGTGTGTGTGTCATAGGCTATACCCTAATCAAGAGGAAAGTAGTCACTGAACAATTACAATACAGTAGTTAACCCCTTGAGAGAGAGAGAGAGAGAGAGAGAGAGAGAGAGAGAGAGAGAGAGAGAGAGAGAGAGAGAGAGAGAGAGAGAGAGAGAGATGCTTACCATAGCGGAAGTCTCTCTTCTACCCTAATCAAAAGGAAAGTAGCCACTGAACAATTACAGTGCAGTAGTTAACCCCTTTGAGTAATGAAGAATTGTTTGGTAATTTCAGTGTTGTCAGGTGTAAGAGAACAGAGGAGAATGTGGAAAGAATAGGCCAGACTATACATCTTTAAAACCTGCAAAGTTTTGCTAACGCTAAAACCTTTTTTACGTCCTCATATTTAACAGCGTTCAAATTATTAGTTACTTGGATTAACCAGTACAAAACATATGGTATCTATCAAAATCTCTCCAAGTATTACCTGAAATAGATAGGACAGAAATATGCATATTTCTGGCAATAGCTGTGGAGGTTAAAAGTTTTTTTATACTGACAAGTTTAACTACCCTGACCAAAACTATAAGTTCTACACTGCAAGATGGAAATTTACAATTTTCACATATTTTGATCATAATAAAGAACCAAATACTAAGTTACTATCATAATTTCAATATAAAGTTAGAGTCACTTCTCAAGTCCAAATATCTCTCAAGATTTTCTCCTACTCAAAGACAAAATTAAATTGAGATGAAATACAATAAAAAGCCAAGAAATAAGACACTCAAGATGATTCACAATCATTGTGCCATCGTCTTTTGTGCTACAGTAATATACAGAAGTCATAAGATCAGGAAATATGAGATCTTGTTACCAAGAAACCAGACAGAACATTGAGAATAGTGAAACTCTAAAGAGATCTACCTAAGGAAGGGGTCAAACAGTTACAAAAAATAACCTTTTTTTTTAAGTCTTACAAAAACCGAGACACTAAATGGTGACCGATTCAACAATACCTATACATATCTTGAACTTGGGCTATATAAGAAAGGTGTTAAGTGCTGGGAGACCATTTGCCAACAGAGCCCTGGGGAAAACCTTTCAGTTAAACCGTGAAGTCAAAGCTAGAAGAGGATGGACAGAAAATGCAAAACCATGAACGGCAGCCAAGATTGGATTCATATCAAGTAGGGTCTGCGAACTGAATACTCTTTGCTTAACAAACGCAAACTTCCGCATCTCATAAAGTCAAGGTCTTAAACCCAAATATGGAAGAGAACAAGAAAACAAAAGACTGAATTCTTTCAACCGAGGACCCAGTCCTATGCAGGAAAATATTCATTCTTTTGAAATATATATTAAAATCTAAACTGAATTAACTTTAAATACTTATTTGGAATTCATGTATTATTCAATTCAAAATGAAGACCGTTGACCAAATAAGATACAAAGAATATATTTCACAAAGATAAAGTATTTGCAAACTGTTCCCACAGAGAGATGGTACAGGTAAATGGACTGATTGGGGAAGCTGTCTCCTTATTCTTCCCAAAGGAATTGCATAGTAAAAACATAGATCTGGGTAGGAACTTACATGAATACCAAGAAAGTATTGAAATAATTTCAGTTTAATAATTAGGTTTATCTTAATGACCCTTCATGGAATGTATGCATTGAATACTAAATTGCTGTAGTAGGTTTAACATAAATCTAATATATAAAAATATTTTCAAAAGTAATCTCAGCTTTAACTCAAATTTGGTATCAACCAAATCTTGTCTGAACAAAGATAGCGACAGACTAGAGAGAAGATAACCAGACTATGTTTAAGAAAATGTCTATACCTAATTTGATAGACATATGCCACTTGCAACCTGAATAACTCGCCACCTTAAACCTATCAACTAGTACCTACATACATATACCAAGGAACTTCCCCCAATTTTGGAGGGTAGCCGACATCAAACAAATGAAACATAAAAGGGGACGTCTCCTTTCTATGTTCCTCCCAGCCTGACAAGGGACTCAACAGAGTTCGGCTGGCACTGCTAGAGTGCCACAGAAAACTTAAAAAGAATATCAACCACTTTAAAATCTCCCCTGATGATAATAATTCTATTATTACTACCTTAGCTAAGGATAGTAAAAGACCAAGGGCTCTAATATGGAAAATAGCCCAGTGAGGAAAGGAAATAAGTGTACCTTCAAGCAAGAGAACTCTAACCAAAGACAGTGGAAGACCATGGTACAGAGGCTTATCAGTTAGCAAATACAGTTGGCTGACACAACTCTGTTGTATTGATAACTCTTGCAGAGTATAAATCTGTGGTTAAACTTCAAGTAGGAGCTGATCTTCTAATATGAGATTTCACACTTGATTCTGATAGAAAACTTTCATCAAAATGTTAACCAAGACTTACACTACTACAGTATGTAAGCCTTCTAAAGGTTAAAATAGGAGAGCATTTTCAAAAATAGATCTTTGCAAGTTTAAATACGATACAAAACAGAATTTTGAAAGAATATTTGAGATCTTGACCTTATTGGTTTGAGTTTCAATGCTCTAACTGGAATGAAAGTTTTCAAAGGTTATTCCTCAAACTACATTAAAGAGAGGAATGAGAAAAGTATGGGGTAACCTCTTCACTCAACAGACTTTTTCTCTCTAGCAATAGACTCTAGTATTAATACTAGAATCTTAATTAAACATGTATGTAATGGTAGAGACATAGAAACGAGAGGAAAACTATCCAATAAGGAAGATAATATGATGGATGCGGGACTACCATGTGGGAGAAGTTTAGGTAGACAAAAACTGCGATGGATTAACAGTGTGGAGAGAGACATGAGGGAGTTGGGACTGAGCGAGGAAGATGCACTGGACAGAAGGAAATGGAAGAAGAGTGTATTGAGGAACCATTATAGTATCCCCAAATAGGAATAAGCTTGTAGAGAAAGTAGAGAAAGGACTTGCTCATTCTTCTGTCTGTAGCTTAAACAAAACAATTTCACCAGACACTGAGGAAACTTTATCCAGAGGATCAAACCAACAGCTCAAATACCTTAGTACAACATCCTGATTTAATGGAATTGGATTTGGAAGAAGTTTTTTCAATAATAAAGGACCTTGCAACATCTGATCACACTAACAAAATCTATTGCAAAACTGAGGTCAAAATAAATGCAACCATAATTTGACTAGAGAAAAACCTCTCTTTATAACCTATAAAAATTTCTTAAACTGATTTCAATACTTTAAATCTTTCTACTTTTAAACTAAGAAAAACATGTACAGTAAGTCGTTGATGTTAAGACAAGTCTTTCTAGCTGCTATAATGGAAAAATATTCTTTTGAAAAAGTCCCATGTGGAAATTGTATCGTCTGAGAGGATTTCCAATTGAGTAACAGAAATGGTTTCCTCACTAAATGAGTCCCAGATATTTAAAACTCTGACAGGGGGCAAACTGGCTCTATAAGAACAATACTTGCATTCACATCCCCAGACTTGATAAGGTGAAAACACTCAATCTTGAAAATCTTACGAGGGAAACTTTATTGAAATTGAAAACTTATGTCAATCAATGGTTAAACCTAAACTCTCCTCATGCAGACACACACCTAAGAACAAGAAAACCATTCGGTTAATGATTCCAATAAGACATCAATTTCCCAGAATGAAACGAGGGAAAAATTGTCCATCTCTTGTTCAAAACAAAGTTCTAGTTTGGGGAAATATTTCTTGACCTTGTGGCCCCATTTCTCAATACTGTTTATTGCCAAAGGCATCATGTCGTCAAGAGTGTATAGCAATGACGTTTACTTTCACTAGATAACCAGACAGAACTGGTGCCTTGAACACAAAGTAACTAAGCAATTTTGGAGCGTTTGCAACTCTACAATCGTGCAATTATCGATAGATGATCTGTCTCCAGAGTAGCTCCCCATTTTACCAGACAGATTCAGAAACTTAGGACTTCCTCACTGAAGTAGATTCTGAAGAAAATCCCTCGAATCTAGAAGTTGCAAATGATTTTTGGTGGATGGAATACAATAGGAACTAATTTTACCTCTAAAATCTGTCCCGTCCTGTTTGAAGATGAATCTGTAAGGGGAATATTAAGTCGAGCAAATAGGAATTTACTTCTCCTAAGAAGACAGTTCTGGGAACACTCATCTACTTATGGTGGGGGAATTTCTTAAAAGCTTTTTGATCCTAAGTAGAAAGTTCTGAATTCTTCTTCTCTCCCACAGAAAGTCATGGAAAGACACCCAGGCAATTCTCATTCCTAAATAAACTGATTAAGACAGAATCAGACAAGAATTCTTGAAATGACCAACATCCCAGACTTGATAACACGTTCAAAAGAACCTACAGGTTTTAAAGAAGGACTTCTCAATTATCTTTGAGAACTAGACAATTGTCTCAAAGAATTCTATCCACTGAGGATTTAACTACTTTGATTGGGTAGAATTTAGGCCTCAAGCCAAGCACTAGGGCATCTAAGGCCATTCAACTATGATAGGAATGAATCAACCATATCTGTACACACGCACCTTTAGGCATCATTCAAAACTATAAAACAAATCACATCACTTAGGTATAACATCTAAGTGTGAAATAAGAGGATGTTAAAAAGATTAAATAAATGAAAGGAATTAAAACTTGTGATGTAACCCAATAATCAGCAGAAATTTTTTTAAGTTAACAATATTACAATTTTCCCCAAATATATCTCTTAAAGGTTTGTCCTGGAGACAATGTGTTCTTTGAAGATTAAAAACTCATACTGGAGTCTTCTCTCTTGCAAAGACTCTAAGAGCTGCACTCAGACAAACCAATAAATTCTGCTGGAAATGTATACTCGAGTTACAGTACTCCCTTGATACTAAGTGAACCATGACATGAAAAAAACATCTGACAATGTCATTGGAAACATTACTTCTTACTTAGTTTATTTAATTCCTTATTTCCTTTCCTCACTGGGCTATTTTTCCCTGTTGAAGTCCTTGGACTACTAGCATCCTGCTTTTCTAACTGGAGTTGTAGCTTGGCTAATAATAATAATCAAATTTCCAACCAAACACACGGCAGGGTTCTCCATAGAGAAGTTACAACTTTGAACACGAGAAACGGTCTCCAATCTCCAGAAGATTTTTATACAAAAACTAAACTACCGTCTTGTATATCAACGAGAAAAAGTAACCAGATCTTTTACTCAATAAAACAGTAGATATTTCACGTAAATTCCTGGCCTTTACCAAATTTTACGATGGAAAGAACTTCGGTGCGATGGACATCTTTGGTGGGAATCTGAAAAGGCGACTTGACACTATCACCAACAGGTCAGTTTGAGGCAGACTCCAAACTTGAAACTGAGATGCAGTTTCTTCTTTAATTAAACTATCAGAATGCAACTCCAAACTCTTAATCGTAAGTGTATGAAAAAAAGAGATTACTGAATTTCTTCTTCTAAATGTAAGGAAAATACCAGAGGAGACTTCAAGCTTGGTTTCTCCTGTTGTTTAATGACCTTTTACTCGACAACAGAAACTTTACCATCACATGATTTCGCATGAGACGGTGCGACGCAAACAGGTGGCCAGGCAAATTCACAACACAAATTGTTTTTATAAGCTAACATGGAAAAATCAGTCAGGAAATGGCCCAAATATTTGTACCTTCATGAAAAAACTACGATATGTAAATACTTTCTTTGACATAGACAACTCTCCTTCAACAGCTACCGTGCAAATGATTAAATCCTTCTTCAGGTACTTAACAATGCCTTAAGACATGAAGACTTTGGCGGAACAGTTTCATAACCAAATCAACTGTTCTTATAAAGTTTTCTTAAAAGGCCAACTCTGAATTTCTCCTAAAAGACAGGCAAGAAATCTTTAATTAAAGGGCAGTTAACATTAATAGACTTGTCCGAATCAGGTAAATATGCCCTGAATAGTAATAAGTAGCATAACCTGTTTCAAAGAATATTCTCATAATGGCATATGAAACACCAAACAATTCAATGATTTCCCAAAAACTTATCTATTAATTATAAAATTCATAACCAGTGTTTTTCAATAACACCAAATGCTTCTAGAATTTGATTCCCCAAACCTGACCTCACCGGGAAGACGTAGAAATACGATCTGCTATAAGGCAGGAGCCTGTACCTTGCATCATCTGAAAACCACGAAACAAGAGGGAGCCGGATAACCTGGTCTCAAATTATTGCTTTCCTATATATTTCAGCCAAATACAAATAGGTGGTAGTCAGACAAAAGGCCCAAGACCGTTATTATTATTATTATTACCTGCTAAGCTACAACCCTAATTGGAAAAGCAGTATGCTATAAGCCCAGGGGCACCAACAGGGAAAATAACTCAGTGAGGAAAGGACATACATATATATACCAAGGCCCTTTCCTCAATTTTGGGGGGTATCTGACATCGAACAACTGAAACAGAAAAGGGGACCTCTACTCTCTACGTTCCTCCCAGCCTGACAAGGGACTCAACCGAGTTCAGCTGGTACTGCTAGGGGTGGCACAGCCTACCCTCCCCCGTTATCCACCACAGATGAAGCTTCATAATGCTGAATCCCCTACTGCTCCTACCTTCGTGGTCTTCCAAGGCACCGGAGGAAAGGAAACAAAGAAAAATAAAATATTCTTAGAGCAACAAGATTAAAAATGAATATTTCCTATATAAACTATAAATATTTAACAAAACAAGAGGAAGAGAAATAAGATAGAATTACGTACCAGAGTGTACCCTTAAGCAAGAGACAGTGAAAGACCATGGTATAGAGGCTATGGCACTACCCAAGATTAGAGAACAATGGTTGATTCTCTTAGAAGAGCTGCTTACCATAGCTAAAGAATCTCTTCTACCCTTACAAAGAAAATAGTGGCCACTGAAAAATTAGTCCAAAACGAAGAATTTCATGGTAATCTCAGTGTTGTCAGGAG
This sequence comes from Palaemon carinicauda, assembly GCF_036898095.1. NCBI lineage: Eukaryota > Metazoa > Arthropoda > Malacostraca > Decapoda > Palaemonidae > Palaemon > Palaemon carinicauda. Next base: position 22,239,487 of record NC_090767.1, read on the forward strand.
TATGAGGACAAGAGGAGAATACGTAAAGAATAGGCCAGACTATTCGGTGTGTGTGTAGGCAAAGAAAAAATGCACCATAATCAGAGAGAGAGGGATCCAATGTAGTACTGTCTGGCCAGTCAAAAGATGCCGTAACTCTCTAGTGGTAGTATCTCATCGGGTGGCTGAGTAAACCAACAATTGAACAGGACTGTCCTGAAAACTGTAATAATATAGAATGTGAATCCACTTCTTCCAAAAGGAATTCATAAATTTTGCATTCTGCCCAATATCTTAACAAGCAATACACAGCAAACTCGAATGCTTATAAGGACAAACTAAATCTCTAATAGACATAAGAAACTCAAATGCTAACACAAGCTGTAGCTAGGAAAGAACACACTTTTCAACATTCTCCTATTCACCAAAAATTCTAATGTCACATCAATTCCAAAAACCTTCATTAAAAGAAAGGCAAATTTAGGTGAATATATTCATAGACAAACGGACTTTGTTACGAATACAAATGGTTGCGGACACTAACACACAAGACAATTCTGTCAAAGAAATACCTCGAAGAAAAGGGAACAGATCAAAATAAATGGGATAAAAGTTTAACAAAAGATGCAAAAACCTTCAATACATCATGAATAATGGAACTAATCTTACCGTTCCTGCACTACTAATTGATAAAACAGTTTTGATGAATCTTGTACAACTCAAATTTATGTATTAATGCACACTAGCTGTGAGAGAGATATTGATTCTTCACATAAAATGATCTAAAGTAACCAAGACAAGACTTATCTATAATATATATTATGACAATACCATTTAAAAATATGAGCAGATTTATTAACAAGACAGTTTTGAGAAATGATTCTCTCTCTCTCTCTGTCTCTCTCTCTCTCTCTGGGACATGTATCGCGAAATGCTCTGAGATTTACAGAGCAACATTACCATATACCTTGCCGTACCTTTGGTGCTGATATTTTTCACACTATCTACCTTCCTGACGGATTACATTTATTGTTTTGGAAGAGGTGAGGCGAGTTGACCGAGGGCTTCGTAAGACTCTTGGAATTGCCTCAGAGCTTCGTGTGATTCTTGAAGTTGACTGAGGCCTTTGTAAGACCTCCTAACTGATCTATACTGCATTCAGGCACTTGCAAAGCCTTCTTGAATTCTTCTTGCTGAAGATTGAGTGTTGCATCAATTACTGAAGGAAGATTATCTGCAATAAAAGCGAAAAGTTACATCAAATGATCCAGGCCTTTTTTGTTTCAAGACTTTGTTAATAAAATATTCAAAATAATTACCAGAGGTCTGATAGGAGGAAAAACAGCTTGCTTCGTTAAGTAACAACTCAAATAAGTATGATAGCACTTAAATAAGCAGTGCAGGTCCTTTTACTGTTTACTATGAATAGGCCACTTAAGTTTAGCCATTCTTCCCCATACAAAAACAACAGAAATTTATATAGAATAGTTTTGAATATAATATACTTTTGTATATTATTCACAACTACACAATCTATAAGTTTGAGAGTAACTGTGGCAAGAACTATGAATATTCACCATAAATGCTTTTGGATATAAAAACCTGTGATTGTAATATAGCAAATCTTATTCAAGAGTATTCTATTAGAATGGAATTTATAATGCATTTGAACGCTAACTCACTCGTGTCAGAGACTGACGCTAACCAAAACCAACGGAGATTATAGACAGTATCATCGTCATGTTTCCCTTAAGAAGAAGAACTTCTCGGCTTAATAATGACCAGCTTTTCTACATTATCATCTGGACAAGATTTACTAAATACGATGCCATGATATTCTATAATTGAAAACAAATGCAGCTTCAATGCAAGATCTTTGACTAACTTGCAAAACATTGAGTCACAGAGGGCCATTTCGCTCTCTCTGTTACACTTTTTGTTGTCTTCACAAATAATTTACAGATAACCAGTACAGAATTTTGAACCATGTGTGTATTGTACATCTATATTTTCCAATGTTTTATACCAATTCTTGTGTATCCCTTTCAAATTAAGCTGGTGACAAACCTACAGATTCTTTGGAGGTAAAATCTCACAAATTATCAAATAATATAAATGATCCAGCGAGTCATTTTTCTATACCTATTAACCGAGAGACAAACCTTTATAAGGGTGTAGAAACTGTTTAGAAAGGGAGTACGCTATCCCGATGGAGGAGCCGAAGGGCGAGGCTCGGAGAGAGAGAGAGAGAAACAGACCCTTCTCCCAACGGAGATTTATTACAGGTCGCCTACATTGGCTCCGTCCTTGACTCATCCTGCATCGTAGGTCACCTGCCAAATGAAAATCATATATAATGAATTGCATTTTTGAGTTATTTCAGGAACTGATACAATTTGATTAACTAGTATAAAATAAGTCATATTGATGTCATCTAAACCTGGATTTAAAAATATATATAAAGAATCCGGAAAATCACTAATGTTAACCATAAGTGAATCGGCAAATACATTTTATACACAAATAAATTTACTTCAGTTTACATGACTGTTTTGCCAACTTACAAAATTAGGTTATACGTACAAATAAATAAAACCATGTATAAAAATTTATTTAACTTTTAGTGTTGCTTTTTAAAACAAGAGGAGCACTCAGTAAAGTGCAGACCTCCGCTTATTTCTCGACCTTGACCTTTGAACTTAACATGTATTCATACTCAAATATGAACCAAGTTTCAAGTCTCTGACAACACTGTCCAAACTTATGACTGATTACGTGAATTGGAAATTTTGCTTAACCGTAACCTTGACCTTTGACCTTGCCCTTTCAAAATTTATTAATTTCCAGCTTTTGACATAAAATTTAATCCCTGCAAGTTTCATTACAATTAAAACTTACTAATATACTTTTCCCTATCTAAAAAATGCTATTTTAACAGAATATTACAATACATTAGATCTAAATCCTTCAAAAAAAACATTTTGCATTTGCGAATGTTCAATTTGCCTTACTCTATAACTGAAAAACTGTTAGATTACAATCAAAGTTCTTATATACATAAAATGGATTTTGACGAAGGAAAAATCTATTTCTGGGGAGAGACCTGTGACGGCCGGTGAAAAGGGTCCTTCTTTACACTTTTCTGATATAAATCTTCCAAATATACCAGAGAAAGATAAAAGCATGGAATGCAGAGGTTACTACCCTCGCGCGAGCACCTTGTGGGTGTCGTGTATACATCAGGGGCGTGTGAAAACCACTATTCACAGGCTGTCTTCCATTTAGATAATTCCTTCATCAAAGGGAAGGGCCGTAACAGAGGCCCTAAAAACCACACTTGGACCACGCCATCGACACCTAACACGAGCGCCCTCTAGGACATCCTTCTGTTTTGGACTTGCTCGCTTAGTCGTTTTGTTTGTGCTCTTGGTGTTTTTTCCCGTTTTTGGCTTTAATTCATCATGACTGACGTTGCTACTTCACCTTTACCAATGTTAAGTACCATAGTTTGTTTTGACAGCTTTTTACAGTACCGGGCATTTGTTCTCTTTGCAGTAATGTGGACTTTTAATTTGGGATCGGCTTGGCCTTCCTCGGCGACGGCAGCCATTGTGGCGTTGTTCGCTTCGCTGGTATTTCAAGTTAATATTGCCCATCTGGTACTCTGTCATCTAAGTTATATCACTTACGATTTGTGACCATTATTATCATTATTTTATTATTGTTTTTACTATGGTATTTTTTGCTAGCAAGTCCAATTTGGACGAATGAAGAAAAATGTTCTTGGCTTTATTATAGTTTAAGTACCCGCCACCACTTTGGTATATTTCTATGTCTTTTTACCCGTCTGGTTTGATTTAATAAAACGTAATAGACTTTTAAACTTGAAATGTAGAATGAATTATATCACAAGTAATTTGTATTTTCCCTAACTTCACAAAGTAACGTTCTTTAGTAAGAATATGTCTACAGATTGACTTAAATTCAGCTGTCAAAATGGCCACTTTAAAGCTTAAGATTCAAGCTTTAATCTTAAGCTTAAGGCTTTCATTTAAGGCTTGCAGTTGAAGAGGAAAATGGACCTCAAAACTCAGGTTTGAATAATTATGAAAATGACAAATTACTTTTAAAATTTGAGATTTATTCCTACGCTAATACCAAACCCGTTCTTTAATCGGGGACTCATTAACCTAAGGTAGGAGAAATTTCCTCCGACCATACTGGATGGTTTAAAATCAAGGGATGCGAATAGTCTCGGACATGATAAACGAGATGGAGTACTTTTGGCGTAATACCCCATACTGAAAATCCTACGCTACTCCTCCCATGAAGCCATACAAACATATTGTCAAGTCTCGAGACTCTTCGAGAGATTTGCCATCCTGAGTTTGTTTCCTTGTACCTCCTCTATGGAAGGAGTGCTGTGAAGAAACTGGTAATGGAATCAAGTGAATGAGTTCCCTGGTGATTCAAATGTGACAAACGGCAGAGGCAAGAGTGGACGCTCTAATCCATGTTCCAGATCTTGCGGTTCTCCACCGACAGGTTTCGCGTCTCAGTAAGCGATTGTAATGTGGTTCCCCATGGTGATAACCTTCTATAAGGTTCCTGATAGCAGTAACTAACTTGGGTAACTGTTTAACTTTTGCAATAGCAGCGGATAGCCGATGCAAAGAGAAAACGCTGATCAAGAAAAGCAAAGGAAAATTGTCTTGTAAGGAGCAAACACAATCAAAATCTTGCCCTAAAGACGAAACACAAAATTGAAGGGCACACGGATGCCTGGCGCTAGTGCCGCTAACATCTCGTAACCTGTACACACAACGAGAATGATCCCAGATCGTTTTCTCTCTCCCAAAAGTTGGAGTCATTGTGCAGGAAAGGAAGAGAATGGAACAGTCCTTATCCCTACTGGTAGTGTGCTAACTCCCCTTGTGACATAGAACACAGGGAGTAAGTAGGTGTATCTCATACCTACATGTACAATATAGTATTTGAGGAAAATATGTTCTCGGTGCGTGTTCTCTCGCCTTGAGAAGCCACATGGATTGCAAATAGATGGGCGTTCACATGCTAAGCGGAGAGCAATAGTCAAAATCAACACCACGTGCACCCGGTGAATAGCGAATGCGAACGGAAGAGTGCACAACATGGAGAATACTATATTCAAAGTTCTTAGAACGCACACTAAACGTATAGTGCGCGCATCCAGGCAAGTATACACTCACGGGAGAATGTTTGTTAACAGGTGGTTACCCATAGTGCGAGCAGGCCTAAGCGATGCCTAGTTTTACGACCTATGACGACGGAATTTTTCTCAGCAGATAGAATTACGAGAACTCTAAGAGATACTCCAATCTGCCTAAGAATCTTTGCCACCTGCTATCCCTACCTCGAATCTCAAACACATCTATTTCTCAAGGACACAACAGTGGGGCAATAGGTAAAAAAAATGCCTCTATGGAAGGGGTACCAGTTTGCAAAATGGCTAATTTTAGCCAGTCATAAAAAAAACCTTGTGCATCAGACGAGTGTGTCCAATAGGTAGCCGACAAAGCAACTCAGTTGCAGCTTCATTTACCTCTCTATCTGCCTCTTCATTTATGAGCAGGTTTGTCGGTATCCCGCAAACCTCAACTTGTATACCTGCTAGAACCCAGATTAATTGAATTGTTATACCTCTTAGCCCAATAATAATGAGCACTCTCAAATCTTAAAAACTCGAGGGTTACTAGAATTAAAACCTTTGAAATTTTGTAGGAGACTCCTTACATGACAAAATATTGTAAAATTGGCCCCACTTCATATAAGGTTATTTATGTCCATAGGAGTCAGGATGCCATTAAGTTCGGTAGTAAATATAGACGATACTCTAAGATAAAAATTCCTACGCCAGCATCAAATTTGGAGCCTTTAAACCAAAACAGAGTTTCTATTAGCAGGTTAAATATACAATACAGTCATATGTACAAACTTTTTTCTTCTTTAGTTTCTTTTATTATCATCATCATTAATTGCTAAGCTACAACCCTAGTTGGAAACGCAGGATGCTACAAGACCAAGGGCCACGATAGGGAACAAAAGCCTAGTGAGGAAGGAAGGAAAGTAATGAACAATTCTGTATAGAGTTTTAAGAACACTAATGACATTATTATAAGAGATATACTAACCATTATCTACAAGAAATAATAAATATAGGCAGTGCCCCTGAAAACTAAGTGTATGAATTAGTAAGCCTCCCTTGCCATTAGAAAGTAACAGACAACACATTATATAATTTGACAGCCGAGTTCACGCTATGAAAAAAACTTCGCCTTTTTATATCTGTAGGAACAAATATATATTAATCATGTTTAACTCAGCCAGGCAGATTTTTCCCAATAGTTATTGAAAACTCTTAAAAGTATATTGTGTCTAGTTTTGCTAGCAGTACCAGCCGAACTTGGTCCCGTCCCTCGTCAGGCTGGGAGGAGCGTAGGGAGGAAACCTCCCCTTATTTTTCCATTTGTAAGATGTCATCTACCCCCCAAAATTGGGGAAGTGCCTTGGTAAATAAATATATAGTTTTCCTGCTTAAATATACACCCAAAATACTGAATGAACAACGCACATCCAAACAAACTTCTCAAACCAAATACAGTGCTTGTAACAAGCAAACTTTCTGTTCAAATCTACGAAGGCAGTAGATGGCGCAAGAAGTGCTTGCAGAGAGTAATACCAAAATCTCAAGCTTTTGAAAAATGCTGAACAAATTGTAAAATTTCAAAAATCCCATATAATTGAGGGTGGAAATATGCTAATTAAATTAAGAGCTTTTAATAACTCATAAGTCCTTCAACATCAGGCAAGATAAAAGTCTTCAGCAAATATATAACAAGGGTCTTTGCCTAAGGTAAGACCCTCACATACTGGGGTAGGTTAGGTTAGGTAAGGGAAGAAATGATCTGCCATTAACACACACATTTGGTAGTTACAATAAAATTGATATATTAACTTATGATAAGCCAAAACTACATACATAATTCCATGAATTTCCAGCAATTGCCTGGATCATGGAATTTGAATCATATAATAGAATCATGAAGGCCAGTCTCTGCCACTACAAAAATATGTGAAAATCTAAAATTGGGGTTAAGTAAATAACACAATCTATAACTCAAGTAACAGATTCTGATATGGACCTTAACATGACCTTCCTAATTGACCTTTAAACAGTATGAATACTAAAATAACCTTGAATTATAAATGAATATATTTGTATGTAGGCTATAGCATGAAACACGGTACTGTCACTAGAAGCCGGTTCAAAAACTCTAAATCTATATTTACCATATAAATTCTAAGATTGTCACTTTTAATTACATATCAAATTAACAATAGACTTATATAGATTAACTTCTTATACGAACACTTACTGTAAAGTCACTTTAAAAGGCACAAAAATTAAATAAAACTTATGAACAGGGACGGGCATTAAAGAGCTGGATGTATCACACCGTCTGGCGTCTGCCATATTGTTATGAAAATATATATACCTAAACAAACGAAACTTCCCTTAAAATAGGGGTTAATTTTCTCCCTAGCATTAATCAACACAATCTAAATTCAGTATTACATATATTTCTCCGCTTTATAGTTACATTGTAAAAGGTAATTAATTTCAGGAATTACATTTTTGTAACTCTAAATGATAAAATTTTCCTTAAAGCATCAAACTGATTTTGAAAACTTGTCCCCCAAAATCCCTAAATTTTTCTGATTTTGGAATAATTCCCCTAAATGTAGACACCATGATCTAAGTGTCAACAAGCTTAAATACAAAATATGTAATAAAATCGTATAAAAGTTAAATTTAAAACGATAAAACTATATTAATATTAAATCAAAAATATTTTATGAGCTCTTTATAATAATTAATTATGTTTTTATACACATTTTACGCTCGGCACCTAAAAAAATTTCATGGACAAGGCGATGGTATTGAGTGTAAAAACAACTAATTTTGAAATCGATAACTTTTCTATTATATAGCTATTGTATAAACTTTAAATTTATGCTTAATAAATATTATCTTTATTGAATATCATATTATTAAACTATAAAAATTTATTTCAAATAGTATTTTATACCAATAATTCTCTATTTATCAAATAAATATGATATATTAAAGGTACATTGCAAATATTAGTTGGTAATGCAAAAAATCAGCTGATTTTTAGCAAGAACACGTGGCCAAAATTAAAAAGATTATATGAATAAAAGATAGTGAAAATTGCAATAAAATTCCCTTAGATTTTATCGAAGTTTAATTTTAATCAAGAAAATTTGTTGAAAAGTCAGTATATTTCTCATAATTTGGAATAATTAGGATATTTTGTTAGTGTTTAAATTTGGCGCCAGGACAATAATAGATATTTAAAAGGTAATTGTCAACTTCTTATGTAAACAATTGCAAATTACCTTTAATATCTCGCAAATATTTGGCAAAAATTACACAGCTTTAAAAAATGAATATATATTAGTTTGTTTGTCATCTTAATATATAAATATACTATCAAAATTATATGAAAAATAAATATGCTTTAAAAGAGTAACTAGAAACTCAGGCTTAATCCTTTTCTAATATATAACTATCATTTTTAATTTAGAAATTTTTATATTTAAAATATATTTTTTATCAAAATTTACTGTAAAATTTAATAAATAGATTAATTAATATATAAAAATGGGTATATTTTCTTTATTATTTGTAAAAAAATCAAAGTTTGAAGGTATTTTTCTAAATTTTTCTGGTAAAATATGAAACAAAGACTTTTCTTCTTTTTCCAAATCTTTTAAGGAAAAAAACCTTTACAATTTTTATTTTTACATTTGATTAAAATCAATCAAATTTTAACATAATAATTTTATCTGCAATTTTCATCTGGATTTATTATAAATGATTAAAATTGAAATCTCTTTTTGCGTATTTAAGTTTTTAGATAAAAATCTCCCAACAAATTTTAATTTAATTCGTCTGGGACACCCATATTAGGTTGGTTTCCTGTGAGCGATCAGAGAAAAAGTCTCCCACCATCACCAATCCACAATTGTCCAGCTTGGTGATGAAAATTGGCCAAACGGCAGACATGGATAAGGACATGTCTGAGGCCTTTGTCCTGTATTATAACCCCAAATGATAAGGATATGTTTATATAAAGTTGAGTCAACTCAGTGGAATATTATGGACCTACAATACCTAAGCCCAGTGCTACACCACTCCGGCAATTATTATTATTATTATTGTTATTATTATTATTATTATTATTATTATCATTATTATTATTATTAGCTAAGCTATAGCCCTAATTGGAAATGCAGGATGCTATAAGCCCAAGGACTCCAACAGGAAAAAAATAGCCCAATGAGGCAAGGAAATAGAGAAATGAATAAAATACGAGAGAGAGAGAGAGAGAGAGAGAGAGAGAGAGAGAGAGAGAGAGAGAGAGAGAGAGAGAGAGAGAGAGAGACTCCTTAATCCCATGGGGGCCTATAATTCTTTCAATGCTTCATACCACCACTGCATCTACTTCCAACAGTAGACCTATTCCAAGAAAATCATTAGACTAAAGTATTTGTTATTGTTATTATTAATATTATTCGTGGAGTTAGTAGCATGGGGACAATTAAGCAGAGAGAGAGAGAGAGAGAGAGAGAGAGAGAGAGAGAGAGAGAGAGAGAGAGAGAGAGAGAGAGAGAGAGAGAGAGAAAATCAGCCAGCAAATGACCGATGGTAACACAAGGGCGAAAACATCTTCTTTAGGACAGCCACATACCACTCTCTCTCTCTCTCTCTCTCTCTCTCTCTCTCTCTCTCTCTCTCTCTCTCTCTCTCTCTCTCTCATGAACAAAAACTTCTTAGAAATGTGTGTATGTGTGTGTATAGAAATCACGAAATCTAACGTGAATAACACATGAAATATGTATAAATGCATGAATTATCGAGACAAACTGAGTCGTTTACCAATAAAATATATTTTCTTTTGGATAATTACGGGAACAGAAGAAGACCTGAAAATATTTCATGAAAATTGGGAGAGAAAAAAAAATCGTAAAAAAGAGATCATGATGAATGTTTTTTTATTTATGCAAAGATGTCGGTAAAACGATTGTAAGGAACAAAAGACATTTGATATATTTACTGAACTCCATTATGGTTTGCATAAGAGAATTATATATATTTAATGTGTTTATTGACCTTTTCAGTCTATTATAAAATCTAATAGATGTCAAAATATATAATGAGGATGACAGACAATAGATGGACATTAAGAACAACAGAATGGGTCCCTACAGATTGTAAAAGAAGCAGGGGAAGGAAGAGAAGACGATGGATCGACGAACTGTTTGCGGGTGTAAACTGGCGTAAAAAGCCCATAAACAGACTCAGTGGAAGGACATGTCTGAGGCCTTTGTCCTGCGGTGGACTAGTAATACACACACACACATAAACCGATTAAAACAACACGAAGTTACAAAGGAAAAAAATAGCCTCACCCTTAGGAACGAAGTAGAGTAGATCCCTTTAGGTTCACTAATCATTGTTCACTGACCTTGTCCCGTCAGGACTCAGTCACTCAGGACGTAGGACCTCCTTAAGCTCCTTCCAGAGCCCAAGGTCACGGTGGGCCACGGGAGGCGCCTCAGGGCTTTCAGGAGTCGCGAAGTCTGTGAGATTTAGGGACAGTGTAATTTTCAAATTTATTTCAAGTAAAGATTAGTGATTAAAAATTGCTATTAAATTCTGAAATTTGTGTATTAAAATAAAGTCTATATCAGGATAGATATTCTGAATAGATAAACTCTTTTCTATATATTCGTTTTATAGGAAATTACGAGATCTGTGAGATTTAGTCATTCTTCCGACCATTCGGCCTCTTGCCATTTATTTCAATTCATTTTCAGGATTTCTTTATAGTCCCTATCCTATATAGCCTCCCAAAAAAACTTTGATAGAAACCAGAACAAACGTAAAGTATATTATTGTATATAAAAGGATATAATAGATCTAGTAACTGTTTAATATTTTGCTTATTTCTTATTTCTGCGTCTTTCGTTATAGTGTGTGTGTGTGAGTGTGTGTGTGTAGGCCTATAGACTGACATTTTTTTCTGAGTGTGGTGTCGTTTGATCCAATTAATGTGATCATAAATTTCTTATCTCAATACTTTGAAATACTATAAATATATCATTAATGGAATAATAAAAATAATAATAATAATAATAATAATAATAATAATAATAATAATAATAATAATAATAATAATGAAATTCCATTACATAATAGGAACTCAATTGTAGGAACTCGGGACTTGGGCAAGCAGATGTTGCTACCAGATGTACGATGTTTTACAAGACGCCAAAATAGAATAATTTTAAGCGCTAGTATATATATATATATATATATATATATATATTCGTAAACTGAATAACTATGACCAAAACTTAGAAAGTTGTCCGATTTTAACGATTTATTCGCCAACTTAAAAACTCACCAAATTTCCCTCCGACATTGAAGTAACTCTACCGATTTGCCTATTATTTTTATATGTTCATAATTCTCTTTTCATAATAATTTAACATTTTCAGAATAGATCATAGGACGATTGAGAACATATTTCTAATATTTAGGAATAGAAAGAAGAAGAAGAAGAAGAAGAAGACTTTTAATACTGTCCGGGAATAAACGGAAATGAAATATGACAAGAATGCTCTCTCTCTCTCTCTCTCTCTCTCTCTCTCTCTCTCTCTCTCACATCGGCCATTAGGCCAAATTGTCCTATTTTTCTCCGCAGACACTCTGAAGATTTCTTTCGAGCAGACACATTTGGAATTTCTCTCACTCTCTCTCTCTCTCTCTCTCTCTCTCTCTCTCTCTCTCTCTCTCTCTCTCTCTTACACCGGCCATTAGAATATGATAGAATTTTCCATAATTGGAGTGAAAGCGAACGAAGAATTAAGGAATGAAATCCTCGGAAAAGAACAGAATTCATCTTCAGCGTAAAATTTCTCCCGTTTTCCTTCGGAGACACTTTGAAGATTCCTGACGAGAGAGAGAGAAAGAGAGAGAGAGAGAGAGGAGAGAGAGAGAGAGAGATTTGAGATTCCTTAATCTTTCGATTATTCCCATAATTGTTAACACGAATACAAAGAAAAATTGATAGGGAAGGCGAACATTACATTTTGGGAATGAACTAAGATGAAATAAGAACGCTTCCAGAATGTCTTCAGAGGGTTAGATTTGCCTCAGAAGCGTCTTAGCTGATAATAATGTTACGATTCGCCCAGAAAGAAAACTATGAATAAATCTTTCCTTTTGTTATGTTTTTTTTTTTAATTCCTTTCGGTATATCTTTATCTTGTGGATTCTCTGTTGATTTATCTCTCTCTCTCTCTCTCTCTCTCTCTCTCTCTCTCTCTCTCTCCCCCCTTCATACCTGAAGACATTTGGACTCCAGTTGAAGCCAAAAGAAGAATTCGTCGTATCTCTCTCTCTCTCTCTCTCTCTCTCTCTCTCTCTCTCTCTCTCTCTCCTCAAATTGCTTTTTTTTTTAATAATGCTGAATTCAGGAAAGGTTTCGGTAATCATAGATATGGTTTCTCAAGTTTTTAAAGCATTCGGTGCGAATTTCGAAATGGAGGCAATGAAAAAAGCTGTAAGAAATCTCCTTAACGGAGGATGGCAATGGGTACATCGGTTTATCGAACCTGGTTAGGTGAGACTGTGAGAAAGGAAGAGCTTTTGCAGAATCTTCTCAAGGAAACGGAGAAACTACCCAGGAAGAAGGTGAATTTCTTCCAGCTGAAGGAATGTTCCAAGAAGAGCTTGAAGATGGTGAATTTCTTCCAGCTGAAGGAGTGTTCCAAGAAGAGCTGGGAGATAGTGAATTTCTTCCAGCTGAAGGAGTATTCCAGGAAGAGCTGGAAGATGAAATCGATCTTCTTGCTGAAGGAGTGTTCCAAGATGCACTGGAAGATGAAATTGATCTTCCTGCTGGAGTGCTCAAGGATGAACTGGAAGAGGAAATCGATCTTCCAGCTGAAAGAATGTTCCAATAAGAGCTGGAAGATGGTGAATTTCTTCCAGCTGAAAGAATGTTCCAAGAAGAGCTGGAAGATGGTGAATTTCTTTCAGCTGAAGAAACTTTCTAGGATGAACTGGAAGATGAAATCGATCTTCCAGTGGAAGAACAAGAAAAAGAGCCGGGTCTTCCTCAAAGAGGAGAAGAGGAGGATGCAGAAGAAGAGAATGAGGAGAAGGAGGAAGAAGAAAAAGTTCCTACTCTTGAAGAACATCGGTCTGAAGACGATTCAAAGACAGAGAGAAGTGATAAAAAGCTATCAAATAAAAAGAGGAGAAAAAGAAAGCTCTCAAAGGAAGAGACCAGTAATGCTGAAGTCACTAAGAAAGAGATGAATAACAGAGAGGTATCAAAGAAAGAGAGGAATAATAATAAGCTCTCAAAGAGAGAGAGGAGGAAAAGATAGCTCTCAAAGGGAGAAAGAAGAAATAGAAATCTCTCAAAGGAGCGGAGCAGTAATGAAGAGCTCTCAGAGGAAGAGGAGAGATTTGGTTCTGAGGACATCCTGGAGGTCAAAGAGCATCTAATACTAGAAAGATGGCACCTCAAAATAGAGGTCGGAGAGCATCTAATGCTATATGGATGGCACCTCGAAATAGAGGTCAAAGAGCATCTAATGCTAGAATGATGGCACCTCAAAATAGAGGTCAAAAAACCTCTAATGCTAGAAGGATGGCACCTCAAAATAGAGGTAAAAGAACCTCTAATGCTAGAAGGATGGCACCTCAAAATAGAGGTCAAAGAACATCTAATACGAGAAGGGTGGCACCTCAAAATAGAGGTCAAAGACCATCTAATACTAGAAGGATGACACCTCAAAATAGAGGTCAAAGAACATCTAATACTAGAAGGGTGGCACCTCAAAATAAAGGTCAAAGAACATCTAATACGAGAAGGGTGGCACCTCAAAATAGAGGTCAAAGACCATCTAATACTAGAAGGGTGGCACCTCAAAATAGAGGTCAAAGAGCATCTAATGCTAGAAGGATGGCACCTCAAAATAGAGGTCAAAGAACATCTAATGCTAGAAGGATGGCACCTCAAAATAGAGGTCAAAGAACCTCTAATGCTAGAAGGATGACACCTCAAAATATAGGTCAAATATAGAAGGATGGCACCTCAAAATAGAGGTCAAAGAACCTCTAATGCTAGAAGGATGACACCTCAAAATAGAGGTCAAAGAACCTCTAATGCTAGAAGGATGACACCTCAAAATAGAGGTCAAAGAACCTCTAATGCTAGAAGGATGACACCTCAAAATAGAGGTCAAAGAACCTCTAATGCTAGAAGGATGACACCTCAAAATATAGGTCAAAGAACCTCTAATGCTAGAAGGATGACACCTCAAAATAGAGGTCAAAGAACATCTAATACGAGAAGGATGGCACCTCAAAATAGAGGTCAAAGAACATCTAATACGAGAAGGGTGGCACCTCAAAATAGAGGTCAAAGAACCTCTAATGCTAGAAGGATGACACCTCAAAATAGAGGTCAAAGACTATCTAATACTAGAAGGATGACACCTCAAAATAGAGGTCAAAGAACATCTAATACTATAAGGGTGGCACCTCAAAATAGAGGTCAAAGAGCATCTAATGCTAGAAGGATGGCACCTCAAAATAGAGGTCAAAGAACATCTAATGCTAGAAGGATGGCACCTCAAAAAAGAGGTCAAAGAACCTCTAATGCTAGAAGGATGACACCTCAAAATAGAGGTCAAATATAGAAGGATGGCACCACAAAATAGAGGTCAAAGATAGAAGGATGGCACTTCAAAATAGAGGTCAAAGATAGAAGGATGGCACCTCAAAATATAGGTCAAAAATAGAAGGATGGCACCTCAAAATAGAGGTCAAAGATAGAAAGATGGCACCTCAAAATAGAGGTCAAAGATAGAAGGATGGCACCTCAAAATAGAGGTCAAAGAACCTCTAATGCTAGAAGGATGACACCTCAAAATAGAGGTCAAAGATAGAAAGATGGCACCTCAAAATAGAGGTCAAAGATAGAAGGATGGCACTTCAAAATAGAGGTCAAAGATAGAAGGATGGCACCTCAAAATAGAGGTCAAAAATAGAAGGATGGCACCTCAAAATAGAGGTCAAAGATAGAAAGATGGCACCTCAAAATAGAGGTCAAAGATAGAAAGATGGCACCTCAAAATAGAGGTCAAAGAACCTCTAATGCTAGATGGATGACACCTCAAAATAGAGGTCAAAGATAGAAAGATGGTACCTCAAAATAGAGGTCAAAGATAGAAGGATGGCACTTCAAAATAGAGGTCAAAGATAGAAAGATAGCACCTCAAAATAGAGGTCGAAAATAGAAGGATGGCACCTCAAAATAGAGGTCAAAGATAGAAAGATGGCACCTCAAAATAGAGGTCAAAGAACCTCTAATGCTAGATGGATGACACCTCAAAATAGAGGTCAAAGATAGAAAGATGGCACCTCGAAATAGAGGTCAAAGATAGAAGGATGGCACTTCAAAATAGAGGTCAAAGATAGAAGGATGGCACCTCAAAATAGAGGTCAAAGAACCTCTAATGCTAGAAGGATGACACCTCAAAATAGAGGTCAAAGATAGAAAGATGGCACCTCAAAATAGAGGTCAAAGATAGAAGGATGGCACTTCAAAATAGAGGTAAAAGATAGAAGGATGGCACCTCAAAATAGAGGTCAAAAATAGAAGGATGGCACCTCAAAATAGAGGTCAAAGATAGAAAGATGGCACCTCAAAATAGAGGTCAAAGAACCTCTAATGCTAGATGGATGACACCTCAAAATAGAGGTCAAAGATAGAAAGATGGCACCTCAAAATAGAGGTCAAAGATAGAAGGATGATACTTCAAAATAGAGGTCAAAGATAGAAAGATGGCACCTCAAAATAGAGGTCAAAAATAGAAGGATGGCACCTCAAAATAGAGGTCAAAGATAGAAAGATGGCACCTCAAAATAGAGGTCAAAGAACCTCTAATGCTAGAAGGATGGCACCTCAAAATAGAGGTCAAAGATAGAAGGATGGCACCTCAAAATAGAGGTCAAAGATACAAGGATGGCACTTCAAAATAGAGGTCAAAGATAGAAAGATGGCACCTCAAAATAGAGGTCAAAAATAGAAGGATGGCACCTCAAAATAGAGGTCAAAGATAGAAAGATGGCACCTCAAAATAGAGGTCAAAGAAGCATTAATGGTAGATGGATGACACCTCAAAATAGAGGTCAAAGATAGAAAGATGGCACCTCAAAATAGAGGTCAAAGATAGAAGGATGGCACTTCAAAATAGAGGTCAAAGATAGAAGGATGGCACCTCAAAATAGAGGTCAAAAATAGAAGGATGGCACCTCAAAATAGAGGTCAAAGATAGAAAGATGGCACCTCAAAATAGAGGTCAAAGAACCTCTAATGCTAGATGGATGACACCTCAAAATAGAGGTCAAAGATAGAAGGATGGCACCTCAAAATAGAGGTCAAAGAACCTCTAATGCTAGATGGATGACACCTCAAAATAGAGGTCAAAGATAGAAAGATGGCACCTCAAAATAGAGGTCAAAGATAGAAGGATGGCACTTCAAAATAGAGGTCAAAGATAGAAAGATGGCACCTCAAAATAGAGGTCAAAAATAGAAGGATGGCACCTCAAAATAGAGGTCAAAGATAGAAAGATGGCACCTCAAAATAGAGGTCAAAGAACCTCTAATGCTAGATGGATGACACCTCAAAATAGAGGTCAAAGATAGAAAGATGGCACCTCAAAATAGAGGTCAAAGATAGAAGGATGGCACTTCAAAATAGAGGTCAAAAATAGAAGGATGGCACCTCTAAATAGAGGTCAAAAATAGAAGGATGGCACCTCAAAATAGAGGTCAAAGATAGAAAGATGGCACCTCAAAATAGAGGTCAAAGAACCTCTAATGCTAGATGGATGACACCTCAAAATAGAGGTCAAAGATAGAAGGATGGCACCTCAAAATAGAGGTCAAAGAACCTCTAATGCTAGAAGGATGGCACCTCAAAATAGAGGTCAAAGATAGAAGGATGGCACTTCAAAATAGAGGTCAAAGAACCTCTAATGCTAGATGGAGGACACCTCAAAATAGAGGTCAAAGATAGAAAGATGGCACCTCAAAATAGAGGTCAAAGATAGAAGGATGGCACTTCAAAATAGAGGTCAAAGATAGAAAGATGGCACCTCAGAAGAGAGGTCAAAAATAGAAGGATGGCACCTCAAAATAGAGGTCAAAGATAGAAAGATGGCACCTCAAAATAGAGGTCAAAGAACCTCTAATGCTAGATGGATGACACCTCAAAATAGAGGTCAAAGATAGAAGGATGGCACCTCAAAATAGAGGTCAAAGATAGAAGGATGGCACCTCAAAATAGAGGTCAAAAATAGAAGGATGGCACCTCAAAATAGAGGTCAAAGTACCTCTAATTCTAAAAGGATGGCACCTCAAAATAGAGGTCAAAGATAGAAAGATGGCACCTCAAAATAGAGGTCAAAAATAGAAGGATGGCACCTCAAAATAGAGGTCAAAGAACCTCTAATTCTAGAAGGATGGCACCTCAAAATAGAGGTCAAAGATAGAAGGATGGCACCTCAAAATAGAGGTCAAAGAACCTCTAATGCTAGAAGGATGGCACCTCAAAATAGAGGTCAAAGATAGAAGGATGGCACCTCAAAATAGAGGTCAAAGATAGAAAGATGGCACCTCAAAATAGAGGTCAAAAATAGAAGGATGGCACCTCAAAATAGAGGTCAAAGATAGAAAGATGGCACCTCAAAATAGAGGTCAAAGATAGAAGGATGGCACCTCAAAATAGAGGTCAAAGAACCTCTAATGCTAGAAGGATGGCACCTCAAAATAGAGGTCAAAGATAGAATGATGGCACCTCAAAATAGAGGTCAAAGATAGAATGATGGCACCTCAAAATAGAGGTCAAAGAACCTCTTATGCTAGAAGGATGACACCTCAAAATAAAGGTCAAAGATAGAAAGATGGCACCTCAAAATAGAGGTCAAAGATAGAAGGATGGCACTTCAGAATAGAGGTCAAAGATAGAAGGATGGCACCTCAAAATAGAGGTCAAAGATAGAAAGATGGCACCTCAAAATAGAGGTCAAAGATAGAAAGATGGCACCTCAAAATAGAGGTCAAAGAACCTCTAATGCTAGATGGATGACACCTCAAAATAGAGGTCAAAGATAGAAAGATGGTACCTCAAAATAGAGGTCAAAGATAGAAGGATGGCACTTCAAAATAGAGGTCAAAGATAGAAAGATGGCACCTCAAAATAGAGGTCAAAAATAGAAGGATGGCACCTCAAAATAGAGGTCAAAGATAGAAAGATGGCATCTCAAAATAGAGGTCAAAGATAGAAAGATGGCACCTCAAAATAGAGGTCAAAGATAGAAAGATGGCACCTCAAAATAGAGGTCAAAGATAGAAGGATGGCACCTCAAAATAGAGGTCAAAGATAGAAAGATGGCACCTCAAAATAGAGGTCAAAGATAGAAAGATGGCACCTCAAAATAGAGGTCAAAGAACCTCTAATGCTAGAAGGATGACACCTCAAAATAGAGGTCAAAGATAGAAAGATGGCACCTCAAAATAGAGGTCAAAGATAGAAAGATGGCACTTCAAAATAGAGGTCAAAGATAGAAGGATGGCACCTCAAAATAGAGGTCAAAGAACCTCTAATGCTAGATGGATGACACCTCAAAATAGAGGTCAAAGATAGAAAGATGGCACCTCAAAATAGAGGTCAAAGATAGAAGGATGGATCTTCAAAATAGAGGTCAAAGATAGAAGGATGGCACCTCAAAATAGAGGTCAAAGATAGAAGGATGGCACCTCAAAATAGAGGTCAAAGAACCTCTAATGCTAGAAGGATGGCACCTCAAAATAGAGGTCAAAGATAGAAGGATGGCACCTCAAAATAGAGGTCAAAGATAGAAAGATGGCACCTCAAAATAGAGGTCAAAAATAGAAGGATGGCACCTCAAAATAGAGGTCAAAGATAGAAGGATGGCACCTCAAAATAGAGGTCAAAGATAGAAAGATGGCACCTCAAAATAGAGGTCAAAGATAGAAAGATGGCACCTCAAAATAGAGGTCAAAGAACCTCTAATGCTAGAAGGATGGCACCTCAAAATAGAGGTCAAAGATAGAAAGATGGCACCTCAAAATAGAGGTCAAAGATAGAAAGATGGCACCTCAAAATAGAGGTAAAAAAACCTCTAATGCTAGATGGATGACACCTCAAAATAGAGGTCAAAGATAGAAAGATGGCACTTCAAAATAGAGGTCAAAGATAGAAGGATGGCACCTCAAAATAGAGGTCAAAGATAGAAGGATGGCACCTCAAAATAGAGGTCAAAGAACCTCTAATGCTAGAAGGATGGCACCTCAAAATAGAGGTCAAAGATAGAAGGATGGCACCTCAAAATAGAGGTCAAAGATAGAAGGATGGCACCTCAAAATAGAGGTCAAAGATAGAAAGATGGCACCTCAAAATAGAGGTCAAAGATAGAAGGATTGCACCTCAAAATAGAGGTCAAAGAACCTCTGATGCTAGAAGGATGGCACCTCAAAATAGAGGTCAAAGATAGAAGGATGGCACCTCAAAATAGAGGTCAAAGAACCTCTAATGCTAGAAGGATGACACCTCAAAATAGAGGTCAAAGATAGAAAGATTGCACCTCAAAATAGAGGTCAAAGATAGAAGGATGGCACTTCAAAATAGAGGTCAAAGATAGAAGGATGGCACCTCAAAATAGAGGTCAAAGATAGAAAGATGGCACCTCAAAATAGAGGTCAAAGATAGAAAGATGGCACCTCAAAATAGAGGTCAAAGAACCTCTAATGCTAGATGGATGACACCTCAAAATAGAGGTCAAAGATAGAAAGATGGCACCTCAAAATAGAGGTCAAAGATAGAAGGATGGCACTTCAAAATAGAGGTCAAAGATAGAAGGATGGCACCTCAAAATAGAGGTCAAAGAACCTCTAATGCTAGAAGGATGACACCTCAAAATAGAGGTCAAAGATAGAAAGATGGCACCTCAAAATAGAGGTCAAAGATAGAAGGATGGCACTTCAAAATAGAGGTCAAAGATAGAAGGATGGCACCTCAAAATAGAGGTCAAAGATAGAAAGATGGCACCTTAAAATAGAGGTCAAAGATAGAAAGATGGCACCTCAAAATAGAGGTCAAAGAACCTCTAATGCTAGATGGATGACACCTCAAAATAGAGGTCAAAGATAGAAAGATGGCACCTCAAAATAGAGGTCAAAGATAGAAGGATGGCACTTCAAAATAGAGGTCAAAGATAGAAGGATGGCACTTCAAAATAGAGGTCAAAGATATAAAGATGGCACCTCAAAATAGAGGTAAAAAATAGAAGGATGGCACCTCAAAATAGAGGTCAAAGATAGAAAGATGGCACCTCAAAATAGAGGTCAAAGATAGAAAGATGGCACCTCAAAATAGAGGTCAAAGATAGAAAGATGGCACCTCAAAATAGAGGTCAAAGAACCTCTAATGCTAGATGGATGACACCTCAAAATAGAGGTCAAAGATAGAAAGATGGCACCTCAAAATAGAGGTCAAAGATAGAAGGATGGCACTTCAAAATAGAGGTTAAAGATAGAAGGATGGCACTTCAAAATAGAGGTCAAAGATAGAAAGATGGCACCTCAAAATAGAGGTCAAAAATAGAAGGATGGCACCTCAAAATAGAGGTCAAAGATAGAAAGATGGCACCTCAAAATAGAGGTCAAAGATAGAAAGATGGCACCTCAAAATAGAGGTCAAAGATAGAAAGATGGCACCTCAAAATAGAGGTCAAAGATAGAAAGATGGCACCTCAAAATAGAGGTCAAAGATAGAAGGATGGCCCCTCAAAATAGAGGTCAAAGATAGAAGGATGGCACCTCAAAATAGAGGTCAAAGAACCTCTAATGCTAGAAGGATGACACCTCAAAATAGAGGTCAAAGATAGAAAGATGGCACCTCAAAATAGAGGTCAAAGATAGAAGGATGGCACTTCAAAATAGAGGTAAAAGATAGAAGGATGGCAACTCAAAATAGAGGTCAAAAATAGAAGGATGGCACCTCAAAATAGAGGTCAAAGATAGAAAGATGGCACCTCAAAATAGAGGTCAAAGAACCTCTAATGCTAGATGGATGACACCTCAAAATAGAGGTCAAAGATAGAAAGATGGCACCTCAAAATAGAGGTCAAAGATAGAAGGATGATACTTCAAAATAGAGGTCAAAGATAGAAAGATGGCACCTCAAAATAGAGGTCAAAAATAGAAGGATGGCACCTCAAAATAGAGGTCAAAGATAGAAAGATGGCACCTCAAAATAGAGGTCAAAGAACCTCTAATGCTAGAAGGATGGCACCTCAAAATAGATGTCAAAGATAGAAGGATGGCACCTCAAAATAGAGGTCAAAGATACAAGGATGGCACTTCAAAATAGAGGTCAAAGATAGAAAGATGGCACCTCAAAATAGAGGTCAAAAATAGAAGGATGGCACCTCAAAATAGAGGTCAAAGATAGAAAGATGGCACCTCAAAATAGAGGTCAAAGAAGCATTAATGGTAGATGGATGACACCTCAAAATAGAGGTCAAAGATAGAAAGATGGCACCTCAAAATAGAGGTCAAAGATAGAAGGATGGCACTTCAAAATAGAGGTCAAAGATAGAAGGATGGCACCTCAAAATAGAGGTCAAAAATAGAAGGATGGCACCTCAAAATAGAGGTCAAAGATAGAAAGATGGCACCTCAAAATAGAGGTCAAAGAACCTCTAATGCTAGATGGATGACACCTCAAAATAGAGGTCAAAGATAGAAGGATGGCACCTCAAAATAGAGGTCAAAGAACCTCTAATGCTAGATGGATGACACCTCAAAATAGAGGTCAAAGATAGAAAGATGGCACCTCAAAATAGAGGTCAAAGATAGAAGGATGGCACTTCAAAATAGAGGTCAAAGATAAAAAGATGGCACCTCAAAATAGAGGTCAAAAATAGAAGGATGGCACCTCAAAATAGAGGTCAAAGATAGAAAGATGGCACCTCAAAATAGAGGTCAAAGATAGAAGGATGGCACTTCAAAATAGAGGTCAAAAATAGAAGGATGGCACCTCTAAATAGAGGTCAAAAATAGAAGGATGGCACCTCAAAATAGAGGTCAAAGATAGAAAGATGGCACCTCAAAATAGAGGTCAAAGAACCTCTAATGCTAGATGGATGACACCTCAAAATAGAGGTCAAAGATAGAAGGATGGCACCTCAAAATAGAGGTCAAAGAACCTCTAATGCTAGAAGGATGGCACCTCAAAATAGAGGTCAAAGATAGAAGGATGGCACTTCAAAATAGAGGTCAAAGAACCTCTAATGCTAGATGGAGGACACCTCAAAATAGAGGTCAAAGATAGAAAGATGGCACCTCAAAATAGAGGTCAAAGATAGAAGGATGGCACTTCAAAATAGAGGTCAAAGATAGAAAGATGGCACCTCAGAAGAGAGGTCAAAAATAGAAGGATGGCACCTCAAAATAGAGGTCAAAGATAGAAAGATGGCACCTCAAAATAGAGGTCAAAGAACCTCTAATGCTAGATGGATGACACCTCAAAATAGAGGTCAAAGATAGAAGGATGGCACCTCAAAATAGAGGTCAAAGATAGAAGGATGGCACCTCAAAATAGAGGTCAAAAATAGAAGGATGGCACCTCAAAATAGAGGTCAAAGAACCTCTAATTCTAAAAGGATGGCACCTCAAAATAGAGGTCAAAGATAGAAAGATGGCACCTCAAAATAGAGGTCAAAAATAGAAGGATGGCACCTCAAAATAGAGGTCAAAGAACCTCTAATTCTAGAAGGATGGCACCTCAAAATAGAGGTCAAAGATAGAAGGATGGCACCTCAAAATAGAGGTCAAAGAACCTCTAATGCTAGAAGGATGGCACCTCAAAATAGAGGTCAAAGATAGAAGGATGGCACCTCAAAATAGAGGTCAAAGATAGAAAGATGGCACCTCAAAATAGAGGTCAAAAATAGAAGGATGGCACCTCAAAATAGAGGTCAAAGATAGAAAGATGGCACCTCAAAATAGAGGTCAAAGATAGAAGGATGGCACCTCAAAATAGAGGTCAAAGAACCTCTAATGCTAGAAGGATGGCACCTCAAAATAGAGGTCAAAGATAGAATGATGGCACCTCAAAATAGAGGTCAAAGATAGAATGATGGCACCTCAAAATAGAGGTCAAAGAACCTCTAATGCTAGAAGGATGACACCTCAAAATAAAGGTCAAAGATAGAAAGATGGCACCTCAAAATAGAGGTCAAAGATAGAAGGATGGCACTTCAGAATAGAGGTCAAAGATAGAAGGATGGCACCTCAAAATAGAGGTCAAAGATAGAAAGATGGCACCTCAAAATAGAGGTCAAAGATAGAAAGATGGCACCTCAAAATAGAGGTCAAAGAACCTCTAATGCTAGATGGATGACACCTCAAAATAGAGGTCAAAGATAGAAAGATGGTACCTCAAAATAGAGGTCAAAGATAGAAGGATGGCACTTCAAAATAGAGGTCAAAGATAGAAAGATGGCACCTCAAAATAGAGGTCAAAAATAGAAGGATGGCACCTCAAAATAGAGGTCAAAGATAGAAAGATGGCATCTCAAAATAGAGGTCAAAGATAGAAAGATGGCACCTCAAAATAGAGGTCAAAGATAGAAAGATGGCACCTCAAAATAGAGGTCAAAGATGGAAGGATGGCACCTCAAAATAGAGGTCAAAGATAGAAAGATGGCACCTCAAAATAGAGGTCAAAGATAGAAAGATGGCACCTCAAAATAGAGGTCAAAGAACCTCTAATGCTAGAAGGATGACACCTCAAAATAGAGGTCAAAGATAGAAAGATGGCACCTCAAAATAGAGGTCAAAGATAGAAAGATGGCACTTCAAAATAGAGGTCAAAGATAGAAGGATGGCACCTCAAAATAGAGGTCAAAGAACCTCTAATGCTAGATGGATGACACCTCAAAATAGAGGTCAAAGATAGAAAGATGGCACCTCAAAATAGAGGTCAAAGATAGAAGGATGGATCTTCAAAATAGAGGTCAAAGATAGAAGGATGGCACCTCAAAATAGAGGTCAAAGATAGAAGGATGGCACCTCAAAATAGAGGTCAAAGAACCTCTAATGCTAGAAGGATGGCACCTCAAAATAGAGGTCAAAGATAGAAGGATGGCACCTCAAAATAGAGGTCAAAGATAGAAAGATGGCACCTCAAAATAGAGGTCAAAAATAGAAGGATGGCACCTCAAAATAGAGGTCAAAGATAGAAGGATGGCACCTCAAAATAGAGGTCAAAGATAGAAAGATGGCACCTCAAAATAGAGGTCAAAGATAGAAAGATGGCACCTCAAAATAGAGGTCAAAGAACCTCTAATGCTAGAAGGATGGCACCTCAAAATAGAGGTCAAAGATAGAAAGATGGCACCTCAAAATAGAGGTCAAAGATAGAAAGATGGCACCTCAAAATAGAGGTAAAAAAACCTCTAATGCTAGATGGATGACACCTCAAAATAGAGGTCAAAGATAGAAAGATGGCACTTCAAAATAGAGGTCAAAGATAGAAGGATGGCACCTCAAAATAGAGGTCAAAGATAGAAGGATGGCACCTCAAAATAGAGGTCAAAGAACCTCTAATGCTAGAAGGATGGCACCTCAAAATAGAGGTCAAAGATAGAAGGATGGCACCTCAAAATAGAGGTCAAAGATAGAAGGATGGCACCTCAAAATAGAGGTCAAAGATAGAAAGATGGCACCTCAAAATAGAGGTCAAAGATAGAAGGATTGCACCTCAAAATAGAGGTCAAAGAACCTCTGATGCTAGAAGGATGGCACCTCAAAATAGAGGTCAAAGATAGAAGGATGGCACCTCAAAATAGAGGTCAAAGAACCTCTAATACTAGAAGGATGACACCTCAAAATAGAGGTCAAAGATAGAAAGATTGCACCTCAAAATAGAGGTCAAAGATAGAAGGATGGCACTTCAAAATAGAGGTCAAAGATAGAAGGATGGCACCTCAAAATAGAGGTCAAAGATAGAAAGATGGCACCTCAAAATAGAGGTCAAAGATAGAAAGATGGCACCTCAAAATAGAGGTCAAAGAACCTCTAATGCTAGATGGATGACACCTCAAAATAGAGGTCAAAGATAGAAAGATGGCACCTCAAAATAGAGGTCAAAGATAGAAGGATGGCACTTCAAAATAGAGGTCAAAGATAGAAGGATGGCACCTCAAAATAGAGGTCAAAGAACCTCTAATGCTAGAAGGATGACACCTCAAAATAGAGGTCAAAGATAGAAAGATGGCACCTCAAAATAGAGGTCAAAGATAGAAGGATGGCACTTCAAAATAGAGGTCAAAGATAGAAGGATGGCACCTCAAAATAGAGGTCAAAGATAGAAAGATGGCACCTCAAAATAGAGGTCAAAGATAGAAAGATGGCACCTCAAAATAGAGGTCAAAGAACCTCTAATGCTAGATGGATGACACCTCAAAATAGAGGTCAAAGATAGAAAGATGGCACCTCAAAATAGAGGTCAAAGATAGAAGGATGGCACTTCAAAATAGAGGTCAAAGATAGAAGGATGGCACTTCAAAATAGAGGTCAAAGATATAAAGATGGCACCTCAAAATAGAGGTAAAAAATAGAAGGATGGCACCTCAAAATAGAGGTCAAAGATAGAAAGATGGCACCTCAAAATAGAGGTCAAAGATAGAAAGATGGCACCTCAAAATAGAGGTCAAAGATAGAAAGATGGCACCTCAAAATAGAGGTCAAAGAACCTCTAATGCTAGATGGATGACACCTCAAAATAGAGGTCAAAGATAGAAAGATGGCACCTCAAAATAGAGGTCAAAGATAGAAGGATGGCACTTCAAAATAGAGGTTAAAGATAGAAGGATGGCACTTCAAAATAGAGGTCAAAGATAGAAAGATGGCACCTCAAAATAGAGGTCAAAAATAGAAGGATGGCACCTCAAAATAGAGGTCAAAGATAGAAAGATGGCACCTCAAAATAGAGGTCAAAGATAGAAAGATGGCACCTCAAAATAGAGGTCAAAGATAGAAAGATGGCACCTCAAAATAGAGGTCAAAGATAGAAGGATGGCACCTCAAAATAGAGGTCAAAGATAGAAAGATGGCACCTCAAAATAGAGGTCAAAGATAGAAAGATGGCACCTCAAAATAGAGGTCAAAGAACCTCTAATGCTAGATGGATGACACCTCAAAATAGAGGTCAAAGATAGAAAGATGGCACCTCAAAATAGAGGTCAAAGATAGAAGGATGGCACCTCAAAATAGAGGTCAAAGATAGAAGGATGGCACCTCAAAATAGAGGTCAAAGATAGAAAGATGGCACCTCAAAATAGAGGTCAAAGATAGAAAGATGGCACATCAAAATAGAGGTCAAAGATAGAAAGATGGCACCTCAAAATAGAGGTCAAAGAACCTCTAATGCTAGATGGATGACACCTCAAAATAGAGGTCAAAGATAGAAAGATGGCACCTCAAAATAGAGGTCAAAGATAGAAGGATGGCACTTCAAAATAGAGGTCAAAGATAGAAGGATGGCACTTCAAAATAGAGGTCAAAGATAGAAAGATGGCACCTCAAAATAGAGGTCAAAAATAGAAGGATTGCACCTCAAAATAGATGTCAAAGATAGAAAGATGGCACCTCAAAATAGAGGTCAAAGATAGAAAGATGGCACCTCAAAATAGAGGTCAAAGATAGAAGGATGGCACCTCAAAATAGAGGTCAAAGATAGAAAGATGGCACCTCAAAATAGAGGTCAAAGAACCTCTAATGCTAGATGGATGACACCTCAAAATAGAGGTCAAAGATAGAAAGATGGCACCTCAAAATAGAGGTCAAAGATAGAAGGATGGCACCTCAAAATAGAGGTCAAAGATAGAAGGATGGCACCTCAAAATAGAGGTCAAAGATAGAAGGATGGCACCTCAAAATAGAGGTCAAAGAGCATCTAATGCATTATTGCCTGAGGGTCATGTTAGGAAAGAGGATGAAAGATGAAAGTGTAGTATACGGTATGTAATGAATATTTTATACGTATCTTTAAATAAAAAATAAAATAATCTTTCAGTTGAGTGAGTGAACTCAGCCATGTTCCTAAATGTGTCAACAGATGGCCTCAGTGAGGTCATTTTGGAAGTAAAGTACTGGAAAGAAAATTCAGCCTTAAGGAACGAATTGGGAGTTACCTTCCAATGTCCTTGGCCAATAGGAACGCTCTATTCGGGCAACGGTAAGGAAATTAGCCAATAGGAACGCTCCTTTCGGGCAACGGTAAAGAAACGTAGTCCTCAGCCAATAGGAACACGCCATTCGGGCAAACTGTTAGGAAATAGTGGTTTGCTCTTTCAGCGAAGTAAAAGAGTCAAATGCCAGTTCATGAAATACCATTAGAAAATCTCCTTTCTTGTACTTCCTTTTGAATGAATATATAGAATAAAACTTTGAATATTATAGATTTTATATTCCATTTATAGCAAGTATTCACATTGAATTAAACTCATATCATAATTATATGATACGTATGCACTCTTAATCAAAATCTCATCTATTGACTGAAAAATATATTTTTTCAGATTGATCTAAATTTTCGTGAACAGTTCTATAAGCAAAGACAAATCAAATATATTTTAATATTGTCCTATGAATATATCATGCACTTTATATTCTGAATATGTTGATGAAATTCCTGTTCTCTTTGATAGTTGATAAAATAAATAATATCAGAATTTTCCCTGATCGATTTTAAACTGGTTTTGTTTATTTTTTTTAAATATATATATATACACACACATGCACACACACACATACACACACACACACACACATATATATATATATATATATATATATATATATATATATATATATATATATATATATATATATATATATATATATATATATATATATATATATATATATATATATATATCAACGAAATAGTGGCTGTTTATATTAAGTCATATGCCTCCCTTCGGGCTCTACTGAGAGGAGATTTCAATGGGTCTTCTCTGAATTGCTGGGTCAGGGATGAACTGAAACCACAGTCATGGACGTCTTGGTTACTTGCTATGAATCAATTGCATATGCCGTTATACATATGTCTCCTCTACTTCAATGACATCTGCATTTGTGTAGATAAAGTCTTTTCCAGGTCCTTCAAGGGACGATACTACCTACGACACATCTTGTATGATATCCAATTTATTGTAAAAAAAAAGAGTTTTTGATGCGGCTTTGATGTCAACTATCCTGTATGGGTGATTCGTGGTTGAATGCAGACTTGAAGCCAGTAGTTAAGCTATATAACTGGGGATTAAAACTATTGCTTGACGTTATAAAGACAACATGTAATGAATTATGTTATATTGAATCAGGGTATCCTCCATTGCGGGATCTTGTTCGTAGCAAACAGAGAAAGTTTTTTGGTAAGATGTGGAGAGAGAGAGGAATTCGATGGAGGATGACCCTTTGATATTTTCAATTAAGACCGTATTAGGAGCCAGGTATAACACCAAGACTTACATAGAAGGACTGATTAATGATAGTAGAGATGATGTAGAAGTTGCAATGGCGACACTCAGGCGTAATAGCATTAATTCGGACTCCTCAAGAAAAGTAACATATAAAGAGAAGTCAATCCAGATCTCTTAGTTCATGACATCTATTCTGTTAGGCATAATGTTTCTGAGTTAGATAGAGTCTCATTTACTAGGTTCAGGATTGCATCTCACTCGCTGGCGTTGGAAGTAGGTAGGTGAGGTAGGAGGGGGAGAGGCCGTCTTCTGCCTTTGGAGGAGCGACTGTGTACTTGTGGAGCCATTCAGACAGAAGTATACGTAACACAAAATATCAGAGATACTTACTATTTTTCTAACATGAGGGATATATTTTCAGATCAGCGAACCCTGGCAGAGCAATGTAAGATTATTAGCTTAATCTTCTACGAGTATTTGTGAATATTTCTAAATTAAGGAAAAAAAAAAAGCTTTTTGGAGTATGATTTTGTATATAAAAGCCAAATTTGGTTGTTATTTTTTTTTTATAACTACTAGCGTTTGTTTTATTATCTATACATGTTCACAAAATAATGTCTTGTATACGTTAAAAACCTGTTATTCTTACCTTTGTGTAGATAATGTATTGTATTGCCAAGTGTAGTATTTTGCCTTTATTTGGACCAGATGAAAATAATTATTGTAAATATGAGCTGTATATGTTGTGGTCAATAAAATATCTATCTATCTATCTATGCATTACCTTGGGTTCAGTAGGTATAATTAGAGTTTTTTTTACCTGGTAGTAAGTTGAGTAGAAGGTGATACAATGGTTATAGGGGCATTGGTGTATCTACTATGAATCCTGGCACCTGCAGTTACATAAATATGATCTGTCCTTTTAGACATCTACGGCTGTGTGCAAATTCCTACACTGTGTTAATACTTTTATTCAAATCCCCAATTAATTGGCTATAGCAAGCATATATTTTTAGGTGATATTATCTACTTTGCTTGTGGTAGCTTATTAGAAAAATCACTGCCTGTCAATCTATCGGACGAGAGTTCAAGATCCGCTTGAGCCCTTTAGCTTCTGGTAGTGTCTGTGACCTCAACCTCTTTGTGAGCTAGGTATGGGGGCTTTGGAGGTTAGCCTACAGGTCTATCTGTTGAGTCATCAGCAGCCTTTGCCTGGTCCTCTCTGCTCCTAGCTTAATGGAGAGGTGACTTGGGCGCTGATCTTATGCATATAAGATCAGCCTCTTGGGCCTTATCCTGTCCCTTGTCTCTGCCATTTATGAGGGACCTTTAAGCCCAAGAGAATGTGCACACCTAATTTGTGTCCATCTGTAACTAGGGGTACATTCACACTGAGAAACGAAGCCTTCAAATGCATGTTTTCATAGAAGATACTATGTATTACCTTTTCTGCCATTTTCAAATATATTTACATAAACTAATTTGATTCAAGGAAACAATCACCATGATATTTTTACTTTATTGAACTCTCTCTCTCTCTCTCTCTCTCTCTCTCTCTCTCTCTCTCTCTCTCTCTCTCTCTCTCACACACACACACACAGGTGGTCTGGCAAATTCAAACGTCAGATTGTAAATGGGTAATTTGACCAGAAATGAAAGGTTTTAATTTTTACTATATGAGAGACAAAAACGGACATTTCTGTTTATGCACGATACCCCCCACATCCTGTATATGCTTCATATCCACACATTCTGCTCATGCACGACATCC
>NC_090767.1:22287467-22395281 GCF_036898095.1 Palaemon carinicauda
AGATGCTCTCCGACCTCTATTTTGAGGTGTCATCCTTCTAGCATTAGATGCTCTCCGACCTATATTTTGAGGTGTCATCCTTCTAGTATTAGATGCTCTTTGACCTCCAGGATGTCCTCAGAACCAAATCTCTCCTCTTCCTCTGAGAGCTCTTCATTACTGCTCCGCTCCTTTGAGAGATTTCTATTTCTTCTGTCTGCCTTTGAGAGCTCTCTTTTCCTCCTCTCTCTCTTTGAGAGCTTTTTATTATTCTTCTCTTTCTTTGATACCTCTCTGTTATTCATCTCTTTCTTAGTGACTTCACCATTACTGGTCTCTTTCTTAGACGCTTCAGCATTACTGGTCTTTTCCTTCGAGAGCTTTCTTTTTCTCCTCTTTTTCCTTGATAGCTTTTTATCACTTCTCTCTATCTTTGAATCGTCTTCAGACCGATGTTCTTCAAGAGTAGGAACTTTTTCTTCTTCCTCCTTCTCCTCCTTCTCTTCTTCTGCATTCTCCTCTTTGAAAAAGACCCGGCTCTTTTTCTTGTTCTTCCACTGAAAGATCGATTTCATCTTCCAGTTCATCCTGGACCTCTTCTCCAGCAGGAAGATCGATTTCATCCTCCAGTTCATCCTGGAAAGTTTCTTTAGCTGGAAGAAATTCACCATCTTCCAGCTCTTCTTGGAACATTCCTTGAGCTGGAAGAAATTCACCATCTTCCAGCTCTTCCTGGAACCCTCCTTCAGCTGGAAGAAATTCACCATCTTCCAGCTCTTCTTGGAACATTCCTACAGCTGGAAGATTGATTTCCTCTTCCATTTCATCCTAGAGTACTCCAGCAGGAAGATCAATTTCATCTTCCAGTGCATCTTGGAACACTCCTTCAGCAAGAAGATCGATTTCATCTTCCAGCTCTTTCTGGAACACTCCTTCAGCTGGAATAAATTCACCATCGTCCAGCTCTTCCTGAACACTCCTTCAGCTGGAAGAAATTCACCATCTTCCAGCTCTTCCTGGAACATTCCTTCAGCTGGAAGAAATTCACCATCTTCCAGCTCTTCTTGGAACATTCCTTCAGCTGGAAGAAATTCACCTTCTTCCTGGGTAGTTTCTCCGATTTCCTTGAGAAGATTCTGCAAAAGCTCTTCCTTTCTCACAATCTCACCTAACCAGGTTCGATAAACCGATGTACCCATTGCCATCCTCCGTTAAGGAGATTTCTTACAGCTTTCTTCATTGCCTCCATTCGAAATTGGCACAAAATGCTTTGAAAACTTGAGAAGCCATATCTATGATTACCGAAACCTTTCCTGAATTTAGCATTATTTTTGAAAAAAGCGAGTTGAGGAGAGAGAGAGAGAGAGAGAGAGAGAGAGAGAGAGAGAGAGAGGAGAGAGATGAGAGAGAGAGAGAGAGAGAGAGAGAGACTATTAGTCCTCAAGAAATTCTTCTTTTGGCTTCAACTGGAGTTCAAATGTCTTCAGGTATGAAGGAGAGAGAGAGAGAGAGAGAGAGAGAGAGAGAGAGAGAGAGAGAGAGAGAGAGAGAGAGAGAGAGGAGAGGAGAGAGAGAGAGAGAGTAGTGTATAATAACTTTCTTATACATACATACATACATAAATACATACATACATACATAAACGAATAGAACAACCGAGAATCCACAAGATAAAGAAATACAGAAAGGAATTATAAAAAAAAAAACATAACAAAAATGAAAGATTTATTCATAGTTTTCTTTCTGTGCGATCGTAACATTATTATCAGGTAAGACGCTTCTGAGGCAAATCTGACTCTGAAGACCGTTCTGGAAGCGTTCTTATTTCATCTTCGTTCATTCCCAGAATGTAATGTTCGCCTCCGTATGAATTTCCTCTGTATTCGTGTTAACAATTATGGAAATAATCGAAATATTAAGGAATTCCAACTCTCTCTCTCTCTCTCTCTCTCTCTCTCCTCTCCTCTCTCTCTCTCTCTCTCTCTCTCTCTCTCTCTCTCTCTCGTAGGAATCTTCAAAGTGTCTCCGAAGGAAAACGGGAGAAATTTTACGCTGAAGATGAATTTTGTTCTTTTCCGAGGATTTCATTCCTTAATTCTTCGTTCGTTTTCACTTCATTTATGGAAAATTCTTTCCTATTCTAATGAGAGAGAGAGAGAGAGAGAGAGAGAGAGAGAGAGAGAGAGAGAGAGAGGAGAGAGAGAGAGAGAGAGAGAGAGAGCATTCTTGTCATATTTCATTTCCGTTTATTCCCGGAGAGTAACGTTCATTTTCCTAGCAAATCTCTTTAGAATTCGTCTTCTTCTTCTTCTTCTTCTTCTTCTTCTTCTTCTTCTTCTTTCTATTCCTAAATATTAGAAATATGTTCTCAATCGTCCTACGATCTATTCCGAAAATGTTAAATTATTATGAAAAGAGAATCATAAACATATAAAAATAATAGGCAAATCGGTAGAGTTACTTCAATGTCGGAGGGAAATTTGGTGAGTTTTTATGTTGGCGAATAAGATAACTTCTAAGCTTTGGTCATAGTTGTTCAGTTTACGTAATATATATATATATATATATATATATATATATATATATATATATATATATATATATATATATATATATATATATATATATATATATATATATTTATTTATTTAGTTACCTAGCGTTTAAAATAATACTATTTTGGCGTCTTGCAAAACATCGTACATCTGGTAGCAACGTCTGCTTGCCCAAGTCCCGAGTTCCTACAATTGAGTTCCTTTTGTGTAATGGAATTTCATTATTATTATTATTATTATTATTATTATTATTATTATTATTATTATTATTATTATTATTATTATTATTATTATTCCATTAATGATATATTTACAGTATTTCAAAGTATTGAGATAAGAAATTCATGGTCAGATTAATTGGATCAAACGACACCACACTCAGATAAAATGTCAGTCTATAGGCCTACACACACACACACACACACACACACACACACACACACACACACACACACACACACACACACACTATAAAGAAAGAAACAGAAATAAGAAATAAGCAAAATATTAAACAGTTACTAGATCTAGTATATCCTTTTATATACAATAATATACTTTATGTTTGTTCTGGTTTCTATTAATGTTTTTGTGAGGCTATATAGGATAGGGACTATAAAATAAAATCCTGGAAATGAATTGAAATAAATGGCAAGAGGCCGAGTGGTCGGAAGAATGACCAAATCTCACAGATCTCGTAATTTCCCATAAAATGAATATATAAAAAAAGAGTTTATCTATTCAGAATCTCTATCCTGATATAGACTTTATTTTAATACACACATTTCAGAATTTAATAGCAGACTCTCGAAAGCTCTGAGGCGCCTCCCGTGGCCCACCGTGACCTTGGGCTCTGGAAGGAGCTTAAGGAGGTCCTACGTCCTGAGTGACTGAGTCCTGACGGGACACAGTCAGTGAACAATGATTAGTGAACCTAAAGGGATCTACTCTACTTCGTTCCTAAGAGTAAGACTATTTTTTTCCTTTGTAACTTCGTGTTGTTTTAATCCGTTTATATGTGTGTGTATTACCAGTCCACCGCAGGACAAAGGCCTCAGACATGTCCTTCCACTGAGTCTGTTTATAGTCTTTCTATGCCAGTTTACGCCCGCAAACAGTTCGTCGATCCATCGTCTTCTCTTCCTTCCCCCTGCTTCTTTTACAATCTGTAGGGACCCATTCTGTTGTTCTTAATGTCCATCTATTGTCTGTCATCCTCATTAAATATCCTGCCATTTATTAGACTTTATAATAGACTGAAAAGGCCAATAAACACATTAAATATATATAATTCTCTTGTGCAAACCATAATGGAGTTCAGTAAATATATCAATTGTCTTTTGTTCCTTACAAGCGTTTTACCGACATCTTTGCATAAATAAAAAAAACATTCATCATGATCTCTTTTATACAATTTTCCTTTTCTCACAATTTTCATGAAATATTTTCAGGTCTTCTTCTGTTCCCGTAATTACATAAAGAAAATCTATTTTATTGGTAAACAACTCAGTTTGTCTCGATAATTCATGCATTTATACATATTTCATGTATTATTCACGTTAATTTTCGTGATTTCTATATACACACACATACACACATTTCTAAGAAGTTTTTTGTTTATGAGAGAGAGAGAGAGAGAGAGAGAGAGAGAGAGAGAGAGAGAGAGAGAGAGAGAGAGAGAGAGAGAGAGAGAGAGAGAGAGAGTGGTATGAGGCAATCATACTCAAATGAATCATGTAATGATCTCTCTCTCTCTCTCTCTCTCTCTCTCTCTCTCTCTCTCTCTCTCTCTCTCTCTCTCTCTCTCTCTCTCTCTCTCTCTCTTCTGGGAAGATTTGTCTACGTTAATACTTCATATTTATTTATTTTAAGATGTTACGAACTGAAAAATGTATCGAGACGTATAAACGCATATACGCACACATACGCATATAGTTTATATTCAGAAGTTAACTAAAATAGAATATTTTTTTCTAAAAGAGGCCTTAGCATAGATATGGCTTCGAACTTGATTTTTCCCACTTTATTTCCTGCTCTTTTGGGAGATAAAGAGAGACTTATACAAAAATAAATCACGAATATTATGAGAATTTTCAGAAAAAAATGAAAGGAAATAATATATCAGTTACTAAAATAAATGTCACAAGAGAAATGAGTTCTCTCCGCACTTGCCATAGGCGAGAATTAAAAGACCAGAAAGTTTAAGAAGAAGAAATTTCTACTTTATATAGCGAGAAAGAGAATAAAAAAATGGATCTGTCTGTTTTAAGGTTCATTTATTTCTTAACCTATTAATGCTAATCTTTTTTTTTTATTACATGTTTAAATATACTTCATTTTCATTACAGTTCTGTTGGCTATTTCGCAAGTAAACTTGTGATTAGGCCTATAAGAAACCTGAAGTTTTTAACATGATTTTGAATATTACGTTAAAAATGGTTCTCAAGATTTATCAAGTGTCAGTCCTTAGTTATTTTGGCTTATCTTAATTACGCATAGAAGATATAAGCCAAGAAAATCGTGCTTAAAATTAAAGTTAATTTTGGCAAACAATCCTTTGTGAAACTTGCCGAGTAAGTCTGACATGCAACGGCTTTCTATCTATCCTTTCTCCAGCGTAAATATTTAAATAGTGACTTAAATAACAACATATTAAACAATTACTGATACTTTATGGCTTGACTAATGAATAGCATTGCATTATGCTTTATTAAGGCTGGACAAACATGTCGGATCATAATTTATGTGGACTGCCTAGAGAAGAGAAAAAGCAGCGTTGCCAAATGTACAAAACAGTTTAGTCGATAATTCAATTATTCGAAAGTCAAGTATCATAAACAAATCAGGGCTTTAAAAAGAACGATTTTTCTATAATAATTAAATCATTTATAACATAATAAATCCCTTTTTAAGTATGAACTAGAATATGGTTTGGAGATTTGGCAGGGACTTAGCGCACCATTGTTGGAAAACAAAACAAAGTCAGGTGTATTTCGTCTCTCTCTCTCTCTCTCTCTCTCTCTCTCTCTCTCTCTCTCTCTCTCTCTCTCTCTCTCTCTATTATTTTTGTCTCCCTGAAATATATTATTTTTATTCGAGAATTCTGTCATTTCTTGATCTATATAATTGTTGCTATTCCATTGTTTATTCCCGATTAAACGTATTCAAATTCTCTTTGAGTGTTTCTTCTTCTTCTTCTTCGCAACTTCCATTTGCCATTAAAATTCGACATCTTTAGATAGGTGGCCATTTAAGCACATTGCCAAAGTACTTTTATGTACTTTAAATCTCATGTGATGTACTCTACTGTACTGTACATTCTTGTGGTATTACTTTATAATGTGGAATTTGCTTCGCCATAAATTTCTTTCACAACATTTAGAGGAAATTATTATTATTATTATTATTATTATTATTATTATTATTATTATTATTATTATTAGTATTGTTGTTGTTGTTGTTGTTGTTATTCTCTGACCCATGGTTTTCCACTGTCTTGGGATAGTGTTCTCTGGCTAAAGGGTACAACACTCAGGTACGCTATTTTATCTTATTTGTCTTCCTTTTTATTTAAGTTTATGGTTTATATATAATAGATTTATTTTAATGTTGTTTCTTTTCTTAAAATAGTTTAATTGTTCATGACTTCTCTCGTACTTTATTTATTTCCTTTCCTCACTGGGCTATTTTTTCCTTGTTGGAGCCACCCGTGGGCATATAGCATCCTGCTTTTCCAACGGTCAGAGAAAAGGTCTCCCACCATCACCAATCCGTAGTTGGCCAGCGTGGTGATGAAAACTGGCCAAACTACAGCCATGAATAAGGACAAGTCTGAGGTCTTTGTCCTGCAGTGGACTAGAAACGGCTACATAGATCTCTCTCTCTCTCTCTCTCTGTCTATGGTTTGGCCAATTTTATCACCAAGCTGACCAAATGCAGATTGGTGATGGTCCATCCATCCATCCATATACCAAAGGCACTTCCCCCAATTTTGGGGGGTAGCCGACATCAACAAGAACAAAACAAAAAGGGGACCTCTACTCTCTATGTTCCTCCAGCCTAACCAGGGACTCAGCCGAGTTCAGCTGGTACTGCTAGGGTGCCAAAGCCCAACCTCCCACATTTCCACCACAGATGAAGCTTCATACTGCTGAGTCCCCTACTGCTGCTACCTCCGCGGTCATCTAAGGCACCGGAGGAAGCAGCAGGGCCTACCGGAACTGCGTCACAATCGCTCGCCATTCATTCCTATTTCTAGCACGCTCTCTTGCCTCTCTTACATCTATCCTCCTATCACCCAGAGCTTTCTTCACACCATCCATCCACCCAAAACTTGGCCTTCCTCTTGTACTTCTCCCATCAACTCTTGCATTCATCACCTTCTTTAGCAGACAGCCATTCTCCATTCTCTCAACATGGCCAAACCACCTCAACACATTCATATCCACTCTAGCCGCTAACTCATTTCTCACACCCGTTCTCACCCTCACCACCTCGTTCCTGACCCTATCTACTCGAGATACACCAGTCATACTCCTCAGACACTTCATCTCAAATTGGTGATGGTGGGAGACTTTTATCTGGTCACTCACAGGAAACCAACCTAGTATTGGTGACCCAGGTAAATTAAATTGAAAATTGTTGGAAGATTTTCATCTTAAAACTTATTTAAGCAACAAGACATTCCAGATGAAATAGCAGATAAAATTATTATGATAAAATTTGATTGATTTTAATCAATGTAAAAATAAAAACTGTAAATGTGTTTTCCTTAAAAGAATTGGAAAAAGAAGAAAAGTCTTTGTTTCATATTTTACCAGAAAAATTTAGAAAAATACCTTCAAACTTTGAATTTCTTTACAAAGAATAAAGAAAATATACCCTTTTTTATATATTAATTTATCATTTTAACAAATTTTACAGTAAATTTTGATAAAAATATATTTTAAATATAAAGAATTTAAAGTTGAAATGATAGTTATATATTAAAAAAGGATTAAGCCTGAGTTTCTAGTTACTCTTTTAAAGCATATTTATTTTTTATATAATTTCAATAGTATATTCATATATTAAGACAACAAACAAACTAATATATATTTATTTTTTAAGCTGTGTAATTTTTTGCCAAATATTGGCGAGATATTAAAGGTAATTTGCCATTGTTTACATAAGAAGTTGACAATTACCTTTTAAATATATATTATTGTCAACGGCGCCAAATTTAAACACTAATAAAATATCCTAATTATGAAAAATATACAGACTTTTCAACAAATTTTCTTGATTAAAATTAAACTTTGATAAAATCTAAGGGAATTTTATTGAAAATTTCACTATATTTGATTCATATAATCTTTTTCATTTTGGCCACGTGTTCTTGCTAAAAATCAGCTGATTTTTTGCATTACCAACTAATATTTGCAATGTACCTTTAATATATCATATTTATTTGATAAATATAGAATTATTGGTATAAAATACTATTGAAAATATATATTTATAGTTTAATAATACAATATTCAATAAAAAAAATATTTAATAAGCATAAATTTAAAGTTTATACAATAGTTATATAATAGAAAAGTTAATAGTTGCAAAATTAGTTGTTTTTACACTCAATAGGAGGCGATACCATCGCCTTGTCCATGAAATTTTTTTTAGGTGCCGAGGGTAAAATGTGTCTAAAAACATAATTAATTATTATAAAGAGCTCATAAAGATTTTTAAATTTAATATTAATATGGTTTCCTTGTTTTAAATTTAACGTTTATATGATTTTATTATATATTTTGTATTTAAGCTTGTTAGCACTTATATCATGGCGTCTACATTTAGGGGAATTATTCCAAAATTAGAAAAATTTAGGGATTTGGGGGACAAGTTTTCAAAATCAGTTTGATGCTTTAAGGAAAATTTCATTATTTATGATTACAAAAATGTAATTCCTGAAATTAATTACATTATATAATGTAACTAGAAAGCATAGAAATATATATAATACTGAATTTAGATTGTGTTGATGAATGCTAGGGAGAAAATTAGCCCCTATTTTAGGGGAAGTTTCGTTTGTTTAGGTAGATTTATCTTCATAACAATTATGGCAGACGCCAGACGGTGTGATACATCCAGCTCTTTAATGCCCGTCCCTGTTCATAAGTTTTATTTAATGTTTGTGCCTTTTAAAGTGACTTTACAGTAAGTATTTGTGTAAGAATTTAATCTATATAAGTCTATTGTTAATTTGATATGTAATTAAAAGTGACAATCTTAGAAATTATATGGAAAATATAGAGTTAGAGTTTGTGAACCGGCTTCTAGTGACAGCACCACGTTCTTCATGCTGTAGCCTAGTTAATGGTTAATACTTTCATAATGTAAGGTTATTTTAGTACTCGTATTGCATAAAGGTCAATTAGGAAGGTCATATTAAGGTCCATTTTAAAAACTAATTCTCAAATTATATATTGTGTCATTTACTTAACCCAAAGTTTATATTTTCATATTAAGAGTAAGTTTTCTTAGTGGCATAGAAAGGCCCACATGATTCCAGTGTTATATGCTTCAAATTCCATGATCCAGGCCATTCCTGGAAATTCCTTGAAACATTTATGTAGTTTTGGCTGATATACAGCCAATATGTAAGTCTTATATATTGTAATATTACCAATATGTGTCAATGGCAGATCATTTCTCCCCTTACCTAACCTACCCCAGTATGTAAGGGTCTTACCCTAGAGAAGGACCCCTGTTATATCTTAGCTAAAAACCCTTATCTTCATTGATATAGGACCTATTTTAATTAGCATATATCCGCCCTCAGAACTAGTAGGTTTTTTTAAGTAGTTGTATAAATTATTTAGCGTATTTCAAAAAGTTTAGATATAGCGATCCTCTCTGCTGACTACTCCTATTGTAAATCTGAACAGGTTGCTGGTGACGTCAATTGTCTCTTTATTCATAGAAGATTGTTCACATACGCGTTGGTCATTTTGTATTTTTGAGAGTATATTATTATTAAATGCTAAGCTACAACCCTAGTTGGAAAAGCAGGATGCTATAAGCCCAGGGGCCTCAACAGGGAAAATAGCCCAGTGAGGGAAGGAAACAAGGAAAAATGAAATATTCCAAGAACAGTAAAAACATTGCAATAAATATTTCCTGTGTAACCTTTAAAAAGTTTTAACGAAACAAGAGGAAGAGAAACTAGATAGAACAGTGTGCCCGAGTGTACCCTCAAGCAAGAGAATTCTAACCCTAGATAGCGGAAGACCATGGTTCATAGGCTATGGCACTACCAAAAATTAGAGAACAATGGTTTGATTTTGCAATGTCCTCCTCCTAGAAGAGCTGCTTACCATAGCTAAAGTCTCTCTTCTACCCTTTCGAAGAGGAAAGTTGCCACTGAATAATTACAGTGCAGTAGTTAACCCCTTGGGTGAAGAATAATTGTTTGATAATCTCAGTGTTGTGAGGTGTATGAGGACAGAAGAGATTCTGTAGAGAATAGGCCAGAGTATTCGGTGTCTGTGTAGGCAAAGGGAAAGAATCGTAACTAGAGAGAAAGATCCAATGTAGTACTGTCTGGCCAGTCAAAGGACCCCATAACTCTAGTAGTATTATCTCAACGGCCGGCTGGTGGCCTGGCCAACCTACTGCCTATAAGTAGATTATCATAAAACTATAAAAATAAAATCCTTTCCATAGAGAGTTTATAAGTATTGATTGGTTCATGATTTAAACTTGGTTAATATATGGTCAATTTATTTTTATTCACATTAATATAAAATGAGTTTTATCGTGGAGTTATCACTTCGGCTGTCAAATTATACAACTAGGTGTTTGTCTGTTAATGACGAACAACTGAGTGCCACGCCCCGCTAATCAGTTTGATGCGTAGGCACACGGTTCTTGCCCCCTCTTAGACTACAGACTTACTCCAGGTGCTACCAGATTTTTAATATTTTTCTTATAGGTAATGCTTAGCCTTTTGTGTTTTGGCCGTGGGGGAAATTCTGATTCTGTTTGCTCGACGATTGGCGTTTTCTCATGGTATCGTATGTCTGCTGCTATTACAAAATTTGGCCGCAAGTTCCCTCACTTGAGGGTACACTTGGGCACACAATTTTATCTTATTTCTCTTCTTGTTTTGTTAGTTTTTATAATTTGTAGAGATATTTATTTTGATGGTACTGTTCCTAAATTATTTTATTTTGTTTCCTTTCCTCGCTGGGCAAATTTCCCCTTTTTTGAGCCCCTGGGCTTATAGCATCCTGCTTTTCCAACTAGGGTTGTAGCCTAGCAAGTAATGATAGAAATAATAATAATTGGGGAACTCTTCGACCGCTTACTGAGATTTAGAACCTTACAATTGAGAACCACGGATCAGAGTGTACACTCATGTTTGGGGTTTATCACCGCTGACCCTGTTGCTTCATAATGCTCCTACCATAGATGAGGAGTAGGAAGGAATCATGCTCCTACCATAGATGAGGAGTAGGAAGGAATCATGCTCCTACCATAGATGAGGAGTAGGAAGGAATCATGCTCCTACCATAGATGAGGAGTAGGAAGGAATCATGCTCCTACCATAGATGAGGAGTAGGAAGGAATCCCTCAAGCAAAGGATAAACTATCTGTTTTATTGTCTCAATACTTAGGCCAATCGATTTGCATGGTTTCACAGGATGAACAAAACCGAGAACTCGAGGAATTTTCAGTATGGGGTACCGGAACTCGTGCTAACAGTATTCCATCTCGTACATCCTTCGCGTTACTATTTCTCGCTAAGCTACAACCCTGGTTGGGAAAGCAGGATGCTATAAGTCCATTCTTACTAAAGAACTTTAGTTAGTAAAGTTGGGAAAAATACAAATTTGTGATATAATTCATTTTACATTTCAAGTTTAAAAGTGTATTACGTTTTATTGAATCAAACTAGACTGGTAGATAGACATATAGAAATATATCAAACCTATTTATGTATATAAGAACTTTATTCGATTGTGATCCAACAGTTTTTTAGTTATAGAGTTATGCAAATTGAACATTCGCAAATACAAAATGTTTTTTTTATAAAGGGTTTACGTCTCTACTGTTATAATATTCTGTAAAAATAGCATTTTTTAAAATGGGGAAGAGTATATTAGTAAGTATTATTATATCTTCAGCTATGGTAAGCAGCTCTTCTAGGAGAAGGACACTCCAAAATCAAACCATTGTTCCCTAGTCTTGGGTAGTGCCCTAGCCTCTGTACCATGGTCTTCCAGTGTCTTGGGTTAGAGTTCTCTTGCTTGAGGGTACACTTGGGCACACTTCTATCTCGTTTCTCTTCCGCTTGTTTTTATAGGAAATATTTATTTTAATGTTACTATACTTAAAACATTTTATTTTTCTTTGTTTCCTTTCCTCACTGGGCTATTTTCCCTGTAGGGACCCTTGGGCTTACAGCATCCTGCTTTTCCAACTAGGGTTGTAGC
Source organism: Palaemon carinicauda (assembly GCF_036898095.1). Taxonomy (NCBI): domain Eukaryota; kingdom Metazoa; phylum Arthropoda; class Malacostraca; order Decapoda; family Palaemonidae; genus Palaemon; species Palaemon carinicauda. The sequence goes on from NC_090767.1 coordinate 22,299,475, forward strand.
TTAGCATTTAATAATAATAGTTAATAGTTATCTTCATGCAGGATAGTCCGTAAAATCAGGCCAGAAGGGATTTTTATTCGTTAGTACCGATGCAATATTTTAATGAGTTGGTGTATTGTAAGCTAAGAGAAAATAGCCATTGGAATATTAGCCTTTGTTGTTTTAAAAAGCAACGCTTAAAGTTTAATGAATTTGTCCAATATCTGTCATTTTTATATATACCGCCACCAACAAAGTTGGAAGGAGGTTATGTTTTAACCCCTGTTTGTGTTTGTTTGTGAACAGATTCCTGGCTACAATTTTAATTGTAATGAAACTTGCAGGGATTAAATTTTATGTTAAAAGCTGGAAATTAATAAATTTTGAAAGGGCAAGGTCAAAGGTCAAGGTTACGGTTAAGGAAAATTTCCAATTCACGTAATCAGCCATAAGTTTGGACATCGTTGTTACAGAGACTTCAAACTTGGTTCATTTTTGAGTGTATGAAAATCCACACCAATCAATACATGTCAAGGTCAAAGGTCAAGGTCGAGAAATAAGGTGCCGTGGCAGAGGTCTGCACTTTACTGAGTGCTCCTCTTGTTTAAAAAGCAACTCTAAAAGTTATATAAATTATCATATATGTTGTTTTTATATTTGTATGTATAATTTAATTTTGTAAGTTGGCAAAACTGTCATGTAAACTGAAGTAAATTTATTTGTGTATAAAATGTATTTGCCGATTCACTTATGGGTAACATTAGTGATTTTCCGGATTCTTTATATATATTTTTAAATCTAGGTTTAGGTGACACCAATAAGGTTTATTTTTCAATATTTAACTTAGCCGGTGATTATAATAGCTGCAACTCTGTTGCCCGACAGACAACTCTAAGGTAAAAACTCGCCAGCGATCGCTACACAGGTTGCGGGTGTGCCCAACAGCGCCATCTGTCGTCCAGATACCCAGTACTCCATGTAAACAAAGACTCAATTTTCTCTCTGTCGTGCTATCGACAAGACGTACTTACTCGCTGTTGCTAAACTGGAGTTTTTTCACAACTAATTGGTGAAGTACTTTATTCTAGTTTTGAGCTTTCGCTGTGCAGGGTTTCTCACACAAATCCTTGAACTCTTTTTGATAACGGATTCTTTGTTGATGACTTTTTGATAGTTTTTTTAATTTCCCTTTGACCAATTCAAAATGGCTGACCCTTCACAAGTCCCAAAATTTAGGAAGTGTAGGCCTAATGCTAGGGACTGTTCAAGGCGTCTTCCGAAGGCTTCTATCGACCCTCACACTGTTTGTTCCAATTGTCGGGATAAAACCTGTCAATTGGAAGATCGGTGTGAGGAGTGCGTTGGGCTTTCGGAATTCGATTTTATCGAATTCCAAAAGTATACACGTAGGCTAGAGAGAGATAGAGTTAGGAGAAGTTCTTCTCATTCTGTTGATATATCCTCTCCTCACGCCCCACAACCTATTCCTTCCCCTGTAGTGGTTGCTCCTAACCCCCCTCCTGGCACTCAGGAACCTTCGATGGCTGATATGATGCGTGCCATCCAGGCTCTGGGTGAGAGAGTTGAGTCCCTTGCTAGTGACCGTAATCAGCTCATGGCGGATGTGAAGGAGCTTAAGTGCAAAAGTGCAGTGGGAAGTGCTAAAGTGCCGAGTGATAGTGTTGTGGATAGTGTTGCGCTTGAGGGTTCGTCTGTTCGTGCCTGTCGTCCTCCTAGTCCGGGACCTCTTGCAAGCTCCCAAGTCCAGGGGAGAAGCACTGTCGTACGACAAATGGGTTCGAGAGGCTTTAATCAGCGAACAGACGTTCCCTCCGTGGTATCGGGCGTATCTACCCAAGATCGCCCCTGCCTAACTAAGACGAGAGAGCCCATTTATACCTCGTCTTCGGAAGGTGTTTCTCGCAAGAGACCCTGAACCAAGGTCTCACGACCGTTAAAGCGCAAGTCGGTCCCTTCCGCACAAGTCCAACGGCCCAGTTGTAGCCACTGGGTCAGTTCGGACTTGCTGCCGTCATCCGATGACTGCTCACCGCCTAAGAGAGGCAAAGCGGTACCGCTTCAGACAGTTACACCGTCTGTCGCCGCACCTGCTCCTGTAGACCCTAAGTGGTCTCTACTGCAAGACATGCAGTCTAAACTAACGTCTCTTATGCAGTACTTTCGTGCGGAGAAGGTTGCTGCCGCACCAGCTAGTGCAGCTCCTTGCCTACAACCGCCCACACGATCGGTTGTGCGTCCTGTGGACGCTGAGGTAACCTTCTCACGCACACCAGTTGAGAGAGTTCCGCCACCCATGCGTTCCAGTGTGATCTGCCAGCCGCATGTTGACGTTCAGCGACGCACGGAGGTCTCCGTTGACGTTCGTGAGGTTTAACAACCGTCAGAGTTGTTTTGTTTTGACGCGGTGCGTCAACCTCCGCAACCCAGTGTGGTTGCCACTGCTCACCCACATCAGTCCAGACAGTCTGGAGTAGACGCTGTGAGTCCCCGCGCTGCTATGGTTGTTGCCAGCTCACAGACTGGGCAACAGTTCCATGACGTTGCGTCCGGCTCAGTCACGCATGCACCCGTGCGACCGGACTCAGCTAACCAGCCGTTACCCACTCCGTTGCCGTTCCCTCATCAGTTATCGGATGAGGGACTTTCTGATGATGATGTTGCTGCACACGTAGATGAACCGCATTCAGAACTGGACGAGCCTAAGTCTACGCAACCCTCTTTGGACTTTAGGAAAGTTTTGGCCCTTTTCAAAGAATATTTCCGGACCAGTTTGTTTCTGTGGCTCCGCGTTCTCCTCCGTCAGAGTTTGTGTTAGGCATGCCGTCAACCACTCCTGCCTTTACTAGACTCGTCCTCGCACGCTCGTCCAAGAGAGCTTTGCGGGTGATAGGAGAATGGCTGCAGTCCAAGAAGAGTTTAGGGAAGACAGCTTTTACGTTTCCCCCTGCTAGACTCTCTTCTAGATCGAGCGTCTGGTATGCCACGGGAGAAGTTCTCGGCTTGGGAGTTCCTGCCTCTGCCCAGGGCGACTTCTAAAGTCTTGTAGACTCTCCCCGCCGCCTTGCCATGAGACGCTCTAAGATATGTTGGTCATCTTCGGACCTGGACCACCTTTTGAAAGGTATCTTTAGAGCCTTCGAAGTTTTTAACTTCTTAGACTGGTGTCTAGGAGCTCTAAGCAGAAAGATCTCTCCGACAGAGAAGGAGACTTCCTTGCTCATTATGTCCTGCATGGACAAGGCCGTACGTGATGGGTCTAATGAGCTTGCTGCATCATTTGTGTCCGGAGTCCTTAAGAAGCGTGAAAACCTATGCTCATTCCTTTCAGCTGGAGTTACACCATGCCAGAGATCCGAACTTCTGTTTGCTCCTCTTTCCAAGTGCCTTTTTCCAGAAGACCTGATTAAGGAAATTGCCGCTTCTTTGATACAGAAGGACACTCACGATCTTGTTGCGTCCTCCGCTCGCAAAGCCACCCCTTTGCCTACCTTGTCAGCTAGACCAAGGATGGACACTCCAGCGTCCCGTTTTATTCCGCCCTTTCGTGGCAGAGCCTCCAGCAGAGGAGGTGCTCGTGCCGAAGGGAAACGAGGAAAGAAGAAAGGAACCAAGTCCTTTAAGGGCAGAGTCTGACTGCCAGCTTCTTCAGACAGCAGTGGGAGCCAGACTCAAGAACTTCTGGCAGACCTGAGAGAAGAGAGGCGCAGATGCACAATCTGTGAAGTTGCTCAGAGAGGGGTACAAGATCCCGTTTGTACGGAAACCCCCTCTAGCAACGTCTCCCATCGATCTCTCTCCCAGGTACAGAGAGGAAGACAAGAGACGAGCCTTGAAACAGGAAGTGTCTCTTTTACTAGAGAAGGGAGCGGTGGTCAAAGTCTCGGACCATCAAACCCCGGGATTCTACAACCGACTCTTCTTGGTGTCAAAGAAGACAGGAGGGTGGAGGCCGGTGCTAGACGTCAGTGCTCTGAATGTCTTTGTCACAAAGCAGACGTTCTCCATGGAGACCACAAAGTCGGTTCTAGCAGCGGTCAGAAGGGAAGACTGGATGGTCTCTTTAGACCTAAGGGACGCCTACTTCCACGTCCCCATCCACCCAGACTCCCAACCTTTTCTGAGATTCGTTTTCGAAAAGGTTGTCTATCAGTTTCAAGCCCTGTGCTTTGGCCTAAGCACAGCTCCTCTTGTGTTTACGAGGCTGATGAGGAATGTAGCCAAATTCCTTCATTTAGCGGACATCCGAGCCTCCCTCTATTTGGACGACTGGCTTCTCAGAGCTTCTTCCAGTCGTCGCTGTCTGAAGGATCTAAAGTGGACTCTAGATCTGACCAAGGAATTGGGTCTCCTTGTCAATATGGAAAAGTCACAAGTGGTCCCATCCCAAACTATTGTGTATTTAGGGATGGAGATTCACAGTCTAGCTTTTCGGGCTTTTCCGTCGGCCCCCAGAACAAGCCAAGCCCAGTTATGCATCCAGAACATGCTGAAGAAGGAACGATGTTCAGTCAGGAAGTGGATGAGTCTGATAGGGACGCTATCATCCCTGGAACAGTTTGTGTCATCAGGAAGACTACACCTCCGTCCTCTTTAATATCACCTAGCATTTCACTGGAAAAAGGACAAGACGCTAGAAGCGGTCTCGATCCCCATTTCCGAGAAGATGAAGTCTTGCCTGACTTGGTGGAAGGACAGTATCAGCCTCAGAGAGGGTCTGCCCCTGGCTGTTCAGACTCCCAACCACGTTCTCTTCTTGGACGCATCGGACGTAGGCTGGGGGGCGACATAAGACGGTCGGGAATGTTCGGGATTATGGAACTCGAGTCAAAGGATAATGCATATCAACTGCAAGGAGCTACTGGCAGTACATCTGGCCTTGAAAAGCTTCAGGTCTCTCCTTCAAGGCATGGTGGTAGAAGTGAAGTCGGACAACACCACTGCCTTGGCGTACATCTCCAAGCAAGGAGGGACCCACTCATTGACGTTGTACGAGATCGCAATTGACCTGCTCATCTGGTCAAAAGGTCAAAACATATCACTAGTTACGAGGTTCATCCAAGGCAACTTGAATGTCATGGCAGATTGTCTCAGTCGGAAGGGACAGGTAATTCCAACAGAATGGACCCTCCACAAGGATGTATGCAAGAGACTTTGGGCCACTTGGGGCCAACCAACCATAGATCTCTTTGCAACCTCGATGACCAAGAGGCTCCCAATATATTGCTCACCAATCCCGGACCCAGCAGCCATTCATATAGATGCCTTTCTCCTAGATTGGTCACATCTAGATCTATACGCATTCCCACCGTTCAAGATTGTCAACAAGGTACTGCAGAAGTTCGCCTCTCACGAAGGGACAAGGTTGACGCTAGTTGCTCCCCTCTGGCCCGCGAGAGAATGGTTCACCGAGGTACTTCGATGGCTAGTAGACGTTCCCAGAAGTCTTCCTCTAAGGGTGGACCTTCTATGTCAGCCACACGTAAAGAAGGTACACCAAAGCCTCCACGCTCTTCGTCTGACTGCCTTCTGACTATCGAAAGACTCTCGAGAGCTAGAGGCTTTTCGAAGGAGGCAGCCAGTGCGATTGCTAGAGCAAGGAGAACATCCACCCTTAGAGTCTACCAATCGAAGTGGGAAGTCTTCCGAAACTGGTGCAAGTCAGTATCTGTATCCTCGACCAGTACCTGTGTAGCTCAAATAGCTGACTTTCTCTTATACCTGAGAAAAGAACGATCTCTTTCAGCTCCCACTATCAAGGGCTACAGAAGCATGTTGGCATCGGTCTTCCGGCATAGAGGCTTGGATTTTTCCAACAATAAAGATCTACAGGACCTCCTTAAGTCTTTTGAGACCCCGAAGGAGCATCGTTTGGTTACACCTGGTTGGAATTTAGACGTGGTACTAAGATTCCTCATGTCAGACAGGTTTGAACCGCTACAATCAGCCTCCCTGAAAGATCTCACCTTAAAGACACTTTTCCTGGTAGGCTTAGCCACAGCTAAAAGAGTCAGTGAGATTCATACCTTCAGCAAGAACATCGGATTTTCGTCAGAGAAAGCTACATGTTCACTACAACTTGGTTTTCTAGCCAAAAATGAGCTACCTTCTCGACCTTGGCCGAAATCGTTCGATATTCCCAGCTTATCGAATATGGTAGGCAATGAACTAGAAAGAGTCTTATGCCCTGTGAGAGCTCTTAAGTTCTATTTAAAACGAACTAAACCTTTACGAGGCCTATCTGAAGCTTTATGGTGTTCAGTTAAGAAACCATCTTTGCCTATGTCAAAGAATGCTTTATCCTATTTTATCAGACTGTTAATACGAGAAGCTCATTCCCATCTGAGTGAGGAAGACCAAGCTTTGCTGAAGGTAAGGACACACGAAGTTAGAGCTGTCGCAACTTCCGTGGCCTTTAAGCAAAATAGATCTCTGCGAAGTATAATGGACGCAACCTATTGGAGAAGCAAGTCAGTGTTTGCGTCTTTTTATCTAAAAGATGTCCAGTCTCTTTACGAGGACTGCTACACACTGGGACCATTCGTAGCAGCGAGTGCAGCAGTGGGTGAGGGCTCAACCACTACAATTCCCTAATTCCATACCCTTTTAATCTTTCTCTTGAAACGTTTTTATTGTTGTTTTTGGGTTGTCCGGAAGGCTAAGAAGCCTTTCGCATCCTGGTTGATTTGGCGGGTGGTCAGTCATTTCTTGAGAGCGCCTAGATTAGGGGTTTTGATGAGGTCCTGTTGTATGGGTAGCAACCCTTGATACTTCAGATCCTAGGGGTCGATCAGCATCCTAAGAGGATCGCGAGGCTCCGTAAGGAAGACGTACTTAAAAGGCAGAGTAATTGTTCAAGTCGACTTCCTTACCAGGTACCTATTTATTTTGTTTTTGTTATTTTGATAACTTCTAAAATGAAATAAAAACTCTTAGCTCATAATAATGTAAACATATATTGCTGGTCTCTACCCACCCCCCTGGGTGTGAATCAGCTATTATAATCACCGGCTAAGTTAAATATTGAAAAATGTTATTTTGATAATAAAATAAATTTTTGAATATACTTACCCGGTGATTATAAATTAAAGGACCCTCCCTTCCTCCCCAATAGAGACGCAGTGGAACGAGGAGAAAATTGAGTCTTTGTTTACATTGAGTACTAGGTATCTGGACGACAGATGGGGCTGTTGGGCACACCCGCAACCTGTGTAGCGATCGCTGGCGAGTTTTTACCTTAGAGTTGTCTGTCGGGCAACAGAGTTGCAGCTATTATAATCACTGGGTAAGTATATTCAAAAATTTATTTTATTATCAAGATAACATTTTATACTAGTTAATCAAATTGTATCGGTTCCTGTAATAAATCAAAATTGCAATTGATTATATTTGATTTTCAATTTGCAGGTGACCTACGATGCAGGATGTGTCGAGGACTGAGCCAATGTAGGCGACCTGTAATAAGTCTCCGTTGGGAGAAGGGTCTATTTCTCTCTCTCCGAGCCTCAGCCTTCGGCTCCCCCAGCGGGATAGCGCACTTTCTGTCCAAACAGTTTTTACAGCTATATAAAGGTTTGTGTCTCGGTTAATAGGTATCGAAATAATCTCGCTGGATCCTTTATATTATTTGATAATCTTTGACAATTTGTCAGTCTTAAGATATAGAATATTTTATATTTTCTCATTTATATACAGTACAAAGGTTGCCTAACTTACAAACACAGTAGATCCCGAGAAACGGTTTGTAAGAAACCATTACTAGCAAGGGGTTAAGAAACATGTTAATGTCTTTTTGAGAAATAGTGAACTGTTATTAAAGAAGATAAATAAGGATAAATTATCTCTTTTGTTACAAACTCGTCTTGCTGGTTATAACGTAACACCATTCTTGTTTCTTGTCCTGGTATTGTATAAAATTACCAGCAAAGGTCCCGAGAAATTTATTTCATTTGGTCGATTGATCTTAAAGTTCATTACTCGATCAAAATATTTTCATACTTAAAAAATGCAACATGTGTCAATTAACAACCTCTTAATTACAATTAATAAAATACTTTTATATTATGTCACAGTTCTCTTTCTTAAGGGTACTCTCGGGCACACTCTTCTTTCTCATTGCTCTTCCTCTTATGTTAAGTTTTTAATAGTTTATATAGGAAATATTAATTGTTCCGACACAGATACAAACCTTCGCTTTTTATAATAGGGTATTACTTTCGGCGCAACTGAAAGACGAGCCTTGATAATTTTAGTGTGGGATAACTACCCTATCCGGGTTGGGGTAGACTGGCTACCCCGCTCACGCACACCTCTCGGCTGAGTAACCACTTTACTTTTTGGCTTGATAGAGGACCGACATGCTGTCCTTCTCCCGCAAAGACTGGCCTAGATTATCTTTTTTTTTTTTCTCCCCTGAGTGTATATATATGTATAAATGGAAATATACGTTGTTAGATACGGGTAACTTTAGTGCTGTTGACATCGTATCCAACTGCCTCCGCTGTAAGGTGGTTGTCTTTCGGCAGGTTCTCAACACTGCCGTGTGTTTGTTCATTACAGAATTAAAGTTTACAAGAGTTCAGCTGCCTTTCGAGGAATTATCTTAAAAGGAAGGTGACTTATTGCCCGAATAGTGTATTTTGTGCAAAGAAGCATGAATTGTAATTGATAACAACTTCCTTTTTTCACAGGTAACAGTGACGTAGTACACATGTGGTAGCTCGTGAACTGCCCTCATTACGAGGTAGCATTCGCTGTCAACCTTCAACTTGATGTTCCTCCTTCGAGGGGAACTTCTCTCTCTCTCTCGAGCGAGAGAGAGAGAAAGTGATTTTTGTTTACACCTATGCTTTTTTCCCCATAGAGCTGGGATAAAGCTTTACTTGGGCTATGTCCTCTTGGGGGAGGATTTCTCTCGTTTGCGAGAGATTTTTTACGCCTATGCTTTTTTCCCATAGAGCTGGGAGAAAGCTTGTCTTTGGCAATGTCCTTCTTCGGGAGGACTTCTCCCTTGTTCGCCAGAGATATTTTACGCCCATGCTATATTCCCATAGAGCTGGGAGAAAGCTTGTCTTAGGCAATCTCCTTCGGTAGAACTTCCCTCTCGTTCGGGAGAAATAACTTGTAGGAGCTTGCTGATCCACCAGGGGCGGTGGCAGAGCTTTCTCCGAAGCAGGTTATCCCTACGCTTATGGTTCTCTTTCAGGGGCGGAGCGAGAGCCTTCTCTAAGCGACTTTCTCCTTCGGGACAACAAACCTCTTATGCGGAGGTGTTATCTTGGACGTGCTGGTTCTCTTTGATCCTTTGGGGTCTCCTTTGATCACCCTTTTTGGCTGGCGTGGTCGTTGGAGCCTTCGAGCTCGTGTCATGTTGATCCTGCTGGTTCTCATGACAGTAGGAGTCCTTCGGGACTCCTCAAAACCTTCGGGTTTCAGTTACGCTGAACCTTCGGGCTCTCGTAACGATGGTTACATTGAGCCTTTGGGAACGTGTGCCATCAATCACGCCGACCTTTCGGGGTCTCGTGACAGAGGAACCTTGATTCCCCGTTACGCTGATCCTTTGGGGTCTCGTAACATAGTTATGCAGAACTGTTGGGCTCTCGTAACTTTAGTCACTCTGACACTCCGGTGTGTTGTGACAGGGAAACTGCGATTTCTTGTTACGCTGACCCTTCGGGGTCTCGTAACATCAGTTACGTGGAGCCATAGGGCTCTCGTAACTTTAGTCACTGACACTTCGGTGTTTTGTGACAAGGAAACTTCGGTTTCTCGTTACGCTGTCCCTTTCTGTTCTTGTAACATTAGTTACGCAGAACCCTTGGGCTCTCGTAACTTTAGTCACTCCGACACTTTGGTGTTTAGTGGCAGGGAAACTTCGGTTTCTCATTGCGCTGACCGTTCGGGTTCGCGCAACACAGTTCACGCTGATATTTCGGGTTCTCGTGACCTGAGTCATTCTTTTTATGACAGTTTCTAAACTCTCGTTGTGTTGATTGTTCGTGCTCACACAACACAAGCTATCGTGAACCTTCAGGTGAGCGTAGCAGTGAGTTCTCTCACCAACCTGAGAGCTCTCGTGCGCAGGGCCAAATGCGCGCCATATGCGTGAACATCCTGTTGCTCACCATGCTCTCGAACATCCATGGCGCGCGAACAACGCACTGCGCGTAGGCAACCTTATGCGCTCCACGAGCGCGAAAAAAGTGTGCGCACGAGCTCCCTTCTGACGCAAGAGCGCACGACCATTTTAGCGCGCACGATCGGATAGGAGCACACAACCATAATGGCGCGCGCACATGATCGGATTGGAGCGCATGACCTCATTGGCTTGCACGCACGACCAACTTGGTGCGCACGCAATCGGTTGAAGTGCACGAACAACTCTTATAACCCTTCGGGGTCTCACAAGGCCGTTCGTGGTGAACCTTTGGGTTCTCGTGACCATAGCCATACTTATATGACAGAGTTTTCGGACTCTCGTTGCGCGAAGTGTTCACGAGTGCACAAGAGGTTTACTCTCATGACAGAGTTTTCGAACTGTCATCCCGTGAATTGTTCGAGCACGCCTATCGTCATCAAGAGCTTTACTCTTATGAATGAGCGACAGAGTTCCTGCAGGTTCTCGGCACAACATTCCTTAAGGTCATGAGAAAGGAATTCACAAATAGATTCTGAACCCCTAGGTTCTCATCCGAATCTCTGTTTCCTCGATTCAGAGTTTTCTGAAAACTCTATGGTCGACTCACCCCCCCTCTACGGGAGGGGTCTTCCAAAGGTGTGACTTGTTACGTCACTCTACACTCCCAGCTGATTATTTATATCGGCTAGTCTGGTTTCGCCAGCACCGATCCTTTCGTTTTCGAACGAACCACCGTCATCTTTCCTCCACCTTCCCTCTTCGAGTGGTTTGGTTAGCAGATGGAAATGAGCGGGGAATGAAAAATTCTTTACATTGCAGTTCATTTCCCCTGGCAGGCCTTGCCTGTTTTAGACGGTAGTTTTCTCACTATTGAGAAAGCGTTCGATGGCAACCCCTCTCGGTAAGCGGTCGATGGCAACTTTGTCTGGCTTTCTTGAAGCAAACCCCCTTTTTCGGGAGACTCGTTCCTGAGAAGTTTTTTTTACAAAACTTCATGAAGGCCGTAAGCCTTCCCTGAGCATGCACTCTAGCCAAGACAAAACCGCGAGGTTATTGTCTTAAATTCGGTTCTACCGTTTGATGAAGGCAGCCTCCCCTGTCATTGTACCCTGGGTATAACGACCTGCCTTTTTACACAATAGTCTTCCAAGACTTTTTTGTATTCTATCCTTACAGGGTTATTGTTTCGAACAATTTGTCCCGAAGGAGCATTGTTAGCTCACGTTAAAGAACGATAGCAACAGCGTGGCCATCTTTTCATTACGTTACGAATGTTTCAAACCCCGCCCACGGGTAAACAGACATCCGTTTCTGTGTAATGAACCCTGGCTAGCCCCTCACATACAGAGGAGGGGTAAACCAAAGGGGGAAATGATCGCCTCTGTAACTGTATATTTTGTTTGAGAACATATTCGCTCTCATTCAAGAAAATATTAGTTAGTCTACGATCAAAATTCTTTCTTGCAATAATGTTGCGATTCATCGCATATACAGTATTCCCGCAACCGGATTCGTTGCAAGCGTATCCCGGAGGCAGAGAATACGCATGCGCTAGCGCAAATGGACTATATGCGTGCAAACGATCTTTCTGCCAATAAGAGCTATATACATCTTCCAGTTAGAACTCCGTTCTATTAAGTTGTATATTTATATCCCGTGCTGAAACCAGGTTATTCAGTACATTACTTGGCTACTTTCCTGTAACCAGACACACGGCATTTACGTTCTGCCTTCTTATAGGCATTTTTTCCTTTCTCCCGATCGGAAGTCTTAGTCTCCTACAATGGCTATAGCTGGAAACTTCTCATAAGCATATCTGTTCCCTAGTAGGGAACATCTAATATAAATGCTAGTTTACCAATCGGAGACGGAGAAGTACGAACGTTTTTTTTGTCCTTAGAACGGGAAACATCCGTTACAAATGTTTCCAACTCCAACTGAGTTCTGGACACGACTTTTAAGTCAAACTACGCATGTATGCTTGTCATGGGCACAGTTCGGTGTTACTACTCCGTAGTAGACTTATGCTCTTTACCCACCCAACAATAGATTGAAGATATGTCTCCATCTCCTCTAGGGTTTGGTTGGATGTGTTTGGTGATTACCGTACAGTCTCTTGTCCGGAAAGCGATCCCTATGGAGATTCGCTATCATAACATAAGCTGTACTGATTAACTGGTTTACCGTTTGGTATTGGTCTTATTCGGCCAACCACACTGGATTAATGGCAGTTGGAGGAAGAATAGGCTGTTCCCCTTCGTTGCAAGAACGTGCAATTAGTTACATGTCTCGACATCATCTCAAGGTGTGTTTATTGCTATGCACTCACCGCTGGACAATCCGCGGTTGATGGGTGGCAGACAAGAGCTTCTGCAAAGAGGCCTGGCTTCTCGTCTTCCCTCTGAACCTGATGCTCTCTGTAATGCATCAAAAGAGAGAGGGCGGCCGGGGTCATATGCCATACCATTCCATCCTCGTCTGTTGGCCTGATTCAGAAAGGTACCAGCATTCACCTCTCTTAGAGAACCATCTAGCAGTACGAAGCCTCAGATGGACAAGGACAACTTGTTTCCCCCATCTGCTCGCGTCATTCCTGGTATAGGAATGTGCTTGCAAAACCACCGAGATAGTGGGCTCCTAGTGTCTTCGAATCATCTTGTATCCAACAAAGTCTTAACTTTGTGGGGTCCCCGACTGGGGTTATGCTCGCAGCGGCCCTGATCTTCAGGCTCCCACTCGACCGTTCCCCAGGACCTCAAACAAGATGTATTCCAAGATCAATGGGGCAGCCTAGAGGTGTACCTTGTTTCCCCCCCCCCATTCGGTCTGGTGAAAAAGTCCTCAGCCAAGTCAGGATAAGCAGGATCTTATCAATGACTCCAATAGCTTCGCTATGGCATCACGCAGAATGGTTCCCAGACCTTTTGCAGCCCCTGACAGAGCTCCAATAGCTTCGCTATGGCAACCCGCAGAATGGTTCCCGGACCTTCTACAGCTCCTGACGGAGTTCCGAGGGATCTTCCTGCACGGCACGATCTTCCAAGCAGCCACATGCTAACGCTTTCCTGAGCTGTAGCTCTGCTTCGACTTCTCGCCTTGGACGATCCTACACCACCCCTCTCAGAGAGGCCTTTTGCAACAGGTTACGGAAAAGATGTCTTGGCACCTCGGACACTTTTCAGCGTCGGTCTTCCAGGCGAAGTGTTCGGTCCTTTGTGACTGATGTCTGGAAGGGGATTCTCCCCCATCGGTGCCTTTGCTTATGCAAGTTTGAGATAACTTGTCCCCCGTCAGATCTCAACCTCCTCCTGGGAACGCGGTTCGGGTCCTTCAGTCTCTGAAGGCCCCTCTCTATGAACCTTAGGCCCAGCAGCAGATCGCTTCCTTTCACGGAAGACGCCCTTTTTATTTACTTGGGCTTTTGACCAAGAGAGTTAGTGTGTTGTATGATCCCATCTCTGATGTCTCCTACCCTAGGAGACGGGGAGAAGTAATCCTCAGCGGCGTCCCTGAGTGGATTGCCAAGACTCAAATTCGAGTGTGCTGTACCCTAGGTGCAGCCCATTTCGAATATAGAGTCTTCGTTTGGTATCCGGAAATCCATCAACTGGGGTTTTACCCAGTGAGGAGTCTGTAGGGTTACCTTAAAAGAATGATACCAGCTCGCCCCCATGTGTCTGCACTGTTGACCAGCACGGGGAAGGTCAAGAGGAGGACCTCAATGTTTTCCTTTTCCTCTGGGATCGGAAGGCAATTGAGGTTACTCTTAATCTAGACTCTCCTCCATCCTAAGACCCAGAGCTCGTAACGTCCCTGGCGTTCAAGAAACTACTGTGGTGTAGATACTTTCAAGTGGGCATGTGGAAGCGTCAATCGACCTTCACGACCCACTACCTGCAAAGACGTAACCCACAAGGAACATGGAGACCTTTTCCATTGGTCCAGTGGTGGTCGCACAACAAATGATCTAAACACCTCAGGCTCCTTGATGGACAAGTAGCAGAGGATTGAGGGCTGAGGTTACCCGGATTAGTCTGGGGTGAATGAGTAAGAATGCCTGGCTCCTTTCTTCCTTTCACCTTCTCCCCTCTGGGGAAAACAGCTCCGCAAGCCTCAGCATAAACGACCTCGCCTTACTGCAGGTAAGACCCATTTCCCTTGTGCCTCTTAAGTATAGAAGAATACTTTGTTACATCCCTAATACCTTTTAGAGGGAGGGTATTGGGTAAGTCTATAAGAACAATAGGTGTTGTACTCGAGTTCCTATGTTAAAGACAAGCCACGCTGTTAGTTCCACTCACACACAAGCTTCTGCAGGCCGCTATCAGTGCATTACCTCATATCGGCACTTGATTTTAGCGAGGGTAGGGTCCCTTCTACTTTCGATCAATAGAGAGGCCCCCGGGTCAAGACCAAGGCCAGTTGGTGAGGACTTCCTCCCTCCTAAGAGTAAGTCACCCTATTATAAATAGCGAAGGTTTGTATCTCTGTCAGAACAAATATCAAATTTGGAAATCATTTTTATTTTTCCTAACATACAAAGCTGGAGCTATTTATACAGATTGGCCTGCCACCCTGTGCCCCGAGAAGTCCTGCCATAAAGCAAAGTAGTTAATCAGCCGACAGGTGTGCGTGAGCGGGGTAGCCAGTCTGCCCCAACCCCCACTCGCTAACTAGCGGATGGGGTAGTTATCCCCCACTCCAATTATCATGGTTAGTCTTTCAGCTACGCCAAAAGTAATACCCTTTGATTAATAGCTCCTGGTCTGTATGTTAGGAAAAATACAAATTATTTCCAAATTTGATATTTTTAATGTTACTGTTCTTAGAATGTTTAATTTTTCCTTGTTTCTTTTCCTCATTGGGCTATTGTCTGTTGGAGCCCCTGGGCTAAAGCATCCTGCTTTGCCAACAGACACGTTGAAAAGAGTAACGGAGAGAGTGAAATGGCCCTCTGTGACTAATGTTTTGCAAGTTATTCAAAGGTCTTACATTGAATCTGCAATTTTTTTAGATTAGGAAATACTATGGCATCGTATTTAGTAAATTTTGTCCAGATAACAATAAGTTCTTCTTAAGGGAAACATGACGATGATCACCTTATTCGTCAAAATCGTAGGTTTCTACTGTCTAATGTCCATTGTGTTAGCGGGATTTTCTTACACTATTGACTTAGTGTACATATATATTATAGACTCCTTCGTTATAATATACATTTAAAATATATTTAACATTTTCTATGTTACAATCCCAGGTTCATATATCCTTCTCGCCACATAAATATTGATTCTAATTTCATTATAGAGAGAGAAGTATCGGGTGGAAATCTCCAGGGAAATTTGAATATGAATTTCTGTTTTGAGTCTCAAAAATGTGTTATTTAATAAAATCCATCTATCATTTGATATAAAATACTCTTGCAGTTTATTAAATAAGGTTTTAATACTCAAAATATATTAAGATACCTTTTATGATTAAAGAACTGACATAGGATTTTAGTGCTTTAGAAAAGCTATACTGTATAAATGTACATTAATATGTTGAATATCACTGATGGTTTATTTGAAAACTTCTATTTCATAGTTTCATTTTAACCAGAGTAATTTTATTTGTAATAAACAAAATATATAAATGTTTGAATCTGAAGAATTTTTCTAGTCGGCCATTTTGATAGACAAGAAGAATGTATTAATGTATGGAATAATCAAAATTATTTCTCTGATTTTGTATGGGCAAGAGGAGCTAAATTTAAGTGCCCTATTCTTAGTAAACAGTAAAATGACCTGTACTACTTAAGTACTATCGTACTTATTTGAATTATTACTTAACAAAGCAAGCTGTTCTTCCTCCTATCAGACCAATGATGAATATTTTAAATATTTTATTTATCTTTAATCAAAGGTGGAGACCATTTGATAACTTTTCTCTTTTATTGCAGAGAATCTTCCTTCAGTAATTGGTGCGATAGAGAGAATCTATAGCAAGAATTCAAGAAAGCTTTGCAAGTGCCTAAGTCAGTAAATGTGATGATGTGGTCTTACGAAGCCCTCGGTCAACTCAAAGAGTCTTACAAAGACCCCAATGGACTCCAGGAGTCTTACGAAGCCCTCAGCCTACTCCAAGAGTCTTAAGAAAGCCATCAAAAGTTGAGTTGCAAAACAAATGGAAAATCATGACTCTCCTCACCACTGCCAAAACAATTTGATTTGTCACTCGGTAGATTATATAAAAAATGTCGGCACAAAAGGTATTCGGTTTTATCATAAGCTTTAATCCACTTTAATTTATTTATATAATCTTTTTAATACCTTATTCACATTTGGATGTTATACAAAAGTGGTGGGAAGGATACCAAATGGTTTCAGTGTAAGCCATGGTAAAGTTTCATGCAATTTCTGTTCAGAATCAAGTGTGAAATCTCATATTAGATTAGGCTACGGCACCAGTCACCCGTTGAGATACTACCGCTAGTGAGTTATGGGGTCCTTTGACTAACCAGACAGTATTACATTAAATCCTTCTTTCTCATTACGGTGCACTTTCCTCCAAATAGTCTGGCCTATTCTTTACATAATCTCCTCTGTCCTCATACATCTGACAACACTGTTTATTGTACTTCATCTCGTTTTTTTATTGTCTTCGAGTAGGAGAAAATCTTGAGAGATATTTGGTCTTAAGATGCGACTCTATATATTTAAACTATAATAGTAACTTAGTATTTAGTCCTTTACTATGATCAAAATATGTGGAAGTTGTAAATTTTCATCTTGCAGTTTTGGTCAAGGTAGTTGAACATGTCAATATATAAAAAAAACTAATCGATTCCCCAAAATATGCATATTTCTGTCCTATCTATGTCTGGTAATACTTTGATAGATACCATATGTTTTGTACAGGTTAATCCAAGCAACTAACAATTTGAACGCTGTTAAATATGAGGACGTAAAAAAGGTTTTAGCATTAGCAAAGCACTGCAGGTTATGAAGATGTATATTATTATTATTATTATTAGCCAAGCTACAACCCTAGTTGGAAAAGCAAGATGCTTATAAGCCCAAGGGCTCCAATAGGGAAAAATAGCCCAGTGAGGAAAGGAAATAGATAAATGATTTGCTTAAAGATCTGTAATTGCAAACTGCTTATAACTACACGTTTCACGAGATATTTTGTATATTAAATTTTGTTTGTCATAATTGATACAAATTTTATTTATTTATATAATTGAAGAGGACAATGTTATGTAGACAAATTATTTGAATATTGATGGGAGAATTTTATGCTAAAATATGTGAAGATAAAAAAGATTTTCATATTTGTGAAGTAAAGGTTATTTTAAAGCAATTTTTGTATCAAACAGACAACTCTAAGCCAGGGAGGAATAGCGGACAGACAAGTCCACAAAGGTTGTCCATTTTAACCAAAGTTTTCTATAGTAAATTTGTCATTTTCATCAAATTAAGAAATGTATTTTCAAAATAATTTTCCTGTTTCAAACGTAATGAAGAACTGTAGATTTTACTTTGAAATTTTATTCATATTTTTCATTTTAATATAAAATCTTTGTTTTTGAGTCACATTTTCTATATATTCAAAAAATTTTCAATAAAATAATTAGTTTTTTGAGCAACGTATTTATTATATTGTTGCAAGGAATCAAATTAGAGATTCTCAAAATAGGATTTTGCATTGATTTTTAATTTCACAAAACTGTAATTTGAGATTATAATTTAATATGATTTTGCATTGATTATTAAACTATTAAATGATGATGCTTTTATGATCATACAAATGTATTTTTGTAACATATTTAAATGTTCCTGGATTGTGGTGAATATACCATATCATTTTGAGGAGGACTGTCGTCATTTTGGTCGAGTGTTGGTCACTAGTAAGTAGTTTAACATCTCAGAGGCCTTTTATAAATACACTACTGTATAATACAACAGCTGTATAGCTTTGAGGGCTACTGTATTACTGATATATGAACCTATACATCTCCTCCTGCTTATTCTCTTTAAGCCATAACAATGTTTCCGACATTGTTACAAATTAAAGAAAAACAGAAGGAAATGTATAGTTTGATGTATCATTAATACAGTACCTCTGTAAGCTATACAACTGTATTATACAGTAGTATATTTCTCTAACGACTTGGAGAATTGAATTCACTTACAAGTGTCCAACAATCGACCTAAATGACGACAGTACTCCTCAAAATGATGTGGTATATTTAAAATAATACAGGAACATTTAAACTCGAATTACAAAATACATTTATGAAATCACACCGTGATTCATTTAAGATATATTTTGGGTTAATATCTTATGCCTTTTACTTAGTTTATTATGCATCATGATGTATGAAATATGATATTACTATGGAAGAATGTAATTAAAACAAGGACTAATAAAATACATAAGTTGAAGATTTACTTTTATTTAATCAAAGTACATAAATAAAAAAATTTATTTTAAATTTTATTTTTTCATGTACATTAGTGTCCCCCCAAAATAGGGGCTGACCTCACGGAACGGCTTTGCAGGCACTTGGCGACCTTCCCTTGGTGCCCTGCAGGTCAGAGAATCCGTACAGGAGGCAGACAATGCCGGAATAACTACCGAGACTATTGTGTCGTGTGCCTTTTATCTGAATGGGAAATTGAGTATCTGGCAACTGCCTTGGTTAATGGGAGAATTGCCACTAAGAGGTCTTCCATTTTTGGTTAAAGTGAAATTGGTTTTCTCAAAGTTAGTAAGAAGTTTATTATAACTTGAGATGAAACTGCCATATTTTATCCTTTATATAAAGTCCTTAGATGTAATTCTTAAAGGTGATTTAAAATGTCATAATTAAAAAGGTAATCTTGAACCAGAATTAGTTTGGAAAATTATAAAGTCACATTTATAGTTTGGCTAACCGACTGATTTTCAAAAATTCCATTTAATAAACTGAAGCAAAATTGCTTTATAAAATCACGACAAGATATTAAATTTATATTTTTTACCCATTCAAAGCCAAACACCATCTTTAACAAAGCAATTTCATATTCCTTTTAAAATAAAAGTCAAAATTAATTCCATTTTACATCACGGTCAGATGGAATACTGTCGGCAGAAAGTATGTTTACACAAGATGAGTATCCGTGTACCTATACCATGTGATCGGAAGGTGTACTCTCTATAAGACACTTGGGGTGTCATTTCAGTTTTGTTGTCTATTCTAATTTCTGTAATGCAATATCATAGAAAATAAGTCCAGTTTAAGAATATAGAATATTAAAAAAAGCATTAGAATTGGCCATAAGTTGCACATTCCTTTCATATAAAAAATAATTGTATAAATAATAAATTCCAATTAAAATTTAATTCACCAAACTAAGAATGTATTATAAATGTGACCTCAAACTTCAAACACATTTTTTCCATGTATTTACAAATAAATATTTTGATTACAAAGAAATTCTTTAATTATTTCACTACTTTTCATGAAATGTACCTGTTTTAATTCCTCCTGAATATGAAATACTTAGTGTGTGCTTAGTCAAACGATTGAAGAGTGAAATGAAGTATTTATTCAATTGAATTACACAATAGTTAACCTGAATTCTACATTATTCATATCATAGCATCAGAAGAATAATGAAAAACAACTGAAAAATATGAATGAATCTTCATTAATGATCAGATGTTTATAATTTACTTAAATGTAACGAGTCGCCAACGAACGCACGAGTCTTCGTTTCGAGCACATTTTATTAAACCAGGTTTTGAAAACTTCCGAGAAAGCAGCAGGACCAAACACACGTCCGATAAACACCGTTTACACGCGATGCTTCTCTGATGGGCGAAAGACTTCGGAAAAGGGGGTGACATCCGTCCGGGGTACTGCCCCGACGTCCGCTAAACTCACCCCAGCGAGACGTCGGATCGAACTAGTGTTGCATTCCCCCGAACAGACGAGATAGCACAGGCAGCGTGCCCGCCCAGGCAAGGCTCTGAGAGACGTGTCTATGGTACTAAGGTGACCTTAAATACCATAAGACACCAGTCGGATACCTTCCTGGGCGGGCAAATTACTGCCTGACCTTTACGTAATATCAAACTATCTGTACATAATAAAGTTATTTCCTGCTTGTTCTGTTAACCAAAAGGCGAGATTTATTTATAATGTCCCTTTCCAATCATGCGGTTTTAACAAATGGCCGTTTGAAATCTCTGATTGTCCTTGATATTGTATTGGTTTGGATATCTTCACAATGATCTTCATTTCAACTGGCTGACACAGCGGCAAATTCCAAACAAGGAGGAGGACAAATTTCAAGACAAAATCCTCTATCTGTGCGAGTAAACTTTCTAGGAATGAAGCAAATCCTCTCTTTATTTCTACAATATTCATCAAACTTCATTAAACAGACAACATATTAGGAATAGTGCAAAAGGAACAGCAACCAATTTGGGCGAGGATATAAACCAGAGGATGATAAAGTCCCACGAACACGACTAATCAATTGGTAATAATTGTGCCAAGACTCAATAACAGATTTCTATTCAGGCTCTCAATAAGGTAATATCCTAAGTCCTTTCTCTAAGTCATCTCCAAGTCATTTCTATTCATGAGGAAATGCCAAAGTCCCTGTCTCCACTAGCAGATGAAATAGGCAGAGATTGTCGAAATCAATTTGATGTCAACATTGTAAAAGCAACGAGAATATAACAAGATTGAAAAATCCTTTACTCCTATCTTGGTGTAAGAACAAGCTTCAGTCTTGCACCAATGAGATCTGGATTTAGGAGTTTGGGCCAAATTGCACCAGGGTAAAATGGGGAAATATGAAATGTAGAGAAAAAAAAAAGAGGATCAATTAATTTGCGATATATGGTTTTATTCAACAAGCAAGACAACTTCAGTGTGACCCAGATCTAGCACACAAAAAAGGTGTCTGGGTATTGGGCAACGAACCTCTAACCAGACTCGCTAGACATAGAGCAAGGTTGTGAGGACAACTGTCGGCAAATCCAAAGGAAAATGACAGGAACTTGTCACCTAATAAAAAGCTTGACGTCTTCACAAAACAATTTGACAGATGATTACTCAAAAAGACTCAAAGGAAGCAAGCTACTATACACAGTAGGACATCCTTCTAAAACCTCATCCAATCAAAACTCATATGACTTTAGAAAGGATTTCAATTAGCAAATAACTATAAACAGTACTTCCCCAAATGAGACAGAGCAATAAGTTTATTTTCGTAAATGTAAAGAGCAGAAAAAAAGGTATCAATGGTGTATGATTCACCAATGCCAACTGAAATAGTTGATCAACTGATCAGAGATGACAACAGTCTCTCTTCATTTCATTTCACGAGAAACAGAATGGCCGCACATAAATACACAGCTGGTAGCAGGGGAACAGAATAATGGCAGAGTCTTTTATCGAGAAGGAAGACAGAAGAACCTCGAATTAACGAGACAACGAATAGCATTTTCAGGGAACAAAAAATTACTATCATACTCAAGCAGTAGAAATTG
The DNA here is from genome assembly GCF_036898095.1 of Palaemon carinicauda. NCBI lineage: Eukaryota > Metazoa > Arthropoda > Malacostraca > Decapoda > Palaemonidae > Palaemon > Palaemon carinicauda. The sequence goes on from NC_090767.1 coordinate 22,321,142, forward strand.
AATAACTTATCCAGGGAACATGAAATGAATAGCATATTCAAAGAAACTGAATAGCTTTTTCATGCCAGGGAGTGTATGAATATAGTATGAATAAATACATACTTTATTCAGGGCAGAAACAGACAATAAAACTGAGAGAGAGAGGTCAAAGCAGACTGGATTCTCAGGCATAAAGGAATGCTAAGAACTGAAAGATCTGACTTCAAAGTTAACGTTAATTTTATAGGTTGATTAAGAGGAGTCTAAGTGTCACCCTTGACAGAACCTAATGAAGATATACAAGATGCATGGAGAAGAAATAGGGGATCAGATGCTCCACAGTACATCACTTCATTCAACAAGCAAGACAATAGTTGTGTACTACAGATTTATCATGCAGAAAAAGCAAGGAAACAGACTCACAAGCGACAAAGGACAAGCACTTGCCATAAAGCTTGAGGCCTGCACTGACCGATTTGACAAACGACAACGTCAAACGATTCAAAGCAAGCGAACTACTATGCGATGGTAGAGACGGACAAGAATGCGTTTTGAAGTATTGAATTAAAAGCTGAACATAGACACGACTGGCAAAATCTAACCGAGGCCCTTTACGTCAATAGGCGTAGGAGGAGATGATGATGATGGCCACCATTCTAAAAACCTTGTTCCACTGTACTCTTGCAAACAAGAGACAGTGATAGGTTCCTCTTGGCAAATGTAGAACATCAACAAAAGTTATCAATATTATCACCAACCCTACAATGGTGATCAACGTCCTGTTGCACCAGTCTCGTTTCTTTCTATTTTACTGGAAACTGGATGGCTATAGACAATTTCGCCAACCCGCATCCAAATTAGTAATCACCAGACCAATGGAGAAATGATTTATCAACAATTTGAAACCGAACATATACTATATTTATGGAAGTGAAAATAAATAGCATATTCACAGAAAACAATGGCCAACATGCCTTATCCACTGCACAAACACAAAAATGTTTTTTTCAAGGCACAAACACCAGTCACCCCAACTGACAAAAAAGGTTAAAGCAGACTTTATTCTCTGGTATACACAAATACCAAGAATCGAAGAACCTGACTGCAAGTAATGTAGCAGTTAACATCAAAGTCAACCTTATTAGCAGGACTGAATAGAAGGTCTTCTTCATCCTTTACAGTAAGACAAAAGTTTAACCTGTATGGAGGCAAACAGAAAGCTAAAGATCAAATGGGATGAGAAAGAACTGGACAATCACACCTACCCAGTCTTCTTAGGCGTCACCCTTGACAGAACGCTCTCCTTTTAAGAGCACACAAACAATAGCAAACATAAAGTAGCAACTAGGAACAGCCTCCTCGGCAAATTCGCCAACACCAGCTACAGAAGAAGAAACCCTGAGACTCTGAGACAAAAAGCCCTGCCACTCTGTTACTCTACTGTGGAGTACTGAGCATAAGTGTGGGCCAAGATCATGCCATGCGCATAAGGTAGACCCAGAGCTCAATAAATCCTGTCGGATTATTACTGGCACCGTAAAATCAACCCCTTTACGATCTTTACATAAAACAGCCAGTATCCTACCACCCGACAAGAAATGCTAGCATAAACTGAAAAGAATAAACAAATTAATGACCCCAGGCATCCAGTGTCCAATCACCACGAAGAAGGTGATGACTGAAATCCCACAAAAGCTTCGCAACAGTGGATGGACAAGAACCAAAACGATCAGCTGCTCACAGGCTAGAGAAGTGGCGGGAAGCGACCAATGGCCATCCAATGAGGTGTTGCCCAGCCCAAACAAAGGCCTATCCAGCGAAACAACCCTCACCAGGAAGGACTGGGTAACCCTGAACGGAGCAAGGGCGAAAGTGGGCAAAAGTTGGAGATAACTAACACAAATGGAGATTAGCCCCCAACCCTGAATTCCCATTTAGGACAACACTACAAACAGTATAACACATCGTATGAGGGTGCCCACTGGGCCCTCATTGCTCAGGTCAAGACCTCAGAGAGGCAAAGGACAACATCCTCCTGTGGGTTCGACATTGGAACTATAAGATATGATGTCTTGTAAGACAAAAGCATAGCATGGCAGAGACTCTTCCAATATTTGTCAAGTGATGAAGAGGCATAAAATCTACACTTCTAGTCCATAACTAAAAAGAAACACCTAGATATTCTGATTTACTGTAAGTAGCTATGAATTAACTCTGCAAAACTAGGATATAATAAATCCATCGAAAACCCCGCAAGTGAAGGGGAGAAAACCAGCAAAATATCCTCTAAGGTGACCTGACACTTTCTCAATGCAGTCAAAGCACCAAAGACTGCATCCTGAGAGGACATACCAAGGTCAAAGCCTCCAATACATTTGTCAAAACCCACGACTGAAAAGGAGCAATATAGAACATATTTCTATAAGAAAATCTTGGGTTTATTTCTTTCTGACTCCATCCAAAGACAGGATTAAACTCAAGATTCAATTCTGACTAAAGGCAGTCTTGACTTAATAGCAGAAAATAATTAAGTCCAAGTAAAAACCAAAGTAGAGAAGAGCTTTTCATAAAACAAATACTTGAAATACTGAGCTGCTTAGAAATAAATCTTAAGGAAATACAAGGAAAGCTGACAGCCGTTTTAATTTGAGTCAACACAAGTGGATAACACCTTTTGCGATATGGACAGGAAGCAAAACGAATTTCTGGGCAAGACAGAAGTTTTGGACTAGATCAAGTATTAAAAATATCAAGCCATTTACAAATAGAGCAGAAGACAATAAAAAATATATTGAAAGGCATTTTGCTTTGATTTAACACAAGTGGATAACACCTTCTGTGATATAGACTGATAGCAAAAAAACTTACAGAATAAGAAAAACTCAGGAACTTGTCAGGAATAAGGAGGGACACTTCTGACATAAGAGGTGAGATCTTCCTCAGGGAGAAATTAGATTTAACAATAATCAATTCCCTTATTGTAGAAGGGGAACAGACATCAAGAAATAAAATGGCTGGCAAGTGGCCGAAGACAGGTGATCAGTTAGCAAGCGAGTTGAGCTTTGACTTTCGCTAAGAAAACAAACGAGGCAATTAATGAGACGAAAGCTTTAAAGAGGACACGTAAAAAAGCATTCTCTCACTGGCACTCGGCATTGTTTTCGTCCCTCATTCTAGATTGAAGAACTCTGGCAACATCTTGCCGATTTAAAGTACAGCCACTCTACGTACGGGCTGCCAATGCAAGAGCTCGTGTCCCACACAAGAGTAGGGCAATGTTAACTGCACTGACACGTGAAACAAAGGACATCTTCCAAAGATTTGAGAAAAAACGTCCGACACTTGAAGAGTTTAAAACAGTGTGACCTACAAGATATGAATATAGAAAAAGTAAAAATATCTAAAGATAATATTATGATACTTTATAGTAAGAATTGGTCATTTTCTGGTCATTTTCCTGATAGAAATATAAAGTAAAATCTTTAGATCTGCAAGAGAGAAATTTGGAAGGGATTTATCAATACAAGAGGCATCCAAATTTTTGTTCATCATAAAATAGAATATAATCCATTATGGATTTATGAGGATTAACCACAAAATAAATCCATTACAATAAGAAGGTTGGACAAAATGAAACCTTTCAAATAGAACGAATTTTTAGGATGGACAACCCGAAATAAGTCTCCCAGATGAGAGAGGAATAAGTCTAAGAAAAATAAGCAAATGAAATTAATCAAGCAAATCTTTTGAATCAGTTTGAAAGAAGTGATGATTCAGCAAAAAGCAGATTCTCTTAACCGAAACAAATCCAAAGTAAATTGAAAATATAGATCCATTAACAACAGGGTGAAGATCCCCTCGGAGAGACACAAATAGTTTGTAAATTTATGACAAAATCCTTTGAAAAAGTGAACTGATTTAGGAAAACAATGTAGGCACGAAAACTCCATGTAGTTAGTGGAAAGTAAAACCTGTGAAAACCATTTCACAAGTTGTGAAATTAAGGAAATGTTCTAGGAAATATTGTCTTACGAGCTTTGGATTCTGAAGCACAAGGAAACTTGTAAAAGCCAGAAGATAATACAAAATTCCTGAACAAGAAATAACAGTAAAAATACTGTACAAATATTATTATAATTATCATCATCATTATTGTTATTAATAGCTGAGCTACAACCCTAGTTGGAAGAGAAGGATGCTATAAGCCCAATGGCTCCAACAGGGAAAAATAGCCCAGTGAGGAAAGGAAATCCAAAGATACGGCAGAGATGAATTTCTAATTACTGTCTAGAAAAATTACTCTCTAATCTCAGTTTTGATTCGCGAGACTGACCAAAACTAAGAACATGAATCAGCAAAGAACTTCTATAAAGTGGATGAGACGCCAAGTTTTGTTTTATCCAACGCTTCTTTATCTCTTCTCATCAAGTTCGAATCATCACTATTTTCCGATTGATTCAGAAGTCAGATAGACCAGTGTTCTGTCTTGATATTAACTCAAATGAACTAAATTCTTCAGACTTATTATCATTACTTTTATTATCACCAGTTAAGCTACAACCCTAGTTGGAAAAGCAGGATACTATAATCCCTTTAAGGGGTCCAACAGGGAAAATAGCCAGTGAGGAAAGGAAATAAGGAAATAAGATATTGCGCCCGAGTGTACCCTCAAGCAAGAGAACTCTAACCCAAGACAGTGGATGGCCGTGGTACTGAAGCTCTGGCCCTACAATGGTTTGATTTTGAAGTGTCCTTCTCCTAGAAGAGCTGCTTACCATAGCTAAAGAGTCTCTTCTACCCTTACCAAGTGGAAAGTAGCCACTGAACAATTACAGTGCAGTAGTTAACCCTTTGAGTGAATAAGAATTTTCCAGTGTATTGTAGGCAAAGGGAAAATGAGCTGAAACGGCAAAGGGATCCAATGTGGTACTATCTGACCAGTCAAAGGACCCAATAACTCTCGAGGAGTCATTGCTTCTATCTCCTCTAAATTAGCCGTCTTACTCCTCCTATTTTACCGCATTCTATTCTAATTAGTTTCAAAGATAATTCTTGTGCAAGTCCTACGTAGTGTAGCAATATGATGACATATCTTGATAAACTATTTTATAATCATAATACGATAGACATCTGTCATGCCAGCTCACTCTTTGGGGGCTTATAACTTGCATGATAAACTGACAGAAGGTAAACTGACTGACAGTGACCAAATAAACAGAATCCTCATTATAAACTTATCAATCTCTTATCTACCTCAATCTGATAAGAAAACAGTTCTTTTCTAACTCCTCGGTTCAAAATTTTTTTGAGTTTTATGAACATAAAATTCTTGTTTGATAATTACTTTCTATAGATTTCTGTTCTATATCAACCTCTTGTGTTCTAATTGTTCATGGCTTGAGAACAAAAGAAACAGCTTGAACATTATTACCATAATGTACGGATTCCAAAGTACATCATGTTTTATCCTTTGGCAGAACGACGGAACAATTCGATTTCCCAAAGCACCAGACTCTGTTATACAATCTTAGTAAACTTGGCAACACAAAAATCTCCATTGATGACTACCAGATAAAAAAGAAATATTGAAGATTATATTCTCTCCGCGTTACACAGATTTACAGGCGCATAAAAAACCTATGACCAAAGCAGACTGTTTAAAAATCAAAACTTCCCGGGGACATTTTTAAGAAGAAACACAACCTGGCTTTAGAAAAGCCCTCAAACTACACATTAGCAACTTATAAAATCATTCCCCATCTATAGAAAGACTCCAATACACGACATAGACATCGTCCTATTGAGCCTCCACGCTTCTTCCCAAGACTATAACTTCTGCTTCGCTTAATCGAACGAAAACCAACGAGTCTACTCGGAATCAGCACGACCATTCACATCACCATTCGATGCAGATTAGCAGTGAATCAAAATACACGTACAGATAGATTTCATATTACAAAAGGTTGTTGCATCAACTCAAGATGAACTGATGCAACAGAGATGCTTGTTCACTTTCCCTCACTCGATCGCCCACAGAGGAACAACGCGTGCGATGTATCGGACATGTATAGGGTGATGCCGGTCTTCTCTCTCGGAAGTTTTCAAAAACCTAAATGTAATGAAAAATGTGCAAAACTCTTCCATGTCCTTCGTGGGACAAGTCGCAAATGTAAATTAAAAATGTCTGAGAATTAACAAATTTAAATTCACATTCTTTTTGGTTTTTCGTTGCTTCAGATGCAACGGTATAATTTAATAGAATGAGTTAACTATTTTGTTTTCACCTGAAAGTGATTCTACATTCCAAAATTCTTACGTTTAATTAGGCATACACTAAGTGTTTATATTCAAATTTAATAAACAGATATTTCTCATAAAAAGTAGACAAATATTCACATGTAATCAATCTATTCAATTATAAATAGACAGACAATTGCCTGACAAATAAAGTCACATTTGAAACACACTATTATTCTGGTAAATCACTTAATAGCGGAATATATAAAGTTTATCCAAGTATTTTAATTCTAAAAGCAATGTGGAAAACCCACAGCCAATTCTTTTGCTTTCATAAGACTATGTTCATAAAACCTGGACTTAGAATCTACTTTACACATCACTATAGGAATTAGAATATACGGTAAAACTGAAATCATCTCTAGACGATATCTGATAAGGAAGACACCTTCTGTCCCATGATAAAGGACACAAATACTGTACTTGCGTTTTTATCATACTTTCCACATATCGTATTTCTTCAGACCATTAATATGTAACTTTGGAATTAATGACTTTATTCATTAAAAGGAAGACTAATTAGCATTGTTATAGATGGTCTTTGATCGATGAAAGTCTACAAAATATAAATAAACTTATTTAACAAGTCATCATTTCATAAAACAACTTTGCATTGTTATTAGTGGAATTTGAAACTCTGACAGTCAAGTCAAATTACAATTGTGACTCAAGATTTTCCTCAAATCCTTTTTAAGTTTTAGATCACCTTTATTTCAGTGACATTCAAAAAGACACCTTTTAGAATTATATATCTACGTAAGCTTTATTAAAAGGATAGAAACTCCAACAGCTTAATCTCAAGTTATAACTTAACTTTCTTACCTAAATCGAGACAACCAATTTCAGTGAATATTAACCAAATGGAAGACGACATAGCGAATACATTCTCCCAATAACAAAAACAGTTATCAGATAATCTATTTTCAAATTCAGAGATAAAAGACACATACCACAATAGCAACGGGAGTAACTCCGGCACAGTCTGACGACTGCAAGGCCTCTGGCAAGCAGGGAGGGACGTCTTTAGTATTGCCTTGCGCGTTCCGTGAGATCAGCCCCTTGGGGTGCGGCCACTGGCCTTTATTTCTTTCCAAATCATCTACATCTACATCTGGAAGAGAACTCAGACTTTAGACTCGATACAATGGCAATGTCAGTTACAAAATGGTATTTCGTTTGGCATAAGACTGGAATCGTGTTAGGCGTGATTAAGACATTTGACTCAATTTCAAATCTTATTTAGTTTTATGATTATGCTTTAATAATGGGCCTAGAAATATTATAATTAATAATATTACAATCTAATTAATTCATTTAAAATTGTTTTATCTTGCTTTTGTTCTATAAGAATTAACTACTATTGTAAACATATTTTCAGAACTTGGAATAAAAATGCAACATTATACATCTACCTTCATACTCATTAACTAGCAAATCATTACTAATACATTTACATACAAAAAAAAACCCTAGACGTTTCTAGTCCACTGCAGGACAAAGGCCTCAGACATGTCCTTAGTCATGTCTGCGGTTTGGCCATTTCCATCGTTGATATGTCCATAAGAAATAATTCTCAGTCCTAGAATGTTGAAACCCAGTCTTATACCAAAAGAAATGACAGATTTTAAATATAACAAACTGACTTCAACATAAAAGTTCTCTTTAACAATAACTAAATTAAGTCACAGAAACATTTTGATACAAAACTCGCACTGCAGCAATGAGCAAAATCCTATACGGTACAGCCTTATAAACATAGTAATACTCACAATAATAAAATAGTTTTAAAATACAAATTCTTAGAAAATTTATTTGTATTTTTCCTAGCAATATAAACCAGAGTTATTTATAGGTGTTTAATCAGTTGTGGCTTTTCCAAGAACAGAATTTCAGGGACTTGCGAGGTGGATGAGGCAGGAAATATAAATGACTCAGGTTGGTACAGTTAAGAAAAATACAAATTATCTTTTGAACTCTGTCGTTTGTTCCTTTGCAAATACAGACCCTCGTCCTATATAGGGGAAATCTTCCTTAGGGGAGAAGACGTCCTAGTGCTATGGAAGGCATCTGTCCGACCCTTTACCCCCAGATAAAAAAGATTATCATGAAAAAAGATTATCATGAAAAAAGAGCCAAGGTCATGATGTCAGGCCTCATATATAATTAAGAGATTAGTCCACCATCAAACACTGTTATTCTTATTTGCTTGCTAAGCTACAACCCTAGTTGGAAAAGCAGGATGCTATTAGCCCAAGGGCTCCAACAAGGAAGATAGCCCAGTGAAGAAAGGAAATAAGGAAACAAATAGAACAGTGTGCCTGAGTGTACTCCCAAGCAAGAGAACAAGAGTGAGTATCCTGTTATAAACAATTTATATGTAGATTTCTCATATGTATAAAAACATACTAAGTTTGTTCTCCCCTGCATGAGTGGTTTTCTATACTTATACTCCAAAGGGAGGACAGGTCAGTAGGTTGAAAATCCAATCAATTTTTCTTTCACTCCACTGAAGATGTGACCATACGTAAGTCCCTCTGTCGAAGTAGGAGCTTCTAAATTCATTGTTATCAGCCACCACTGGACCCAATGAGAATGGATCTAGTGATCGGTGGGTGCAGTCCTTCAGGTAGTGTGCGGTGAAGCAAGTTACATCTTCCAAAAATGAGCACTAAAAAACACCTGAAATAACGAGTGATTCCTGCGGAATGTTAGAGTCAAAGCAACGTCACGGACATCAAGGTCTTTGGAGGGGCTCTAGCTGACACTTCTCCCAATGGAAAAACTCAGAGCACTTCTCGGTAGTAAAGAGATAGTGTTTCTAGATATGCTCTCTATGATTTGACTTGTTATTACAAACAAGTTGGGTAAAAACAGGCTTCAAGGAGAAGTCCCCGGAAGGAACAGGCGTCCAGAAGAAGTCCTCGGAAGGACCATGTGTCCAAGAGAATTCCTCGGAAGGAACAGCCGTCCAGGAGAAGTCCATGAAAAGAGTAGGCGTCCAGGAGAAGTCCTTAAAAGGAATAGGCATCCAGGAGAAGTCCTTAAAAGGAACAGGCATCCAGGAGAAGTCCTCGGAAGGAACAGCCGTCCAGGAGAAGTCCTTAAAAGGAACAGTGTCCAGGAGAAGTCCTCGGAAGGACCATGTGTCGAGGAGAAGTCCTCGGAAGGAACAGCCGTCCAGGAGAAGTCCTTAAGAGGAATAGGCGTCCAGGAGAAATCCTTGGAAGGGTTCCAAAAGAAGTCCTTGGATGGAAAAGGCAAACTGCCCGTATAGGACAGGGTAACAAATTGCCCCGTCATCAGATAGTTCCTATAACGCGGAAATCGGGAGGGAGATCAAATGGACATCATTAATAGCAAAATTTTATGGTCTTGACCATCATTTCTTAAAGGATGTAGGTCGACCTCCAAGGAGGAGCTGCAAGGAGAACCTTCAAGGCCAGGTCCAGCTCTCATACATACTTTGAAGCATTTGTTTTCATCATATCTGAGAGAGAAAAACACAAACGCAAGCATAAAGATTTGAATAGCAGTTTGAGCAGACAAGTGTGTTAAACACGAAGAACAGGATTAAACTGCGGCAATAGCTACTTCCGTTTGAAGTGGGTGAGATATTGGCATGCAAACAATATTGCCAGAATCCCAATAATTCCTTAAAACTCTGGTCATGGAAAAGCAAAAACTGAGTAAACAAGGGTTTGTATTCTTGTAATAATAATCAAGCGATCACAACGTAAGCTAATGCTACCTAGTCATAAATAAATTGCCTGAAAAACATTTTATCATAAACTTATTGAAAAATTTATACTTTTGTAAATCCTCTACACAGCTAAATAAATAAAACAAATTAAAAATCGACATTCAGATAAGTAGTAATCTAACAATATAAAATTAGATAGAAAAACTACTGCCTTACAGATTCCCTTTTTTGTCTAAAGCTGAAGTTCATAACATGTTTTTCTGATCTCAGCAAAAACATCTTGATTCAAAAGTAAATAAAACATAAAACATCATCCCACTTAATCTATCACTTCAATGTCCTAACCTCATGAAGGGTGACTAAATATATCATGCGAAAGAGACCAAGTATCGCAGGCTATTGCTCCAACAATTAAGATACCACAAAACTAACTTAAGGTAACTTGATATTTAGAAAAATTCAACGAGATCTGTAATTATTAAATTTCAGAGACTAATCAGGCAAATATATTAAATTCAAGACTAAAAGACTACTCTATTTGATATCAGTACCGCTTGGAAAAATTAATGAAGTTTAAATTTCAGTCTCCCATTAAACAAATAAGTTTTTAAACCTATCGAATAACATTTCCGAAGCTTTATCTTTTTCACCAGCATTTTGACCTGTGGTTTTCTCAGCCTAATCTCACGAAACGGACACAGAAACAGTCTTGGCTTTAGTGTGAACAAACCCCTTTTCCTACTACAAGAAGAAGAATGTCCTCTCTTGATCTACGAGGTCAAACTTCTGCTCACAACTATGAAAATCCCGACCAAAATTTGACTTCTAAAGAGAATTCAAAAGATTTTGCTCATTTGCTGTAATGAGATTAATAAAGAATATTTATATATACAAAATTCTACGATGATTATTAGCAGGCAGAACACATTTGTAGCTCTTGAAGATATCTCGATTAAAATTGGTTAATATTGATACAGTGAACCCTCGCTACTTCGCGGTTCGACCATCGCGGATTCACCACTTCGCAGATTTTTTTCATAACCCATGTATATACATATATCGCGGATTTTCCGGATATATCGAAAATACCGCGATGTGACCGATGGTGCGAGATTGGAGAAAGTAAGGAAAATTGAATCATGACTGATTTTCAATATAAATGAAACTCTGAGGAGCAACAAAGATATCATTTGTTAGAGAGATAGAGAGAGGTAAGGAATGGGAGGTAGTGAAAAGTAGCCCACAGAGAGAGAGAGAGAGGTAGAGGTAGAGAGAGGTAGAGGTAGGTAGAGGTAGGTAGAGAGAGAGAGAGAGAGAGAGAGAGAGAGAGAGAGAGAGAGAGAGAGAGAGAGAGAGAGAGAGAGAGATGGAGGGGGTTTAAATGTAATAAACAAAAAAATTTGATAGGTTATAACACATTGGTGCTTATGTAATATCAACTGTATACTGTAGACGGTTTGAATAAGTTAAGAAATGGTATAAACGATACTTTGTTAGTGTATTCGTACACACTCAAGAGCGGCAGCTAGATGACAGCTGATCTAATCACAGCCAAAAGTAAAACAAAAAGAAGTCAACAATACTCGATTTTTAAAACACACACGAAATTTAAAAACAAAAGTACACGCTTTCTTAATGTGCAATTAACTATTTAAAGAGTGGCAATTTTCTAGAATAAAATGATATTTCCCAAAAAATAGTGGTTTGCTGATGAAATCGGATCCCGTATTTTTAGCTATGATTGAAATGGATGTAGACTCGGCCTAATTTTTTCGTTTCGTTTCGTATTTAATTGACACTAAGAAAACTAATTTTAGTTTCTTCGTCTAAATGTAAGTATTGTATAACACGAAGAGAGAGAGAGAGAGAGAGAGAGAGAGAGAGAGAGAGAGAGAGAGAGAGAGAGAATGAATCAGCTGTTGTAATCAAATGGCGTGTTTTTGTTTCGTGAGAATTTCATCGCCACGACTATAACAACAACATACTGTACTGAACTTTACAGTATTAAACAGACTACTGTAATATGATAAAATAAAATATTTGTAATCTATTCTATATGAAATGGGGCTATTTATTTTGTTTAAAATTTACATTTACGTATGTAAAACAACTCTCTCTCTCTCTCTCTCTCTCTCTCTCTCTCTCTCTCTCTCTCTCTCGTAGATTGTTTTCCTGCTTTGCTACGTATGTATTATTTTATATAGATACGGTAAATAATATTTGTACTGTAATAACATATTTTATAAAAGCTTTTACTGTAATATCATTATTTATCACTTTCATCATGCACGTTAAATTCCTTAGTTTGTTTACTGAGCGTACTTCATGACGCCGTCGTTTCAGGCGGCGTCATAAAGAAAAACATTTCATTTGGAAGTCCTAAGAAAAATTAAGGTAAAACATTAGCAATAACCAAATCAACATACTGTACTGAATAATCAATATAATCAATGCAAAAACTAACCTATACACAGATGTGTAAATGCGTTTGTTTCTTCATTATAATCAGAGATAAACATAAACAAAACATTGGTTGCCATTTTTTATCGTGCTTTTTGGCGTGTTTAGGAAATGCATGATATAAAGTCGCCTTTAATATTTGTGCCTGTTTCAGTTTAGGGTACGTTAATACATGCATTAAGTGTTCTGTACATTAAAGGGTAGTTTGTTAACAGTACTACGTACAAGGGAAGGTTTTAACAGTCTGAATATACATGTTAAATAAATAGGTAAATATGGTGTCACTACTTCGCGGATTTTCACCTATCGCGGCCGGGTCTGGAACCTATCTACCGCGATAAACGAGGGTTCACTGTACTTCAAAACTCAAGACTGACTACTGAATAGACTAGATATTTGACTAGCCATCCTGGTTATGCTATCTTATAACAATTATATCCTGCCTTGAATAATGACTTCCATCATAGATTAATCTTCCTAAGAACATAAAATGAATAACTTTGTTTGATATCGTCTGCTATAATGATAATGATAATGACACCCCCAACTCTACATTGTTCTCTGAAATGTCTCAGCGAAATCCCTGGAGGAGAAACTCAACATTCAACCTCAGAAAACTTTTATATTATTTTAGTTAAATATTTAATCTTCTGTGACTTTGTGAAATTGTTAAATAAGTATTTTACACTTTTTCATTTTATTTATTCTAGAATAATCTTCGTCACATGGACTGGGAGAAAGAATATATAAAGGAATTCTCATTGGCAGAAATGGTACGAGGTGGTTGGTCGTCCCTATCTAATCCTTCATGTCTCGCACCTCCTCTGGCGATCTACAAAGCCTACGTTACATTGTGGGGGAGTCTACCCCTGACGTCAGACTTACAAGCCCCGGCAAAGCAGCACATACTCAAAGACCTACACACCGCAAGGGGAGTCTATCCCCTGCCATCAGATTTACTAACCCCGGCTAAGCAGCACGTACGGAAAGACCTATACGTTGAAAATCACGTCTTTAACGCGTACCAACACTTGCAGGCCACTACTTATGCCTCGACACACACAAACGCACACACTCTCTCTCTTTCTCTCTCTCATGACATAGAAATTCCCCAGATCCGTATTTGCTGCTTATTTTCAATTAAGAAATGCTGTGCATAATCTAGGCGAGAAGGGGTCTCCCTGTCTAAGTCCTTTCTCAATTTGAAATTTCTCACTATCGTCATGTGGTTTCAGGATTGGTAAACATTCAAATGCGAGTTTAAAATAGAACCTTTGCTACGTCAAAATGTGTTCTGTCTGCTAATAATAAATCTAAACATGAAATACAAAATACAGGACATCAAATGTACAGAAAATGCCAGCGAGCTTTTTAGAACGGTCAAGAGAAGTTGGCTACAATGGATAACAAACTCTTAATGTACCCATTATAATATTCACCATTAACTTGAATATGATAAAAAAACCATTAACAATGGAATTCTGCCAATACAGGCAGAGTATTCTCTAGAGAACCCTGATGTCAATATGTATAATCGTTTGTGTAATATGAGCAATGTTTTCATACAAAATGTTTGACATTCACTGACCTCTCAAAGTTGAAACGTGGAGTCCGAGTGTAAACAAAAATGACGATGAATGTTGCTTTTCCCAAGAAGTAATGAGAAATGAACATTTACTTTCTAGAAACTACCAAATGGATGGAATGAAGTGAAACTATTCCTAAGCAGCTGATCTTTAAAAGATGAATTGGACCCAAACCTTCCAAGTTAGACCTAATCCAACAATAAATTGACTTTTCAATAAACTTCAGCATCTTATCGATGGTAAATATTTCAAATTTCCAATATACACTACAGTATTTTACACAAAATAATTACCTTATCCTTTATAATATATAAAAATATCTAAGCTTCCTTGAATTTCATATATACTCAAGTATTTTACACAAAATAAAACCTTCTCCCTTATATATAAAAATCCATAAGCTCGCCGCTGGCATTTCTGTACCTTTTTAAAAATGATTTCTCAACAAACAATATTCATAAAATGCAAATATGAAACATGAACCAAATAAATCCTACGAAAGCCTTTCACACAAGACACTGATTCTCTCATTCACATCAACAAGATAATATTCTACTGTACGTGAATTGTACGTGTAAATCGTCCCATGATCACAAGAACAATCAAAACTGTACAATTAGCTTCTATTGTACATTATTCAATGCTCTCCTTAGGATCTTAAATAGACCTGTTTTTATTCTAATAAAAAAACCCTTATTTCACTCAAATAAAATGAGGAAAATGTCGTGGAACTCTAATACTCATTTGATTTCAAACTCATTCAAAAATCAACTGACACTCCTTCGAAATTATAGTTATTTGGAAGGACGAGAATGCTCTCCGGACAAAAGATACTTTTATGACTATTATTACTAGCTAAGCCATAACCCCATTTGGGAAATCAAGATGCTCGAAGCCCCTGGGTTATAATAAGGAAACTAACCCAGTGAGGAAAGGAAATAAGGACACAGATAGAACACTGTGACCGAGTAGGAAGCTGCACAATTTGCCGTAAACAAATTCGCCGCAAGACAATTTGCTGTACGGATATTTTTCCGCAAAGCCGGAAATTGCAGTTTTCTGTCATTGCTAAAATGAGAAATGAAAGACCAAAAGGTCTTTATTATTTAGCTTTATTTTAAACCGTTATGATTCCATACACAATTGAAAGCACCAGATGTAATAAGCTTATAGATGACTCTAAAGAAACACGAGGGAAAGATTTATCAGATTGTTGATACGAACTGTAAGGCAAGAGTGCATACAGTACTGAAATAAAGGAGCACTAAGTAGAGTGCAGACCTCCGCTGCGGCAGCTTATTTCTCGACCTTGACCTTTGACCTTAACATGTATTTATTGGTGTGGATTTTTATACACTCAAATATGAACCAAGTTTGAAGTCTCTGTGACTACGATGATCAAAACTTATGGCTGTTTACGTGAATTGGACATTGTGCTTGACCGTGACCTTGACCTTCCAAATTTCAATAATTTCCAGCTTTTTACTTAAGTTAATCCCAGCAAGTTTCATTACTCTATGATTAAAATTGAGTCCAGGAAGCTGTTATTAAACACACAAACATGGGGTAAAACATAACCTCCTTCCAACTTTGTTGGCGGAGGTAGTAATGAAGTGATATCTATCTGTAAAATATGAATTAGAAAATATGATAGAAAATACACTTGAATCAAAAAGCCTCAAGATCATCGATTGGTGCTGCATGTGGATGATTTGAAAAGGACAATCTCTCACGCCATCAACTTCAAGCTGACCAAGAAACATTAGAAGGAGACGAAAGGAAGAAATTACCCCTCCTATTCCTAGACCAACAATTGGTCATGTAATTCACAATCGATTGTTAGAACTGGGTATAGGAGCAAAAGAGAGGCAGGGGACCTCGTCCATGTAAAGATCTACCCACTTTTCCTATTAGTCTTTGGAAAGTGTATGAAATCAACAACAGAGTAGGAGGTTTTCCATAATGGGCTGCAAATATCTGTTACCCATCGAAACAGATCAATGTCTTGAGAAATAAAGATTATAATTCTAGAAAATGGATGACTTAAAGTGTGAGACCTTCATTATTTCTAATCTTTATGTTCTACATTTCTTTTCTTATATATATCCATAAGTAAACAAATGATTGAAAATCAAAGTAAATAAATATAACAATATGCTCTACAAATGAAATAAGATAAAAAATATTCCAAATTAATATATATATAAATGATTAAGATGCCATTTTTGGGCTCAAGCCATGTCGTCCTGATGGAAGTTCCTTAAAGGCAGCTTCCTAGGGTATATTACAACTACGGCGATATTCCCAGAGAATTTACCTTAAGGTACCCAGAATTCTAACTCCTGGAGCGAGTATCCCTAAAAAAGACCTTAGGGATATCGTAAATATCAGTGGACGTATTCTTGACACGCCTCATAGCAATCTATACCCCGAATAGAGTTAACACTTCGTAGGGGTCAAATGGCAAGAAAACGAAAACGAGAAAGAAAAGGGGAGAGCCGTTCGTAAGGCCCTCTCTTCTCCCGTTTCGTAAGCGTGCCCTGCGCCGATTCTGGCGCCATCTGCATTCCTTTTTGCGTAGCTTTACAACTCGGTGTTTTTTCCTGTGTTTCTACCAAATCTTGGATTTACTCTCATATTATGCTTTCTCCAACTTCTTCTGCTTCGGATAAGTTGAGTACTATTTCTTTTATGTATAAATGTAGGCTCTTGTTTAAAATTAAAGTATTTAAAGAGTTATCTTTGATACAAGAGCTGTTGCCTGCTGGAGGCGTCTTGGACGCTGTCGCTCGCTAGAATAGGATTTATTGGTTAGCAAGAGCGACGTTCCCAGCCCCCTGCGCTTTAATATTTAGCTGCTTAGCTTTATTAGGAATTCTGTTATGATGCGTTAGTAGTGCGCCTGGCGAAAGTTTTGCCTAGGCTAACCAACACTAGTCTTCGTAGCCTAGTTATTGGTCCTTGTACTTCCTGCATGATAATTAGTCTTCCAAGTGTGATTTTTATTGCTTAAAGCGTTAGGCAACGTTATACATACAGCCCTTTTCGAGTAATTTCCAAGATAGTATTGGAGTGAGTTTCGGTGATTTAGGTAATCGATTCTCTTAGTGCCTAGGCTAGGTTGTCTTAGGTCTTGATAATATTATCTGTTTCCCCGTTTGCTCCCTTCTCTTCGGGGAAGGGGCAAACCCTTTCCCTCTGTTTAAGCCTTAGGCTTAACTCTAGTGGTTTGTTTGAATTAATTTTCAAATATAACTATGCTGGAGTAGTACTGTACCTTCCTGCTCCAACTGAATTGGTTCAGAGGGGGACAGTACAGCAGTGTATTAGTCTGAGTCTGTGTTGGTCTAGCGTGGGGCAGAGTCTCCCTTGCTGCCTGACACGGGCATAGGAGGTTTATCCTCCTTGATTCACCTTGGAAGGTTTCGGTAATTATGATCCCTTCGCTCGGTGACCCCTCAGACTTGTCCTCTTTGCTGTTCCGGGTTCGGGAGATGTTCCCTTTCCGGAATAGCAATTCCTTCCTTGCCTTGGTTTTAGGGAGGCAGCCAGTAGTGCCGGCCTCCCTCCCTGGATCTCTCTGGCTGAGATGAGCTTTCTTAGTTTGGAATGATCCTTAACCAAGGCAAGGTTGGACAGGACCCTCTGTCCTTCCCTTCTATTTTTCCGTTTCCTTTGTGTCAGTCGTCTCACATCCGTACCTAGCATAGGTTGGGGTGGGGAGCTGACGTGGTCCCCTGTCGGCCGGCAGAGAGTGCCGACCGGCAGAGGCCCTATCCTTTGAGTGCTGCCCGGTCCTTCCTTGGTCCTTCAACCGCTGCCGTCTGTAGTTTCAGTAAGCAGTGGTTAGGAAGCTTGACTTAGTGTCTCCCCTTCCTCTCGGCACTCTTTCGGGTGTCGGGCGCGGAGGTACATAGCCTCTTAGCCCGGCACCCATTCTGTTGTCTTCTCTTGTGTTGTCCTTGCCGTCTGCCGGCCTAGTGGCCGGCCGTCGGTAGGGGGGTGTTCGCTAGTTCTCTTGCTGTCGGTCGGCGGTGGTCTTATGCCTTTGCTGGCCGGTCTCCTTGCTCACCTGCCGGCCGCTTTGAGTGGCGGCCGGCAGCCGGGCGCTACCTGGGGTGGATGCCAGCCGGCAGGGTTTACTCACCGCTGCCGGGCCGGCCTGCTACATCACTCGGTTGGCCGGCTACTAAGAGTGATGGCCGGCAGCTGGGTGCCAACCGGGTAGCTATGGACCGGCAACCACTACCGACCGGTTCAGGCATAGGAACTGGAGTTCTCCCCCGTCTGGGTGATCCTAAGTTGCATACTTGAGACCTACCTTTGGAAAAAGGGGTGGGGGTGCTGACCGGCAAGAGCCGGCCGGCACACCACCCTCATGTACTGTATCAGTTCTTCCCTGTTTAGTGTCTTCTACCAAGGGAGAACATGATATAGTAGGTTACAACACTGTCTTTTCTAACTTACTTGTGTTGCCTTGTGCAGTCACTTGGTGTTGCCTTACAGGGATGAAAAGAGAACTCTTTTCATCTTTAGCCAGAATGGTAAAATCTTACCTTAGGTGTGAGCTACACCTAATTTCCCTCGGGAAATATGATCTTTGGTTATTCTAGCAAAGACTAACCATTTGATTTTAATGGCTGGTGGGCTTCCACAGGTGATTGTGGGGGATTCACAAGTATGTGTCTTTTCCTTATTCTTTGTGGTCTTGCACGACCCGTTGTTGTTGGCCTTACAGATAAGAAAGTGAGTTCTTTCTTGTCTACTATCCGGTATTTTAAAATCATTCCTTAGGGGGGGCTACACCTTCTTCCTTTGGAAATTTTCCATTGGTTAATCTGGCATAGATTAACTATACGATTTTATGATTTGGAAGGCTACAACAATTGGGTGTGCGGGAAATACAAGGATGTGTCTTTCCGTTTTGTTATGCTACTGTGCATATCCAGTGATACGTAGTTCACTTGATACTCATGGAAATTTTTTCTCTTTACAGGAGGACCATCCGTAGTGCGGATGTATTTCTGCAACGTCCGCAGTAGGGCTTCTGCGGACATGGTTCTGAAGGAGGCGTGTGGCATGCGCTGTCTCCACGGATGTTCTCCGGTATTGGGTTCCCCAGGTATGTTTCATATGCACTAACCTATCTATTGAGGTTTTTTCTTTTCGCTTCGCTCAAAATCCGTTTTCGTCTCCCCTACAACGGTGGATTCAAGGGATATAGCTAGGGAGAAGCTTCGTACCTGGGTGAGGGGCTTTCAGAAGATTACCTCTGGACCTTATCTTCCAAATGAGAAGATGAGGGCTTTCTTTTCCTAGGGCATCAACTGTTACAGTGATTCCCCAACCTCAAGAGGAGGTCCCCTTAACCCTGGATAGGTACGGTGGGTCGTTTGCGACCCCGAGCGTCAAAAAAAAACAGGTTTTTCTCACGTGACTCACCCCTGTGACTGAATTTGTGGGTGATCGACCTGCAGGAGGTGTCTCCCCTACACGCTCTAGTAGTGTCCAGATGTGCATTGCTGTAGCTGTACTCCTTCCCCGATTTCTGAGACGCGTCGGGGTCGTTCGCGTCCGAGTTTACCCTTCTGAGGTAGTTTGCATAATTATCAAAGTTATTACGTATTATGAAATTGTCGTAGAATGGTGCAACTTGTATAGGTTATCAGTTGTGGAAAGTCTTGGTGGATTGTTTGGCTACCATATGCATGTTTTTTTTTTTAGTTAAAATGTCGTTCATTACCACGAGGACCATTTTACCGCGAGTGCCCCTTTTTCATTTTTTTTCATTTTTTTGCCAAGTCATTTTTCCGTAAGATATTGCCAAATAGTGTCGTAAAACTTTTGCTTGTTTAGTGTTGGAAAGTGTGTCTAGATGATCTGGCTACCCATGCATGACTTTGTTTTTGTCAGATACGACGTAGTTATTGGTATATTGGGTATTTAACTGCGGTTACCAATTTCTGTTTTTTTTTCAATATTTGTAAAAATTACTACGTAGTAAGGAATTGCCGTATATTATTCATTTTTTTTTCATGTTTATGTGTTAGAAAGTGTGCCTTGATGGTTGGGCTAACACGTGCATGTCTTTTTTTTTATCTGAGATGTCGTATATTAGAATGTCGGGCATTTTACCGCGAGTGTCCCTTTTTCATTTTTTTTAATTTTTTTGCCAAGTCATTTTTCCGTAAGATATTGCGAAATAGTGTCGTAAAACTTTTGCTTTTTTAATGTTGGAAAGTGTGTCTAGATGATCTGGCTACCCATGCGTGATTTTGTTTTTGTCAGATACGACGTAGTTATTGGTATATTGGGTATTTAACTGCGGTTGCCAATTTCTGTTTTTTTTTCAATATTTGTAAAAATTTACTACGTAGTAAGGAATTGCCGTATATTATTGATTTTTTTTCATGTTTATGTGTTAGAAAGTGTGCCTTGATGGTTGGGCTAACACGTGCATGTCTTTTTTTTTATCTGAGATGCCGTATATTAGAATGTTGGGCATTTTTCCGCGAGTGCCCCATTTTATTTGTTTTGCATTTTTTTGCTTAGTCATGTTACCGTAAGGAATTGGCAAGTAGTGTCGCAAAACTTATATTTTTATAGTGTTGGAAAGTGTTTCTAGATGATCTGGCTACCCATGCCTATTTTTTTTTTAGCCAGATATGGCGTATATATAAGTATGTGTTCGATTTTCCTGTGATTGCCATTTTTTCGTTTTTTCCCATTTCTTTCAAAATTACTACGTACTAAGGAACTATCACAGAGTAATATTTCATTTATATGTTTATTTGTCGGAAAATATGCCTTGATGGTTTGCCTAGCACGTGGCTGAAATTTTTTTTTTCTGAAATGCCGTATATTAGAATGGCCATTTTTCCACGAGTGCCCCTTTTTATTTGTTTTGCATTTTTTTGCTTAGTCATGTTACCGTAAGGAATTGGCAAGTAGTGTCGCAAAACTTATATTTTTATAGTGTTGGAAAGTGTTTCTAGATGATGTGGCTACCCATGCCTATCTTTTTTTTAGCCAGATATGGCGTATATATAGGTATGTGTTCGATTTTCCGGTGATTGCCATTTTTTCGTTTTTTCCCAATTCTTTCAAAATTACTACGTACTAAGGAACTATCACAGAGTAATGATTCCTCTAGATGTTTATTTGTCGGAAAATTTTGTTTACTTTTTTTTTGATTGAATATCATCAAATTTTTTTAGCTAAAATATTGTTTTACATTTTTTTTTTTCGATTTTATTTCCCTTCAAAAAAAATTTTTGGGGTCAGAATTTTAATTTTATAATCGTAAAATAATCGACAATTATCCAGCAACCCACCATACAATTTTTATGCATATCCAATAATAATTAGATTAGTAAATAACACCTTGAAATTGACATACCCTTCCTACATTTCAAGTGGCAGATTAGGGAGTCTGAGTCAGTGTGGTTGGCGGCCATTTTGTGGACATATCCGAAGCGTAAGCTGCCCTATCTATATATATTCTTGTTCCCTATAGAATTTGTGATATTTTGGTATATTTTTACCTGCATAAATATCATATTATATATTAAATATATGTATTTTTTTACGAAATTTCCAAGTACTCAAAAAATTACCTTTAGATATGGCCCCTGATATAAATGTAATTTACAAAATAATGAAGATTTTTTTACATATTTCTATTTTAGGATAACATATGTTTATTCCCTAAAAAAATTAGCCACTTCCTATTTCATTTGGGTACCCCAAAAAATTCATGAAATTTGGACAATTTTTTTTGGCCAAAAAAAGTTACCCTTTTTTTCTCATTTCAGATCTTCACCTCCATGGGTCTGACTTCATCCAAAATACATCAAGATGTGTCCTAAACATTCAAGAATCAATTCCTAAAAGGATTTGTGTATATATGTATAAACTTTTTTTTATGAATTTTTATGTCAGGTCTTTTTTTTTCTACTTAATTTTTTAAAATATTTATAATAAATAGTTTTTCTGCAGATGAGTAGTATTTATCTTTACAGTTGTTTTAAGCATTCATTGAAGTTTTTTTTGGCAAAAGAAAAAAGAAGGTTACTGCAAAAACTGATTTTTCAAGAATTTTTTTTGGCGTCGGGGTCGTTCGCGTCCGAGTATACCCTTAAAGGGGTGTCCGAGGACCGTACCTATCCAGGGTTAATTCAGATCCCGTGGATGCTGAAGTCACGGTCGCCTTGCTTAGCATCCAGTTGGACGACAGGATGCCAGACGTGTCCGAACGTCTGGAGGAAGACCTCCTGGCAGAAGGCCAGGATGAAGTTCGAGCTCCGGACAAGGTAGCGGAAGAGGCCGAGAGAGGTCGGCTGCTCCGGTTCAGGTCCTTGAACCTGCTCCCTCAACATCATCTGCTCTCGCAGTAGAGCAGGCCCTCCCTCCATTGTTGGCTTGATCCAACAAAGGCAGAGGGAGAAGAATGGGAAGGCAGCTGCATTGTAACTGCAGGGGCACATCCGGACTGCTAGGTCCGGTGGAAGGAGGTACCAGCTTCAAAGGAAGAGACAGAGCCGAAGGAGGTCGTAGTGATAGACCATGCTAGGCTCATGCCTTGCTTTCTTCTTCGATGAAAGAGAGGGGCTTCATGAACTCAAAGGTAGCTGTATTTGAGTAAGAGGCTCCCTTCCTTTGTGTCCTCTCCTGCCACAGCCTTCCCCCTTTTTTCGCTGAAAGGGTTTGCGGCGGTTTTGAAAACAGTCGAGGCTGGCAAGCCTTTCCCCTCCCTGGTGGAGTGTAAACCCTTGTTGCTGGCCTTTAGAAAGGAAGATTTAGTAAGCAAAACAAGGACTGGAAGGACGTCCATCTTACCTTCTCAGTCCAGATGTGGGAGGCGGATTTTGCCGGATGCCGGTTCGGCGAGATCCTCTCTAAGCTGTCTGGCTTTCTTTTGCGGAGAGAACTCTAGACAAAAGAAAGACTGGCTGCCTCTTTGTCTCTTCAGTCCACGTTTGAGACGATGACAAGTGATCCCAAGGTCCATGAAACGTTCATGGTTGTGATCAAGACTCATCTGGCCACTGTGACGAAGGATCTCTACAGCTCCGTCAGGGCGAAGAGAACCTGTAGGGAATTCGTGTTCGCCCGGGCTACGATGAGGCACGAGCCAAGGAAACTAATCTCCTCCAACAGTTGGGACAAAGACCTTTTCCCTAGTGAGTCGGTCAAAAAGGTTGATAGGGCCGCCACGGACGATAGAAATCTTCTCCAGGAGTGGGGCCTGTCTACCAAGAGAAATTCTTCCCCGGATGGGGTCCCCAACCTTGGAGGAAGACTAAAAGGATTAGGATACTTTCTCGGCCAGCTAAGCCAAGTAGACATCAGCAGCAACGGCATTTGCTGATGCCCTCAGTGCCCCAGATGGTGGCAAAAACCCCGACCACACTTCAGTGGGTTCCCCAATTCGTGTCGACACAGTCTCCGGCATTCAACCCATCGTTCGAAGGTCAGTCAACTGCCTGTCGAACAAGCCTAGAGGAACAGCCAGAATTTCGTCTAGGCGCCCCTCAAGGAGAAGGGGTTTCATGGGTGGTCGAGGTCAGAGAGGCAAGACCTCAGGACAACAGTCCGAGCGAGATGATATTGGTAGAAGGGAGTCTCCAACGCTTTTGGGATCGGTGGACCTTCGATCCCTGGGTCCACAGCCTACTCAAGAAGGGACTGGGCTGGAGCTGGTACAGCACTCCATCCCCATACCTACGGCGTTTTTCCGATACTCCACCCCCGTTCTGGAGGAGTTCATTCATGAACTGTTAGAGGAAAAGTGATCCGAAGGGTAAAGTCCATATAATTCCAAGGGAGGCTGTTTTGTGTTCCCAAGAAAGACTCGGAAAACTCGGAGTCATTCTGGACTTGTCGCCACTTAACAGGTTCATAGCGAACTACAGGTTCAAGATGCTAACAATACAACACATAAGGACCTTACTGCCCAAGAGGGCATTTACCGCCTCCATAGTTTTGTCAGACGCCTATCGGCACGTTCCAATCTATTGTCGATTCCCCTCCTACCTAAGGTTAAGGCTACAACGAAGACTATACATCTTCAAAGCCATGCCTCTCGGGCTTAAAATAGCCCCAAGGATTTTTACGATGCTTGCGAACGTAGTTCTCAGTCAATTACGCCTAAAGGGAATTCAGGTGGTAGCCTACCTGGATTTTGGCTGGGGTGGGCAGCACCCAGGACAGAATGCTTGCAAGCTTCCCTGTATGTGATCCATTTCCTAGATTATCTAGGCTTCAAGATCAACAGGAAAAGTCTCAACTTCCTCCATCTCTAAGTTCCGGTGGGTGTGAATCCACTGGGACCTAATGTCACACCGTTTTCTCCGTCATGGCGGAGAAAAGAAAGGAGATAGCTGGCTCTGTCAAGAGACTTCGAGATTCCGTATGGATATCAGATGCGAACTGGAGAGTGTACTGGGGTCTCTCCAGTTTACTTCGGTGACAGACCCGGTGCTAAGAGCACAGCTAAAGGATGCAACCGGAGATTGGAGTAGTTATGCATCAGATGCGCGAAGAGATCTGAGAAGACCAGTTCCGCTTCGTCGAAATACTCTTCTCAGGCCTTGGTCCCAAACCAGACTCCTTAGGAAGTCGGTTCTTCTTCATCCACCTCCCCCGTCGGTGACGAGTCACTCTGACGCCTCGAAGGAGGGATAGGGAGTTCACTCTCATCAGAAAAAGGCCCAAAGGTCTTGGTCCAGTCTATTCAAGACCCCTCACAGTCATTTTCGAGAGACTATGACAGTCCTTCTTTCCTTAAAGAAAGTCTCCCCGCATCGCTCGATCCACATTAGGTTGGTGCTGGACAGCGGGGGAGTTGTGAGATGCTTGAATCGACAAGGATCAAGGTCGCCACCTCTCAACCAGGTGATGTTGGCCATCTTCCGATTTGGGGGAAGAAGAAATGGTACCTGTCAGCAGTTCACCTTTAAGGAGTCCGCAATGTGACAGCGGACGCTCTATCCAGGTTCACACCGATAGAGTCGGAATGGTCCCTAGACGCAGGACCATTCTCCTTCATTCTGAGTCAAGTCCCAGAACTGCGGCTAGACCTCTTTGCGACGAAAGACAACAAGAAGTTGCCCCTGTATGTGTCCCCGTACGAGGACCCCTTGGCGGAAGCAGTGGACGCGATGTCCCTCGACTGGAGCAGATGGTTCAGGATTTATCTGTTCCCTCCTTACAACCTTCTGTTGAGGGTCCTCAACAAACTGAGATCATTTAAGGGAGTAGCGGCAGTAGCGGCCCACAAATGACCGAACAGTGTGGGGTTCCCTCTGGCATTGGAACTACGATTGGAGTTTCGACCGCTACCAGATCCAGTTCTGACCCAGTGAGTCCAGAAGTCAATTGTCTGCGCTTCATCACAGAAAACCCGGACCCAGCAGCTCATGATTTCTTTCCTTAACAGGTGAGAAAGTGTTTCGGGATTTCGAAAGCCAGCATGGACTTCCTAGAGGATTATAAGTGCAAACCTTTTATAAGGCAATATGAGTCATCTTGGAGAGAATGGGTAGCCCTTGTCAGACGAAGATTCCGCAGGAGATCACGATGGACTTCTGCTTGTCTTTCTTCATCCATCTCCTTGGTTATGGATCGGTAACTAACACGATTTTATCATGTAGGCCTCAGGTCGACCTCGCTAACGAGATCTTTTATAAAAGTTCCGAAAGCCTGCGCTAGGCTCAGACCTTTAGCACCTCCAAAGCCCAATTCATGGTCTTTAGAAAAGTTCTTCATGTTGCTTCACTGTTGAACAATAAGGAGTGTGCGTTAAAGGATTTGACCCATAAGTTATCCTCCTTTTTGCACTCGCGTCTGGGGCCAGGGTTAGTGAGATCATACCCCTCTCGAGAGAGGAAGGTCGTGTTCAGTTCCTGGATGGGTGAACTGAACCTATTTCCGGATCCTACGTTTCTCACCAAGAACGAGTTACCCACCATCAGGTGGGGTCCCTGAAGAATCTGCTCTCTGAAAGAAGATGCATCTCTATGTCCAGTAGAATGCCTAAAGGTCTATCTTCGTAGAACTTCAGACTTCAAGGATGGCCATCTGGCCAGGGGAGAAACGTCAGGATCAAAATCTATTACTGAAATAACTCAGGGCGAAAATCACATATCTTATTCGCAGAGCGGATCCTGACTGTTCACCCACAGGTCATGATCCGAGGAAAGTTGCTTCATCCTTAAACTTCTTTAGTTGTAGGGATTTTGGACATCTTCGTTCGTACACTGGCTGGAAGTCTTCCAGTGTTCTTTCGTCACTATACGAAGCAAGTGCAGCAACTAAGAGGTTCTGTGGTGGCAGTGGGTTGCGTCGTTAACCCTGCTGTTTAACTCTGCGAGGAACAGTAGCTTAATTGGGACAATTAATTCCAGGGTGAGTATGTAGTCACATGTTGTACTACAAACTATGTGAGGGTACTGGGTGACCCACGTTGACTGTTCCACTTTCAAAGGTGAACCCAGCATAAGTGCAAACATGCGTGCCGAGCGTTTCTAACGCTAATGTGACTGATTAGTAAAACAGACTTTTGACTTGATACTTTGGTATCTTAAAAGTGGCTCCAATGTTTTTTCTTTCAGACAAACAAGTTGCTGTTTACTATCATACTTATGCTTAAAGTTTTAGTTATCCTCCTCTTATATATAGATATATATATATATATATATATATATATATATATATATATATATGAGTGTGGTTAACCTGTTTGTTTATTGTCTGTCAATAAACTGGTTCTTGAGAACCTTGCGTCTCCTTCACCTGTGAGCATTCATTCTATGTATATTTACCCGGGGATAATTCTAATAGAATGTTCCCTTATGCAAGCTAATATTGCATTGGTTTATGCTTCCCCTTAGCTGGAGGACTCCATCCCATAAAGGGTTGGTGGCGGATTTACGAGTTTCCTCCTAAGCGGATATGAACCTTTGTCCAATACGTGTTTTGAGCGGAGGACTGGTCGATATTTCATATTGACACAGTGATTCTTTTCGAACTTCACTTTACCCAGTATGGGGTGAGACCACTATACTCGCTTGCCTGGGGTTCATACTTAGATATATGTACTCTTCGAGACTTTCCCAGAGTCTAGTAAGACTCTTCCCTGTTGGGGGCAGGAAGCTCTATCATGGTTTATGATTAGTTGAAAAGATGTATGACGGTAACATCTTAGGTCTCTAGGTCGCGTCGACTGGGGGAAATACTTCTGAGGAGTACGGCACATTTTGAGAATCCACAGATACAGTAATGCTCTGGTATACTTCCATCAGGACGACATGGCTTGAGCCCAAAAAACGGATTTTGAGCGAAGCGAAAAATCTATTTTTGGGTAAGATGGCCATGTCGTCCTGATGGACCCGCCCTTCCCTTTCTATGAAAGGGCCGTAGGACCCCTCCCTACATACAGTATCTGTAGCACCTCGTGTTTAGCTACAAGGAATGCAGATGGCGCCAGAATCGGCGCAGGGCACGCTTACGAAACGGGAGAAGAGAGGGCCTTACGAACGGCTCTCCCCTTTTCTTTCTCGTTTTCGTTTTCTTGCCATTTGACCCCTACGAAGTGTTAACTCTATTCGGGGTATAGATTGCTATGAGGCGTGTCAAGAATACGTCCACTGATATTTAAGATATCCCTAAGGTCTATTTAGGGATACTCGCTCCAGGAGTTAGAATTCTGGGTACCTTAAGGTAAATTCTCTGGGAATATCGCCGTAGTTGTAATATACCCTAGGAAGCTGCCTTTAAGGAACTTCCATCAGGACGACATGGCCATCTTACCCAAAAATAGATTTTTCGCTTCGCTCAAAATCCGTTTTATATACAATGTTTTTTTGCCTTCTCTTACGCTTTGTGGCATAATGTCAGCGTCAAAATATCCATACGGCAAATTGTCTTGCGGCAAATTTTCCTAGATCCGCCTGAGTGTACCCTCAATCATAAGAACTCTAACCCATATCAGTGGAAGACCATGGTACAGACGCTATGGCACTACCTAAGACTAGAGAACAATGGTTTGATTTTGGAATGTCCTAGAAGACCTCTTCTATCCAAACCAAGAGGAAAGTGGCCACTGAATAACTACAGTACAGTAGTTAACCCTTTGAGTTAAGAAGAAGAACTGTTTGGTAATCTCAGTGTTGTCAGGTGTATGAGGAAAGATGAGAATGTGTAAAGAATAGGCCAAGCTGTTTGGTGTATGCGTAGGCAAAGGGAAAATGAGCCGTAACTAAATGGTTAAGACATTACAAGAAAAAGACTTGAAGAGACTTGTGGAAGACATTTTCGAAATCCTGTAAAAATCCTTCAAGTAGGACTTGAGACATAAAATCCTACTGAAAGATAATGAAGGAACAGTTGAGGATAATAGATTTGGATCCAGGGAAAGCAAGGAGCTGATAATGAATAAATGTATGTCCTTATCATTCAGTATGAAGAATGATTCAAGCAATACACACACACACACACACTCATTTACTGAGCTGCATACGTACAGCTTTCCATGTATGAACCTGTGAATTCTTCAACTATTGAAAATAATTGGTGTACAAACATAAAAGTACTTTCAAACAATCTTGCACCACACACATATATATATACCAAAATACTTTAACTATCAAAGTAAAAAACGGCGACTTTCGTAATAGACGAGAGAGGTCTCGTAGCTACGTGGATTCTTAATGTACTCTAGGTGTAATTATCTATGGCTTCTTGATGTCTTTATCTACACCAGAAGATTCTTCAGTGATCTTGGCAAATCTTCTTCGTACTGATGCCGATCACCTGGAAAAGAAAAACATTTTAGTCACGTTTTTAAAAATATTTAAAGACAACACAGATTATAAAAGCAAAATACATTACTAGAATATTATCTTTAATTATATCTTAATCATTCTTTTAGTCTTCCACCATAATTATGAACTTTTCAAAGAATCTTGATAAAGTCATCCACTTTTCGAAAGTTTTACTTTCGATTTTGTCTTTATTCACCAACAGCAGATGGAGACACTTGGACAATACTATCACTTAAATGTGTGGCCTGTTTTTGGAACATAACTAATTATTTAGACAAAATCTATACTTATACAAGTGTAACAGAGTATTCATTTTAACCCTTTTACCCCCAAAAGGACGTACTGGTGCGTTTCACAAAACTCATCCCTTTACCCCCATGGACGTACCGGTACGTCCTTGCAAAAAAATGCTATAAAAATTATCTTTTGCATATTTTTAAAATTTTTTTTGAGAAACTTCAGGCATTTTCCAAGAGAATGAGACCAACCTGACCTCTCTATGATGAAAATTAAGGCTGTTAGAGCAATTTAAAAAAATATACTGCAAAATGTGCTTGAAAAAAATATACTGCAAAATGTGCTTGAAAAAGATAACCCTTGGGGGTTAAGGGTTGGAAATTTCCAAATATTGTTATTATTAAGGTTTACTTGTAGGTATTCAAGTGTCAATTTATGTTTTTGTAGCCTACATAATAACTAAAGTTCTGTTTTACAAACTTTGGAGTAAATAAAGTCGACGGTCCAACGGTCTACATTGCGAATAGTAACGAACAGAAAAACTTTTTGTTTTTCTAGATAGTTAGAAAAATGTAAGTCCTTTCTAAGTCTAGATATAATAAAAACAGTGAAATCAACCTTCTGGATATACTGTACGCATTAACTTCTCCAATTAGCAGACATTTCTTTGTATCATTAATAGAATAACCACAATTCAGATTGAATTCAAATGATTTGAAAGAAATAAAGACCAAAACAAGAGAAATATCTTGGTAATAAATTAGTTTTTCATATAAATGCATTTTCTTGACATGTATGTAGTCACTGCTAGGTAGGAATAAGTCTATTGCATTGTGGTAGGGGTGTAACAATACAGGTGAACGCCAGACTGGGGTTCGAGTCCTGCTCAAACTCCATAGTTTCTTTGGTCGCTGCAACCTCACCATTCTTGTGAACTAAGGATGTGGGTTTTGGGGGAGCCATTAGGTCTATCTGCTAAGTCCTCAGCAGCCATTGCTTGGCCCTCCTTGGTCTTAGCTTGGATGGAGAGGGGTCCTGGGCACTGATCATATGCTTATATGGTCTCTCTAGGGCATTGTCCCGTTTGATAGGGCAATGTCACTGTCCCTTGCCTCTGCCATTCATGAGCGGCCCTAAAGCACATTCTCCTACACTGTACTTGAATGACCTGCCATTCCATAGTGTTCACTGTATTTTAGGTCAGTGAAGGAATTCTTTTATATTGGGTGAAGGTTTATGGCATGTCTTTTGTAATTTCTCCATTGCTGATTCTGTTCTGGGAATCACTTATTTCAATATCAAAATCATTACAGAATGTGCTTGCAGCCTACATAATAACCAAAGTCCTCAATGCTCTGTTTTACATATTTTGGAGTGAAAAGTCAACGGATCAATGGTCTAGTTTGCAAATTGTGACGAGCAGGAAAACCTTTTGTTTTATTTTTATAGTTGAGATCTAATAAGTGAGCTATTTCTAAGTCTAGGAATATTAAAACAATTAATGAACTTTCTGTATATAAGCATTAACTTCTCCAATCAGAAGGCATTACTACAAAGTACACTACATTTCTTTGTATCATGAATAAAACGCCCACAACTTAGATTGAATTCTAATGATTTGAAAGATGTGCAGACTATATTAAGAATAACATTTTGGTAATAAATCTGGTTCGTATTATTATTATCATTATTACTAAGCTACAACCCTAGTTGGAAAAGCAAGATGCTATAAGCCCAAGGGCTCCAAGAAGGAAAAATACCCCAGTGAGGAAAGGAAACAGGAAATAAATAAACTACATGAGAGGTAATAAACAATAAAAATAAAATATTTCAAGAACAGTAACATTAGATTAAATCATACATTTATATAAACTATAAAAACTTCTAGAAGAGCTGCTTACCATAGCTTAAAAAGTCTCTTCTACCCTTACCAAGAGAAAAGTAGCCACTGCAGTAGTTAACCCCTTGAGTGAAGAAGAATTGTTTGGTAATCTCAGTGTTGTCGGGTGTATGAGGAAAGAGGAGAATGTGGAAAGAATAGGCTGTGACAAAAGAGAGGGATCCACTGTAGTACTGTCTGGCCAGTCAAAGGACCCAATAACTCTCTAGCAGTAGTATCTCATAAAGGAAAACATATCAATTTTGTCTTGATTGATTTTAGAATTTGGTAAATACTTGGTCCTCACATGTCAATTTGCAAATCATATCTCTACAGGAAGGAAAAAAAGCTGCCAAGGGAGACTGAGACTCAATTTCAAACTTGCAGAAAATTTCTTAATGAACAAGCTGACATGAGTCTGTCTTTGTAGAGTAGATATATATTTAGACATCTAGTTTACTTACTTCCTTATTTGATTTCCTCACTGGGGTATTTTCCTTGTTGGAGCCCCTGGGCTTATAGCATCTTGCTTTTCCAACTAGGGTTGTAGCTTAGCTAGTAAAAATAACAATATTTGACAGTGAATACCACATCCTTATTCTATCTAGACCTGCCACTCCTGGTCAAGCCTTTTTTCTATAGTTTCCTTGGTCCTCAGACTTGATTCTTGTTAGTTCCAAATGTATCCAACATCATCGTCTCCTCCAACACCTATTGACGCAAAGGCCCTCGGTTAGATTTCACCAGTCGTCTCTATCTTGAGCTTTTAAATCACTACTTCTCTATTCATCACCTCCTTCACACTTCATACTCCTAAGCCACATAGGCCTGGGTCTTCAAACTCTTCGAGTGCCTTATGGAGCCCAGTTACAAGTTTGGTGAACTAATCATGAGAATGAAATTTATGAAATTATAGCAATCGGGGAAGGGACACATAGATAATAGCTCTTCTATCCCTCTCTAAATAAAGGTTTCATCAAACCTCAGGAATGTCAACTGATATCTCAATGTCAGAATGTCCATGACTTGTGGGAGAGTCATTCCCTTCAAATGCTAATTCTCTGTTCCTCTTTAATTGAAAATCTGGTCCTCAAGGGGCTGTCATGGTGTTACGAAATAACTCTGAAACCATTCTTGTTTTCCTTCCCCAGTCAATTGTTCAAAGTTGAGGTCTCTTCTACAAAAAATGTTATTTTTATAATAAAATAAATTTTTGAATATACTTACCCGGTGATTATATAAGCTGCAGCTCTGCTGCTTGACAGAAAACTCTACGTTAAAAATCCGCCAGCGATCGCTATGCAGGTAGGGGGTGTACTTCAACAGCGCCATCTGTCGTGCAGGTACTCAGTACTCAATGTAAACAAAGAACTCAATTTTCTCCTCGGTCCACTGCGTCTCTATTGGGGAGGAAGGGAGGGTCCTTTAATATATAATCACCGGGTAAGTATATTCAAAAATTTATTTTATTATAAAAATAAAATTTTTCAATATTTAACTTAGCCGGTGATTATATTAAGCTGATTCACACCCAGGGGGGTGGGTAGAGACCAGCAATAAATGTTTACATTATTATGAGCTAAGGATTTTTTATTTCATTTTAGCAGTTATCAAAATAACAAACATAAAATAAATAAGTACCTGGTAAGGGAGTCGACTTAAACAATTACTCTGCCTTTTTAAGTACGTCTTCCTTACGGAGCCTCGCGATCCTCTTAGGATGCTGAGCGACCCCTAGGAGCTGAAGTATCAAGGGTTGCAACCCATACTACAGGACTTCATCAAAACCTCTAATCTAGGCGCTTCTCAAGAAAAGAATTTGACCACCCGCCAAATCAACCAGGATGCGAAAGGCTTCTTAGCCTTCCGGACAACCCAAAAACAACAATAAAAAACATTTCAAGAGAAAGATTAAAAAGGTTATGGAATTAGGGGAATGTAGTGGTTGAGCCCTCACCCACTACTGCACTCGCTGCTACGAATGGTCCCAGGGTGTAGCAGTTCTCGTAAAGAGACTGGACATCTTTAAGATAAAAAGACGCGAACACTGACTTGCTTCTCCAATAGGTTGCGTCCATTATACTTTGCAGAGATCTATTTTGTTTAAAGGCCACTGAAGTTGCGACAGCTCTAACTTCATGTGTCCTTACCTTCAGCAAAGCTTGGTCTTCCTCACTCAGATGGGAATGAGCTTCTCGTATTAACAGTCTGATAAAATAGGATAAGGCATTCTTTGACATAGGCAAAGATGGTTTCTTAATAGAACACCATAAAGCTTCTGACTGTCCTCGTAAAGGTTTAGTTCGTCTTAAATAGAACTTAAGAGCTCTAACAGGGCATAAGACTCTTTCTAGTTCATTTCCAACCATATTTGATAGGCTTGGAATATCGAACGATTTCGGCCAAGGACGAGAAGGTAGCTCGTTCTTGGCTAGAAAACCAAGCTGTAAAGAACATGTAGCCGTTTCAGATGAAAATCCGATGTTCCTGCTGAAGGCGTGAATCTCACTGACTCTTTTAGCTGTGGCTAAGCAAACCAGGAAAAGAGTCTTTAAAGTGAGATCTTTAAAGGAGGCTGATTGTAGTGGCTCGAACCTTTCTGACATAAGGAATCTTAGTACCACGTCTAAATTCCAACCAGGTGTAGCCAAACGACGCTCCTTCGTGGTCTCAAAAGACTTAAGGAGGTCCTGTAGATCTTTGTTGTTGGAAAGATCTAAGCCTCTGTGACGGAAGACTGATGCCAACATGCTTCTGTAACCCTTGAGAGTGGGAGCTGAAAGAGATCTTTCTTTCCTCAGGTATAAAAGGAAGTCAGCTATTTGAGTTACAGAGGTACTGGTCGAGGATACTGATACTGACTTGCACCAGTTTCGGAAGACTTCCCACTTCGACTGGTAGACTCTAAGAGTGGATGTCCTCCTTGCTCTAGCAATCGCCCTGGCTGCCTCCTTCGAAAAGCCTCTAGCTCTCGAGAGTCTTTCGATAGTCTGAAGGCAGTCAGACGAAGAGCGTGGAGGCCTTGGTGTACCTTCTTTACATGTGGCTGACGTAGAAGGTCCACCCTTAGAGGAAGAGTTCTGGGAACGTCCACTAGCCATTGAAGTACCTCGGTGAACCATTCTCTCGCGGGCCAGAGGGGAGCAACTAACGTCAACCTTGTCCCTTCGTGAGAGGCGAACTTCTGCAGTACCTTGTTGACAATCTTGAACGGGGGGAATGCATATAGGTCTAGATGTGACCAATCCAGTAGAAAGGCATCTATATGAACTGCTGCTGGGTCCGGGATTGGTGAGCAATATATTGGGAGCCTCTTGGTCATCGAGGTTGCGAAGAGATCTATGGTAGGCCGGCCCCATGTGGCCCACAGTCTCTTGCACACATCCTTTTGTAGGGTCCATTCTGTTGGAATGATTTGTCCCTTCCGACTGAGGCAATCTGCCATGACATTCAAGTTGTCTTGGATGAACCTCGTTACTAGAGAAAGGTTTAGATCTTTTGACCAGGAGAGGAGGTCCCTTGCGATCTCGTACAACGTCATAGAGTGGGTCCCTCCTTGCTTGGAGATGTACGCCAAAGCCGTGGTGTTGTCCGAGTTCACCTCCACCACTTTGCCTTGAAGGAGGGACTTGAAGCTTTTCAAGGCCAGATGAACTGCCAGAAGCTCCTTGCAGTTGATATGCAACGGTCTTTGACTCGAGTTCCAAGTTCCCGAGCATTCCCGACCGTCTAATGTCGCGCCCCAGCCCGTGTCCGATGCGTCCGAGAAGAGAACGTGGTTGGGAGTCTGAACAGCCAGGGGCAGACCCTCTCTGAGGCTGATACTGTCCTTCCACCAAGTCAGGGAAGACTTCATCTTCTCGGAAATGGGGATTGAGACCGCTTCTAGCGTCTTGTCCTTTTTCCAGTAAACAGCTAGGTGATATTGAAGGGGACGGAGGTGTAGTCTTCCTAACGAAACGAACTGTTCCAGGGATGATAGTGTCCCTATCAGACTCATCCACTGTCTGACTGAACATCGTTCCTTCTTCAGCATGTTCTGGATGCATACCTGGGCTTGACTTGTTCTGGGGGCCGACGGAAAAGCCCGAAAAGCTTGACTGTGAATCTCCATCCCTAAATACACAATAGTTTGGGATGGGACCAGTTGAGACTTTTCCATATTGACCAGGAGACCCAATTCCTTGGTCAGATCTAGAGTCCACTTTAGATCCTTCAGACAGCGACGACTGGAAAAAGCTCTTAGAAGCCAGTCGTCCAAATAGAGGGAGGCTCTGATGTCCGCTAAATGAAGGAATTTGGCTATATTCCTCATCAGCCTCGTAAACACAAGAGGAGCTGTGCTTAGGCCAAAGCACAGGGCTTGAAACTGGTAGACAACCTTTTCGTAAACGAATCTCAGAAAAGGTTGGGAGTCTGGGTGGATGGGGACGTGAAAGTATGCGTCCCTTAGGTCTAAAGAGACCATCCAGTCTTCCTTTCTGACCGCTGCTAGAACGGACTTTGTGGTCTCCATGGCGAACGTCTGCTTTGTGACAAAGACATTCAGCGCACTGACGTCTAGCACCGGCCTCCACCCTCCTGTCTTCTTTACCACTAAGAAGAGACGGTTGTAGAAGCCCGGGGATTGATGGTCCAGGACTTTGACTACCGCTCCCTTTTCTAGCAAGAGAGACACCTCCTGCTTCAATGCTCGTCTCTTGTCTTCCTCTCTGTACCTGGGAGAGAGATCGATGGGAGACGTTGCTAGAGGGGGTTTTCGTACAAACGGGATCTTGTACCCCTCTCTGAGCAACTTCACAGATTGTGCATCTGCGCCTCTTTTCTCCCAGGTCTGCCAGAAGTTCTTGAGTCTGGCTCCCACTGCTGTCTGAAGAAGGTGGCAGTCAGACTCTGCCTTTAAGGGACTTGGTACCTTTCTTCTTCCCACGTCTCCCTTCGGCACGAGCACCTCCTCTGCTGGAGGCTCTGCCACGAAAGGGCGGAATGAATCTCGACGCTGGAGTGTCCATCCTGGGTCTTGACAAGGTAGGCAAAGGGGTGGCTTTGCGGGCAGAGGACGCAACCAGGTCATGGGTGTCCTTCTGAATCAAAGAAGCAGCAATCTCCTTAATCAAGTCCTCTGGAAAAAGGCACTTTGAGAGAGGAGCAAAAAGAAGTTCTGATCTTTGACACGGTGTAACTCCAGCTGACAGGAAAGAGCAAAGGTTCTCACGTTTCTTGAGGACCCCGGATATGAACGAAGCCGCAAGCTCACTAGATCCGTCACGTATGGCCTTGTCCATGCAGGACATTATGAGCAAGGAAGATTCCTTGTCAGAAGGGGAGATCTTCCTGCTCAAAGCTCCCAGACACCAGTCCAAAAAGTTAAAGACCTCGAGGGCTCTAAATACTCCTTTCAACAGATGGTCTAGGTCCGAAGGAGACCAGCATATCTTAGAGCGTCTCATGGCTAGCCTGCGGGGAGAGTCTACCAGACTTGAGAAGTCGCCCTGGGCAGAGGCAGGAACTCCCAAGCCGAGAACTTCTCCCGTGGCATACCAGACGCTCGATCTGGAAGAGAGTTTCGCAGGGGGAAACGTAAAGGCTGTCTTCCCTAGGCTCTTTTTGGACTGCATCCAATCTCCTAAAACTCGTAAAGCTCTCTTGGACGAGCGGGCGAGGACGAGTTTCGTAAAGGCAGGCGAGGATGACTGCGTACCTAAAGCAAACTCTGACGGAGGAGAGCGTGGAGCCACAGACACAAACTGGTCCGGATACATCTCTTTGAACAGAGCAAGAACTTTTCTAAAGTCCAAAGAGGGTTGCGTGGTCTTGGGTTCGTCAAGGTTCGAATGTGGTTCATCAACGTGTGCCGCATCGTCATCATCAGAGAGTCCATCATCCGAGAATTGAGGAGGAAGCGGCAAAGGAGTAGGAATCGGCTAGTCAGCTGAGTCCGGTAGCACGGGTGCACGCGTGACTGAACCGGACGCAACGTCTTGGAACTGTTGCCCAGTCTGTGAACTGGCAACAACCATAGCAGCGCGGGGACGCATAGCGTCTACTCCAGACTGTCTAGTCTGATGTGGGCGAGCAGAGGCAACCACACTGGGTTGCGGAGGTTGACGCACCGCGTCAAAACAAAACAACTTAGACTGTTGTTGTACCTCACGAACGTCAACGGAAGGTTCCGTGCGTCGCTGAACGTCAACATGCGGCTGGCAGGGTACACTGGAACGCATGGGTGGCGGGACTCTCTCAGCTGGAGTGCGGAAGAAGGTCGCCTCAGCGTCCACAGGACGCACAACCGTGGTTGGTTGTAGGCAAGAGGTTGGATAAGCATCAACCTTCTCCGCACGAAAGTCCTGCATCAATGACGTTAACTGATACTGCATGGTCTGCAGCAAAGACCACTTAGGGTCTACAGGAGCAGGTGCGGCGACAGACGGTGTGACTGCCTGAGGCGGTACCCGCTTAGGAGGTGAGCAGTCGTCGGAAGACTGCAGCGAGTCCGAACTGACCCAGTGGCTACAACTGGGCCGTTGGACTTGCGCGGAAGGGACCGACTTGCGCTTAAGAGGCCGCGAGACCTTGGTCCATGGTTTCTTACGAGAAACCTCTTCCGCAGATGAGGAATAAATGGGCTCTCTCGTCTCTGTGTGGGTGGGGCGATCTTGGGTAGATACGCCCGAAACCACGGAGGGAACGTCTGTTCGCTGATTAAAGCCTCTCGAACCCTTTGGTCGTACGACATTGCTTCTCCCCTGGACTTGGGAGCTTGCAAGAGGTCCCGGACTAGGAGGACGACAGGCACAAACAGACGAACCCTCAAGCGCAACACTATCCACAACACTATCACTCACTTTATCACTACCCACTGCACTCTTACACTTCAGCTCCTTGACATCCGCCATGAGCTGGTTACGGTCACTAGCCAAGGACTCGACTCTCTCACCCAGAGCTTGGATGGCACGTATCATATCTGCCATCGAAGGTTCTTAAGTGCCAGAAGGGGGATTAGGAGCAACCACTACAGGGGAAGGAATAGGTTGTGGGGCATGAGGAGAGGAAAATTCAACGGAGCGAGATGAACTTCTCCTGACTCTATCTCTCTCTAGCCTACGTGTATATTTCTGGAATTCGATAAAATCAAATTCCGAAAGCCCAACGCATTCCTCACATCGATCTTCCAATTGACAGGTTTTATCCCAACAATTGGAACAAACGGTGTGAGGACCGATAGAGGCCTTCGGAAGACGCCTTGAACAGTCCCTAGCATTACACTTCCTGAATTTAGGGACTTGAGAAAGGTCAGCCATTTTGAATTGGTCAAAGGGGAATTCAAAAACTATCCAAAGTCATCAACAAATAATCCGATATCAACAAAAGAATGCAAGGATTTATTGAAGATAAAGCCTGCAAAGCGAAAGCTCAAAACTAGAAACGTGTACTTCACCAAAAAGTTGTGAAAACCAATCCAGTTAGCAACAGCGAATTAGTAGGTCTTGCCGGTGGCACGACAGAGAGAAAATTGAGTTCTTTGTTTACATTGAGTACTGAGTACCTGCACGACAGATGGCGCTGTTGAAGTACACCCCCTACCTGCATAGCGATCGCTGGCGGATTTTTAACGTAGAGTTTTCTGTCGAGCAGCAGAGCTGCAGCTTATATAATCACCGGCTAAGTTAAATATTGAAAATGATATTTTGATTATAAAATAAATTTTTGAATATACTTACCCGGTGAATATATAATAGCTGACGTCTCTGACGGCTC
Organism: Palaemon carinicauda; assembly: GCF_036898095.1. Lineage (NCBI taxonomy): Eukaryota > Metazoa > Arthropoda > Malacostraca > Decapoda > Palaemonidae > Palaemon > Palaemon carinicauda. Next base: position 22,359,863 of record NC_090767.1, read on the forward strand.
GACAGAATTCAAAAACTCGCGAGCGATCGCCATGAAGGTAGCGGGTGTGCCCACCAGCGCCGACTATCGGCCAGATACCGCATATACATGTAAACAGCTCCACTTCTTCTCATCCCGCTGGGTCTCTATCGGGGAGGAAGGGGGGGCCTTTAATTTATATATTCACCGGGTAAGTATATTCAAAAATTTATTTTATAATCAAAATATCATTTTTAAATATCAAACTTAGCCGGTGAATATATAATAGCTGATTCACACCCATGGTGGTGGGTAGAGACCAGTATTAATACAGTTTACGGCGTATATGCTTAGAGTTTTTGACAGTTATATCATAACAAAACCCAAATAAATATAGGTACCTGGTAAGGAAGCTGACTCTAACGATTACTCTGCCTTGTTAGTCCGCTTTCCTCACGAAGCCCAGCCATCCTCTTAGGATGCTGAAAGACTCCCAGGAGCTGAAGTATCCAGGGCGACAACCCATACAACAGGACCTCATCAAAACCCTTAATCTGGGCTCTCTCAAGAAATGACATTTGACCACCCGCCAAATCAAAAAGGATGCGAAAGGCTTCTTAGCCTTCCGTACAACCCAATTAAAAACATTTCAAGAGAAGATTAAAAGGATATTGGAATGAAGGGAATGTAGTGGTAGAACCCTTACCCACTACTGCACTCGCTGCAACGAATGGACCCAGTGTGTAGCAGTCCTCATAAAGAGTCTGGACATCTTTTAAGTAAAATGACACGAATACCGTCTTGCTTCTCCAAAAGGTCGCGTCTATAATACTTCGCAGAGATCTGTTTTGCTTAAAGGCCACGGAAGTTGCTATAGCTCTTACTTCGTGCGTCTTAACCTTAAGCAAGCAACGATCTTTTTCACTCAAGTGAGAATGAGCCTCTCGGATTAAAAATCTAATAAAATATGACAAAGCATTCTTTGACATAGGCAATGAAGGCTTCTTAACTGAGCACCACAAGGCCTCAGATCCACCTCGGGAGGATTTAGTCCGAGCTAAATAAAACTTCAGAGCTCTAACTGGACACAGCACTCTTTCAAGCTCGTTGCCTACGATCTCTGACAGGCAAGGTATATCAAATGACTTAGGCCAAGGACGAGAAGGCAGTTCATTTTTGGCCAAGAAAACCAAGCTGAAGTGAACATGTGGCTTTATCTGTAGAAAAGCCGATGTTCCTACTGAAGGCATGGATCTCACTGACCCTTTTAGCCGAAGCCAAGCACACTAAGAAAAGCGTCTTGAGGGTGAGATCCTTCAGGGAGGCTGAATGTAATGGCTCAAACCTGTCGGACATTAGGAACCTTAGGACCACGTCTAAGTTCCATCCAGGAGTTGCCATACGACGCTCCTTAGAGGTCTCGAAGGACTTAAGGAGATCTTGGAGATCTTTATTATTGGACAGATCTAAGCCTCTATGTCTGAACACAGACGCCAACATGCTCCTGTAGCCCTTAATAGTGGGCGCTGAGAGGGAGCGAACATTTCTCAGATGTAGGAGAAAGTCTGCAATTTGGGCTACAGAGGTACTGGAAGAGGAAATGGATGATGACTTGCACCAGTCTCTAAAGACTTCCCACTTCGACTGGTAGACCTTGATGGTAGAAGCTCTCCTAGCTCTCGCAATCGCTCTGGCTGCCTCCTTCGAAAATCCTCGAGCTCTTGAGAGTCTTTCGATAGTCTGAAGGCAGTCAGACGAAGCGCGGGGAGGCTTTGATGAAGACTCCTTACGTGGGGCTGCCGTAAGAGATCCATCCTTAAAGGTAGACTCCTTGGAACGTCTACCAGCCATTGAAGTACCTCTGTGAACCACTCTCTCGCGGGCCAGAGTGGAGCAACCAATGTCAACCTGGTCCCTTCGTGAGAGGCGAACTTCTGCAGCACCTTGTCTAGGATCTTGAAAGGTGGAAAGGCATAAACGTCCAGGTGAGACCAGTCCAGCAGAAAGCGTCTATGTGGGCTGCCTCTGGATCTGGAACTGGAAAACAGTAAGTCGAGAGCCTCTTTGTCAGAGAGAGTCGCAAAAAGATCTATGGTGGGTTGACCCCATGTCATCCATAGCTTCTCGCACACAGTCTTATGCAACGTCCACTCCATGGAGATGACTTGTCCTCTTCTGCTGAGGCCGTCCGCCAAGACATTCATTTCCTTGCACAAATCTCGCCAAAGAAGAGATGTTACTGCCTTAAATGGAGTTCCTTCTGATCCGTGGTTTTTTGGGTTCTTGATCGCAAGAGAAAGACCTTCTCGAAGTCTGATGTTGCTGTCCCACCAAGTCAGACATGTCTAGACTGAGTTGGAGATTGGGAAAGAGATACTCACTAAGCCCTTCTCCTTGTTCCAATGTTTTAGGTGAAATCGGAAAGGGCATAGGTTGAGTCTCCCCAGAGAGATAAACTACTCCAGCGATGAAAGAGTTCCCACGAGGCTAGTTCAAACTCTTACAGAGCAACTGTTTTTCTCTTGCAAGTGAAGGACTTTTAACAGAGCTTGTTCCATTCTTGCGGGAGACGAAAAGGGCCGAAAAATCAGACACTGTATCTCCATTCCCAAAAAAAGATAGTCTGGGATGGGGTACTGTAAGTTACGACTTCTCTACGTTCACTATGAGACCTAGCTCCTTGGTTAGGTCTAATGTCCATTAGAGGCTCTCCAGACAGCGATATAATGACGACGCCCTGATTAGCCAGTTGTCAAAATAAAGGGAGGCTCTGAATCCTCAAAAAATGTAGAAAGCTTGCTACATTTTGCAAGGGCCTTGTAAAAACAAGAGGAGCAGGAATGAGGTCGGAGTACAATGCTCGACAGTGGTACATTACTTTCCCGTCCACAAACCTCAGATGTAGTTGAAAGTTTGGATGAATCGGGATGTGGAAGTATGCATCCTGAAGGTCGAGAGAGACCATCCAGTCGCCTTCCCTTAATGCTGTCAAGACAGCTTTGGTAGTCTTCATCGTGAAGTTTGTCTTGACAATGAACACATTGAGCGCACTTACATCTTAAGTACTCCTGCAGTGCACGTGGCTGCCAGATCATTGGAGCCATCCCTGATAGTCTTGTTCCTGCAGAGAACGTGGCTGTCAGATCATTGGAGCCATCCCTGATAGCCTTGTTCATGCATGACATAATTGTACAGCAAAACTTCAAACGCTCGAAAAACTCCTAACAGGAGATGGTCTAGCTCTGAAGCCGACCATAAAATCTTGGAGCGTCTCATGGCCAGGCGCCGGGGAGAGTCTATGAGGCTTGAGAAGTCTCTCTGGGCAGAGGTAGGAACTCCCAAGCCGAGAACTTCTCCCGTGACATACCAGACGCTCGCTCTATAAGCCAGTTTAAAAGGAGGGAAAGCAAAGGCTGTCTCCCCCAAACTCCTCCTGGTGATCAACCAGTCGCCTAGCAAACGTAAAGCTCTCTTAGAAGAGCGAGAGAGCACTAGCTTAGAAAACAACGGCTTCGAAGTAGCTAGGCCTAGTGTAAACTCTGACGTTTAGGCGAACGAGGAGCAGCAGTTACAAAATGGTCCGGACAAAGATCCTTAAAAATCAGCATGATTTATTTAAAGTCCATAGAGGGCTGAGCAGCTTTAGGCTCCTCTCCGTCTGACAAAGTCCCCAAGGGAATATCAGGAGGAGGGGGATCAGCAACTTCCTCATCTGAAGGAACCTCGTCCGACAATTGCAGAGTCTCAAGCAAGGGAGAGACCTGCCGTGGTGGCAATGCTTGACAAGCAGAGTCCACACGCAAAGGAGCATCAGTAGCAGTCAAGGACGCTACGTCATGTAACTGCTTAAAGGACTGACCAGCAACAACAACAGGTGCGGGAGGACGCTCGACGTCAAGTCGAGACTGCCTTGACTGCCTAGATTGAGCAGTTAAAACAATTCTTGACTGCGGTGCTTGACGCTCAACGTCAAAACAAGGCAACTGAGCTGGTTGGCAAACGTCCTGAACGTCAACACGAGACTGCAGCAGCGGCTGAACGTCAACACGAGGCTGCGGCAGCGGCTGAAAGTCAACACGGGACTGCAGCGAGTGAGGATCCAAGTCACGTGACTGACGTGACAAACTACCGACATCCCGTTTCATAACGTCAAAAGGACGAGTAAATGCTCATTTGGGCAGCTGACGGCCAGAGTCTCGTTTAGCGTAACGGCGACTCGAAAGCGAAGGTTCATCGTGAACCTGTTCAACGTCATACTTCTCCATAAGGGAGGCAAGCTTAGTCTGCATGTCCTGCAGGACAACCCATTTAGGATCAACGGGAGTCGGAACGGGCCGAGACGACGGTAACGTCTGTGTTGGCAAAACATTGCCTTTACCTCGACCCTCGGACCCCGTGTTACGCTTGCGTTTAATAGGCGAACCGTCTTCCGACGACTGCAAAGGGTCAGAGCTGTCCCCATGGCTACAGCCAGGACGCTGGACCTGTCCTGAAGGGACTGACTTCCGCTTTAAGGGTCTAGAAACTTTGCTCCAAGGTTTCTTTTGCGAGAAGCCTTTGGATGACGAGGAGAAAACAGCCTCGCTCGTCTTATGGTAGGGGCGATCTTGCGAGACACGCCCGATACCATAGAGGGAACGTTTGTTCGTTGGTTAAAGCCTCTCGTCCCCATAAGTCCTACGACATTACTTCTCCCTGGTAGCATGGGAGCCTGAAAGAGGTCTCGGACTAGGTGAACGACAAGCACGAACAGACGAACCCTCAGTCGCAACACTAAAAAACACTTTGCGCAATTATCACTTTATCACTACGATTTTCTGTTTTTGCACTTACTTCACTGATATCGTATTTTTCAATAATTTCACATTAGGCATGAATAAAACTGATTTCTACCTGAAGCACGCAATTCTCCCTTACATCAAAAGGTTATAATTGCGAAATGAGTCGTATAATGTAAGCACATTAGTACAAGCAAAAATCAGTAAACATATATATCGAATAAAACGGAAATATATAAAGTTAAAAGGATCAGTGACTGGGGAGGAGACTAAACACTAGTTCATTAAAGACTACGTTTTCAATCTCTCACCGTACATTGCCTTGGGACGAGAATAAAAACTAAAATAAAAGTTGAATGGGCTCAACGTTGTTTAACTTCGGTTTCCAAGTTAGGACCGCCTACTCTCGGACTAGGGGAGGAATAGGTAAGGCCGCATATAAACAAAACATAAAATTTATCTTGATGTTTAGTATAAATGGAAAGCTAATCGAAGAGGCCTAATAAAGGCGGGTGAGATATAAAATATATAGAGGAAAATCTATAATTAACAACAGCAATTTATAACGTGATAAGATAATTGCTAAAAGCCTAAAACACACTTGCGTACACTAAGGGAAGGGTCGGCCATCTTTACTCTATGGAAAAAACCAGAGATAAAAGAGCAAGGGCAAAACACTTTTACTCTCCTTTCAAAAGCATTTCTTTTGAGGATAGTATTGAATAATCCAACACGGCGAAAGCAATAAAACTAAAACCAAGTACTTCACCAATTCGGTAGAAAACTCGAGGTCATAATAGCGAGTGGAATCGACTTGTCGATGAAACCGACAGCGAAGAACTGGAGCTGTTTACATGTATATGCGGTATCTGGCCGATAGTCGGCGCTGGTGGGCACACCCGCTACCTTCATAGCGATCGCTCGCAAGTTTTTGGATTCTGTCGAGCCGTCGGAGACGTCAGCTATTATATATTCACCGGCTAAGTTTAATATTTAAAAATCTGTACAAACTGGAATTCCTTTTCTTGCAATATATATAATTATTATTTAGATATTCATTGGGAGTTAACCAGTTCAGCCATCTCTATTATGTCATTTTCAAAAACTGAATTTCCACATCACCCATAGACCCTGCTTTGTCTTAGACACCGTCGTCTGCGCTCGTATTCTATGGAGGTGTTGAGGTACACCCAAACCATTACCGGATGTCTTCTGTTACATATACCCCTGTGTATTAACTTTCCTTTCAGACATAGATGTCTTACACATTAAATTTAAGACATAAATTCAAGACATTAATAAAAAAATTCTTAACCGTCTTCGTCAACTGTATAAGAATCTATATAGTCTCAAGTTGATCTGTCTACCTTTACATTTGTGTTTTTTCAATCATGATTTACAAACAAAAAAGTCACAAGAAGGACTAGATTAATACAGCAGGTTTATACAAAAACATATCACACATTTTCGGCTTACTCATAAAATAACTTCTTTTGTATTTTCCATTTATCTAGAATGAGAAAAAGCAAATTGATTAAAACAGCCGAAGCCAAAAGTGAGCGTTGAGCTGACTCACATGCGAGTGGGTCTTCCCCGGCACCAGTTATAAAGGAATATAGTTTGTATCTATGTTTAAACATCGAAGAAGATGGAGAGAAAAATGAAGGGTAGGAATTGGGAATGAAGATAAAGCAGAGAGTTAAGGGGACCGTCCGCCATGTCCGCCATTTTTTTCCCTAATGATCCAAATTACACAATTTCTATATATGTTTTAGACACATATAATACCTTCATCATATAAAAATTTCAAGTCATTTGATCAAAAACTTTTGGATTTATGAGCAAAAATCATGATTTAAAAAAAATATTTAGGTACATTTTTCCCCACTACTATAATACCAATTGTATTGAAACTTATACCACAAAAACTACTCTAACAACCGAACAATTCTGTCAGACAGAATTTTGATTTTCCTTTCTGTTTTTTTTTAATGAATTTTTATTTCTTTTTCCTCGTCTAGACGGAAAATAATCATGAAAAAAAATGTAAAACGAAAATCAAAATTTTGTCTGACAGAATTGTGGAATTTTTATTCTTCTTTTCAACGATATCTTTTTCTTTAATATCGAACAACAAATAAGTGAGAAAAATGTACCTAAGTGGGAATAAGTATGTTTTTGAGTTATGAGCTCCCAAAGATTTGCAGCAAGCTTTCGCTTCTTTTCTAAAAGAAATCAAGATAATATTATTATGATAACTTTTATTGTTCATTCCTACATAAATGCACCCTAAAGGAGGTATTTGAACCCTCAGTTTACTATTCCTATGTTATGAGTTGCCAGCGATCTCTAATTGTTGCCAGTGTTTTAGTTAGCAGGTTTCAGCATTGTACTCTTATCCATGTTTCCCTCTTTCTTGGTTCTTTTTTCTTGTTCTCCACTTACTTTTTGTTCTTTCTATCACCTTATGTAACATTGGCATTGCTATAAAATTCCAGAGGACGTTGTGAAAGCACAATCAACATACGAACTTCAAGTAAATAAACACATGCATTATAATTTCTATGTCTTTGGAAACTTTGTGATTTTTTCGTAGCAGGTAGTTTTCATTCACCTACCCTCTACCAATGCCTTTCATTTCTGCCAGAGGTACGAGATTTCGAAACATGAGAGAGAGAGAGAGAGAGAGAGAGAGAGAGAGAGAGAGAGAGAGAGAGAGAGAGAGAGAGAGAGAGAGTTGAACATTGTTATTATAGTATTTGTATAAATGGGAGTTTATAACAATTGGAGAGAGAGAGAGAGAGAGAGAGAGAGAGAGAGAGAGAGAGAGAGAGAGAGAGAGAGAGAGAAAATACAAGTATTTGTATAAATAGCAGGGGTATATAATTCGTGAGAGAGAGAGAGAGAGAGAGAGAGAGAGAGAGAGAGAGAGAGAGAGAGAGAGAGAGAGAGAAAATAAGTATATTTTACAAGGGTATACGAACAAATGAAAAAGAGATTCATTCTATTATCTAATAAAAGGATGTACAGAGAGAGAGAGAGAGAGAGAGAGAGAGAGAGAGAGAGAGAGAGAGAGAGAGAGAGAGAGAGAGAGAGAGAGAGAGAGAGAGAATAAGAATTTTTGCAAGGATATACGAACAAATGAAAAAAGAGATTCATTCTATTATCTAATAAAAGGATGTACAGAGAGAGAGAGAGAGAGAGAGAGAGAGAGAGAGAGAGAGAGAGAGAGAGAGAGAGAGAGAGAGAGAGAATACAAGTATTTGTATAAATAGCAGGGGTATATAATTCGAGAGAGAGAGAGAGAGAGAGAGAGAGAGAGAGAGAGAGAGAGAGAGAGAGAGAGAGAGAGAGAGATCTACGCATCTGTCAAGGATGACGTTATCATTTAAAGACCGCTATTTTCATTGTTTGTAAAAATTATTGACTATTTGTTCTTTCTACAACCTTAGGTAACATTGGCCTTGCTATAATGTTCCCGAGGGCGTTGTGGAAACACAATGTACATACGAACTTCAAGTAAACAAACGCATATATTATAACTTTTATACATCTTTGGCATCTTTGGCTTCTGTTTTCTTGTTCTCCACTTACTTTTTGTTCTTTCTATCACCTTATGTAACATTGGCATTGCTATAAAATTCCAGAGGACGTTGTGAAAGCACAATCAACATACAAACTTCAAGTAAATAAACACATGCATTATAATTTCTACATGTCTTTGGAGACTTTGTGATGTGTTCGTAGGTGGTAGTTTTCATTCACCTAACCCTCTACCAATGTCTTTCATTTCTGCCAGAGGTATGAGATTTCGAAACATGAGAGAGAGAGAGAGAGAGAGAGAGAGAGAGAGAGAGAGAGAGAGAGAGAGAGAGAGAGAGAGAGATAGAGTTGAACATTGTTATTATAGTATTTGTATAAATGGTAGTTTTAGAGAGAGAGAGAGAGAGAGAGAGAGAGAGAGAGAGAGAGAGAGAGAGAGAGAGAGAGAGAGAGAGAGAGAGAGAGAGAGAGAATAAAAGTATTTGTATAAATGGCAGTGGTAAATAATTCGAGAGAGGGAGAGAGAGAGAGAGAGAGAGAAACTGCGCACCTGTCTAACTCAGTCATGCAGACGACGCCATAAGGTGACGTCATCATTTAAAGACCGCTATTTTCATTGTTTGGAAAAATTATTGACTATTTGTTCTTTCTACAACCTTAGGTAACATTGGCCTTGCTATAATGTTCCCGAAGGCGTTGTGGAAACACAATGTACATACGAACTTCAAGTAACCATAGGCATAGATTATAACTTCTATACATCTTTGGCAACTTTGGCTTCTGTTATTGTAGTATACTTCGTTCATCTACACTCTACAAATGCCTTCCATTTCTGCCAGACGTACGATAGAACGAAATATAAGTGAAAAATCGCTATATATATGCAAAATTACACACAAAGACGATTTTGTCAAACTAAGTTATGCAGACGACACAGTAGGGATGACGTCATCATTTAAAAACCTCTATATCTTCGTTATTTGTAAAAATAATGGGTTGAAACTTCTGGAGAGCATGTACGATATGTTTCTCTATACAGAGAGACAATAAAACGATTTTTGAATTTTTCAAGTTGGTATGCCAAAATACCAACCCGGACGGTCCCCTTAAAAAGTGACAGAAAGAGAATCTGTCAAAACCATTTAGCAATGCTTACAGTGTACCCTACAAAGTACACAGATGACACTAAGTAGCTACGAAGAGCAAGGATCGTCACTCACCTTCTTAACATTTTCGAAGCAAGAAAGTAGGCGAGAACATGGAGAGATAGATCAAGAAGGCGTCATCTTGGGGTGTCTCGGTCTATCTTTATCCTCCTGGACGGCTGTATCTCAAGTCCAAACGTATACGGTTCCACCGAAATCATAATGGTGACGGCGCAGTTGTCAAACACCTGCGGGAGACGAAGGTCGATTAGTTCGAGAAACAAGCGATTAAAAAAATTCTTATTCTGTAATTTCTTTTTAAACTACTAAATTTTATTTTTACAATAATTTACTTACATAAATGTAAACACAGTTTTATTTGTCTTAGATAATAATAATAATAATAATAATAATAATAATAATAATAATAATATGGCAACAAATATAAAAATCATATCTTGTAAAATTTATTCCTCATTCATAAGAGTTGGATGTTCGGGCCAGGATAGCCCTCCAGTGCCAAGGTCCCACTGGGAGAAAATATTGTAAGTACAGTGATAGTTAAGGTGGAAGAAAGGCAGCAAGAACGGGGTCAGGTAGAGAGAGAGAGAGAGAGAGAGAGAGAGAGAGAGAGAGAGAGAGAGAGATGCCTCACCATTGCAACATTCAAAAAGGAACATGTCCGCAGTGTTGATGAGGAAACAGGTCTTGTCCCTGCCTCCATCACTGACCACGACGTATTTAAGTCTACATTGACCTTTCGTCTTGCAACACCTAATGTTGACTACCTGGAAGAGAAAAGGAAAAATGAACGAGTGTTGCCATATCAGGATCTGGAAGAGTCTAAGGTTAATCTTAAAGTTACGACCTGAAATACAATGAGTACGTTTTGCTAAACGAAAATCCTGGAATACCTGTTTTGCTTCAATACCTTTCCTGTTGTACACTGAAATTGAGCTAAAATGTTTTATACACACTTTTAAATATAAATAAATATAACAAATTTGGAAATAATTTTGTATTTTTCCATACATACAAAGCTGGAGCTATTTATAGGATATTACTTTCGGCAACGCTGAAAACCAGCCAAGACAATTTTAGTGAGGGATAATTACCCCATCCGCTAGTTAGCGGGAGGGGGTTGGGGTAGACTAGCTATCCAGCTCACTCACACCTGTCAGTTGAGTAACCACTTTTGCTTTCTGGCAGGACTTCCAGGGGGACAGGGTGGCGGGCCAGTTTGTATAAATAACTCCAGGTTTGTGTGTTAGGAAAAATACAAATTATTTCCAAATTTGTTATTTGTTCCGACACAGATACAAACCTTCGGTATCTATAGGGTGACTTACTCTTAGGAGGGAGGAAGTTCTACCAACTGGCCTTGGTCATGACCCGGGGTTCCTTCTAATTGATTTTGATCTAATTAGTAGGAACCCTACCCTCACTAAAATCAAAGTAGTTACAAGGTAACTCACTGATAGCGGCCTGCAGAAGCTTGTGTGAGAGAGACTCGTGGCTTGCCTCCAAGTAGGAAAGAGGTATTGGTGACGTAACAAAGTATTCATTCATACTCAGGATGCACAAGGAAAATGATTCTTACCTGCAGAGGGGTGAGGTCAGCTATGCTTCGGTCTTGCAGAGCTATTTCCCCAGAGGGGGAGAAGGAGAAAGAAAGAAGTGAGTCAGACATTCTTTTCATTCACCCTAGACTAACCCGGGTAACCTCAGCCCTCAACCCTCTGCTACTTGTCCATCAAGGAGCCTGAGGCATTAGATCACTTGCTATGCGGCCACCACAGGACCAATGGAGAAGGTTTCCATGCTCCTGTGGGTTACGTCTTTCAGGTAGTGGGCTGTGAAGGTCGTCTGACGCTTCCACATGCCCGCTTGCAATACCTGTGCCACAGAAAAATTCTTCTTGAACACCAGTGACGTTGCAATGCCTCTGACGTCATGAGCTCTGGGTCGGTTGGACAGAGGAGGATCTGGATATAGAGCGTATTCGATTACTTTCCTTATCCAGGAGGAAATAGTATTCCTCGTGACCCTCCTCTTGACCTTCCCGTGCTGACAAAAAGTGCTCGTACACGAGGGCGAGCTTTTGCTGTTCTTTTTAAGTAACACCTCAGACTCCTCACTGGACATAGTAACAGTTGGTCTGGATCTTCGGTTACAGAACGAAGACTCTCTATCTGAAATGGGCCGAACCTGGAGTCCGGCACACCCGGATTTTGAGTCTCAGCTACAAACTCAGGGACATAGTTGAGGATTACTTCCCCCCCTCTCCTAGAGTGGGAGACATCAGCAGATAGACCATGAAGTTCGCTGACTCTCTTGGCCGAAGCCAGAGCAAGCAGGAACATCGTCTTCCTCGTGAGGTGGCGATCTGAGGCCTGGCGTAGTGGTTCATAGGGGAAGCCCTTCAGAGACCTGAGGACCCGAACCACGTTCCAAGGGGGAGGTCTTAGCTCTGCCCGGGGACAAGTAGGCTCGTAACTGCGTACGAGCAAAGAAAGTTCCGAGGAGGAAATATCGACTCCTTTCAGTCTAAAGGCGAGACTCAAGGCTGAGCGGTAGCCTTTGACTGCTGAGACCGAGAGAAGCTTTTCTTCCTGAAGGTATACAAGAAACTCCGCTATGGTTGGAACAGAGGCATCGAGGGGAGAGATACCCCTTCCACAACACCAACCGCAGAAAACTGACCACTTCGCCTGGTAGACTGCCTCTGTGGATCTCCTGAGGTGTCCAGTCATTCTTTTCCCAACCGGTTGCGAAAAGCCTCTCTGTGTAAGGAGGTGCTGGATAGTCTGCTAGCGTGAAGTCGAAGCGAGGCTACGGTTTTGTGGAAGATGTTGGCATGTGGTTGTTTGAGGATGTCATGTTGTGGAGGAAGCTCCCTCGGGATCTCCGTGAGGAGATGCAGAAGGTCCGGGAACCATTCTGCGTGATGCCATAGCGGAGCTATGAGGGTCATTTGCAAGTTGTTGCTTGCTCGTACCTGGTTGAGGACCTTTCTCAGACAGAAAGGGGGAAACGCGTAAGCGTCCAGGTTTATCCACCGTTGTTGGAAAGCATCTTACCAAAGAGCTTGGGGATCCGGGACTGGGGAGCAGTACAACGGGAGCCTAAAATTCAGGGCCGTTGCGAACAGATCCACCGTCGGGGAACCCCACAAAGTCAGAACTTTGTTGGCTATCAGAGGATTCAAAGACCACTTGGTGCCAACTATCTGAGTCGCTTTGCTCAGCTTGTCTGCTAGCACATTCCGCTTGCCCGGAATGAAGCGAGCTGATAGTCACCAAGTTGTCCTCTGCCCATCTGAGTATCTCTACAGCAAGATGGCACAGCTGCTGCGAAAAGGTACCGCCCTGCTTGCTTAGATAAGCTACTACCATGGTGTTGTCGCTCATCAACACGATGGAGTGCCCCGCCAGGACCTGGTGGAACTCTTTGAGGGCCAGAAAGGCTGTCCTCATCTCTAAAGATTTATGTGCTGGTACCTTTCTGATTCGGACCATTGGCCGGAGATGTAATGGTGCAGCACGTGAGCGCCCCACCCTTCTTTTGATGCATCCGAAAAAAGCATCAATTCCGGGGGAGAGATGGGAAGATCGACCCCTTTACAGAGGTTTGGCTCCGCCAGCCACCACCTGAGGTCCGACTGTTCCTCTAGCCCTATGCGGACTAGGTGATCCCGGGATTCGGAGTGTTGGTTCCACTGGGATTTCAGTCGCCACTGGAAGGATCTCATCCTGAATCGACTTTTGGAGATCATTGGGGTCAGGGAAGAGAGGTGACCGAGAAGGCGAAGCCAATACTGCGTCGGGAGCTCTTCCCGACTGAGGAAGACCTGTGCCATCTCCCTCAGTCTCTGGATCCTTTCGTCTGATGGAAACGCTTTGTGCCTTAGGGTGTCTAATCGCATGCCTAGGTATCCCAGTTCTTGAGAGGGGAGCAGTTGAGACTTCTCGAAGTTTACCACGATCCCCAGATCCTGGCAAAACCTTAGAAGTTCGTCTCGGTGGCGGAGAAGGGCCGCCTCCGAGTCTGCCAGAATCAGCCAGTCGTCCAAGTATCTTAGGAGACGGATGCCGACTCTGTGAGCCCAAGATGACACTAGGGCGAAAACTCTTGTGAATACCTGGGGTGCTGTGGAAAGACCGAAACACAGCACCCAGAACTGGTAATGCTTCCGATTGAACATGAATCTCAGATACTTCCTGGAAGACGGATGAATTGGGATCTGGAAGTATGCGTCCTTCAGATCTAGAGTGCAGATGAAGTCCTGGGGTCTTATCGCTTGTCTGACTGTGTCGGCCGTCTCCATCCTGAAAGGTGTCTGTTCGACAAACCTGTTCAGGGCCGAGAGGTCGATGACTGGTTTCCAGCCTCCAGACGCCTTTTCCACAAGATAGAGTCGACTGTAGAAGCCTGGGGACCCGTCGAGGACCTCCTGGAGAGCGTCCTTCTCCAACACGGACTGGACTTCAGCCCTGAGGGCAAACTCCTGTGTGGATCCCTTCACACAGGAGTTCAATGGAATCAGCACTCGAGTCAGTGGAGGGAGAGAGAGCGTGAACGGGATACGAGACCCTGAACGAATCACCTCGACCGTCCAGGGTTCGGCCCCGTGGTAAAGCCACCTCTGCCAGCGGCTTTGCAGCCATCCCCCCCACACGTGGGCGAATGGGAGGATTGCCTGTCTTAATGGGACTGGCCTCGGCTAGATCCTTTCTTACCCTTTCCTCCACGGAAGGACTTTTTGCTGTGAAAGGCCTGCTTTGCATCCTTTTTACCCTGCTGTTTTGGGTCTATAGCCCTTTTCGGCTGCGGGTTTTGCTGTGCTTTCCGCTGTGGCTGAGAGGGGGAAGGTCTAGCTGTTAAGACCTTTTGGATGAGGGAGTCCTGACTGGACTTCCTCCACCTCTCTGCCACCCGCTCGACGTCCTCGGGATGGAACAAAGAATTGCCCTCGAAAGGAGCATTTCTCAGACTCGTTACTTTGGCCTGAGGGAGATGTCTATAGAGCTTGCCTATGACGGCATCTCTCCTCTTCAGGATAGTGTTGGCCCAAAGGTTCACTACCTGATGGGAAAGGAACTCGATGGCCCGAGTGCCAGACAATAGGAAAGTCTCCAAAGACTTCCTGGAGGACTCCCGAAACAGGTCTTTAGATCGCATCAGTTGTCCTAAGGATCCTAACCAGAAATCCAGCCATGAAGTAGCCTGCATGGCATACTTCACCACCTTCTCCTGGTTTAGGATTTCAGAGGCCGAAAAGGAGACTGGAAGTCCCATAAGTTTCTCGAAGGGGGTGGCCTTCGAGAGTGCCGCTATAGAGTGGTCGAGAGGCAGCGTTGGAAGAGATTCCCCGAGGATTTCGTAGTACCTCCTCTGAAACACATACGGAGGAGGTAGGAGGTTGGAGGACGAGTTGGAGGGGAGACAAGAGGTGGACCCAATTGCCTGGGACACCGTCTTCTGCTTGGCACTCTTCAACGCCTTTGGCTAGGGCAAAGCTGCACTGGTCCTATGATGTTTCTGAGTGCCATAAAACTGGTCAAGGACCATTCCTTTTCCATCTAGAGGGGCTGCCTATGGATCTTGAAGTCCATTGATGGAATGGATGCAGGCTAGCACCTGCAAGGAGGAATGTTCCGACTCCTTCCTCTCATCCTTTGTATACTTAGGGCTAGCGGCTGCTAGCAGAGCGTCGTCCTCGAGATCGCTCTGCCCTTCCACGTCTAAGCTCTCATCCATAGGAGCCCGGAGTGGGTCGAAGTCACCAACTGTATAGACTGGGGATAGGGAGACTACCGGGAGGTGCTCGATTCCAGCTGCCTGGGAGGCAGTGAGGAAGGAAGCCTGGCCGAGGATTTGGGGATGGTGAACCAATCCTTCGGTTCCCTCCGACGAGGCCGGAGGTCCTCTGTCCCCAAGGGCCTAGAGGACTCCGTCGGCTTACGGGTAGAATGTAAGTCCGTTGCCGTACGGGGTGAGTCCCGCCCGGTCGCAGGTCGTGCCTCCTTAGACACTGTCTCGACCGGTAAAGGACGGAAGGAGTCTCCATAGGAAGTAACCCTATCCTCCTCGGGGGGCGAAGGACGAATCTTTTTCCTTTCCCCCTTTAGCCTGGCCTGTGGCATCTTGAACTGCAGGGGGCTACCCTGAGGTTCATGCCTAATCTCCTCCAGAGGTCTTTTGCGAGGGGATGATCATCTCCCCTTGTCTGAAGGACCCGCCTGTGCTGGAACTACCAACCTCCTCCTAGGATCCGAGGGAGGAGAGGACCCCAGGAAGAGAGGAGGCGATCAGGGGAATCCTAGGTGTATCACCCAAGGACTGGGAGCGGGGAACGACTCCCTTCATGATTGGCGCATTACAATGAATAAGGTGCTAAGCCACAGGGGGTCACGGGCTCCTGTGGAACTATGGGGAAGGTCCTTAGGAAAGGACTGCTCCCTGGGTTTAGGAACCTAGGCAGGTTCCCTAACCCTCTTGTCCGATGGAGGCTTCCCTACAGGCAAGATCGGCACAGGCCTACCCTTAGGGATAGGATCTGGGCTCGGTCGCACAGGCGACCGTTGTCTCTGTTGCGACGCAAGGGGCTCGAGAGACTGATTGTGAGCGCCAAGATGGTTGTGCGCTCTTGCGCCAAACTATTGGTAGGCAGAAGGGGGCTCGCGAGCGCCTCTCCCGATTGCGCGCACATTTTTCGCGCTCCTGGAGCGCATGAGGTTGTTTGCGCACCTGCCGTGCATAAGGTTGCTCGCACGCATGGCGAGCAATAGGCAGTTCGTGCATATGGAGCGCCATAGGAGGAACCCGCGCGCCACGATCGCCATTTTGTTTGCGCGCGCCAATTTGGCCGTGCGCGCCAACTTGATTGTGTGCCCCAACTTGGTCGTGCGCGCAAGAGCTCTCAGGTTGGTGAGAGAACTCACTGCTACGCTCACCCGAAGGTTCACGATAGCTTGTGTTGTGTGAGCGCGAACGATCAACACAACGAGAGTTTAAAAACTATCTGTCATAAAAAGAATGACTCTGGTCACGAGAACCCGAAAGTTCAGCGTGAACTGTGTTGCGCAAACTCGAAGGAGCAACGCAACGAGAAACCGGAGTTTCTCTGTCACGATACACCGAAGTGTTAGCGCGACTATTGTTACGAGAGCCCAAGGGTTCAGCGTAACTCAGGTTACGAGACCCCGAAGGGTCAGCGTAATGAGGAATCGAGATTCCTCTGTCACCAGATCCCGAAGGATTAGCATGACTGACGGTATGAGAACCCGGAGGTTCAACGTCACCGTCGTTACGAGAGCCCGAGGGTTCAGCATAACAGAAACCCAAAGGTTTCAAGTCCCAAAGCCCGAAGGTTCAGCGCGACGGAGACCCAAAGGACTTCTACTGTCATGAGAACCCGCGGGATCAACATGACTAGAGTCCGAAGACTCACGATCACGCCAGCCCAAAGGGTGATCGTCACGAGACCCCGAAGGGTCAACGTGAGAAGAACCAGCAGGTTTAAAAAGACGTCTCCTCACAGCCCGAGGAGGAGAACGCCCGGGGTGGAGAGGGGTTACTCACCCCTCCATTCTACGAACCTCCGGAGAGGAACATACAACAGACTCCGCCCGAGGGGGAGACTGATTAAGGTCAACAGATAAATCCTCCGCAGGGAGGAAAGTTCGCCCAAAGGAGAACTACGCTTATAACAAGGTTCTCTTTCCGCCCCTGAAGGAGAACCTAAAGCGTAAGGAGATTGCCGATGCACAGAGGCCACCTTCCCTCGCGAACGAGAGATTGTTCCCCAGAAGGGGAAGCTTGCCTTGGAGAGAGCCCTGCCACCGCCCCTGGTGGGTTAGCTAACTCCTCGGCGTTGGAACCAGACCCAAGGTCTGGCAAGGAACAGGCGCTCCCTGGAGGAAGAGAAGGAGCCGACTCACTAGGGGAGCCATCATCCTCGTCTATCCCCCAGGGTTGACCTGGAGTCACAAGCCCTGCGCTACTGCTTGACCGTACCCCGGAAGGGCCTGGTCGAGGATTAGCTTCGGGCAGAGATTTGGGCGTAGAGGAAGCAGAAGCCCGTGATTTCTTCGATTTCGAGGAAGACCCCGAAAGTGAAGATTCGCGTTTAGACTTCTTCTTACTCGCAAACCTCTCCCACTGGGAGGCAGGCCAATCCCTACACTCGGAACAGGTGTTGTCCCGCGAACACCGAGTTCCCCGGCAAGCCGGGCATAAAGGGTGTGGGTCCGTCTCCACGGACGACACGAAGGTGCCGCAGCGGCGATCTTCAATCCCTGGACATGTCCACATAGCGGGACAATAACCATACACACACCGACACACACAAAAGAAAAAGAAAAAGTAATAAAATCAAGGCAGTTTGTTTAACGAGAGAGAGAGACGGAACGTCTGGTCTCTACCGAGCCAAAAGTAAAAGTGGTTACTCAACTGACAGGTGTGAGTGAGCAGGGTAGCTAGTCTACCCCCAACCCCCTCCTGCTAACTAGCGGATGGGGTAATTATCCCTCACTAAAATTGTCTTGGCTGGTTTTCAGCGTTGCCGAAAGTAATACCCTATAAATAGCGAAGGTTTGTATCTGTGTCGGAACAAATCATAATCCATATTCATTTTATTTACAGTAATTTGGGTTTCATTGTCAAAGCTTAATTACTAAAATTTAAAGCAAGGTTAAAAAGTTACCACAGAGAGATGGCAGATATCATTTAACATTTTGCGACAAAAACACAAAACGGCATCACTGGCCGACAGGCCGAGAATGCTGAAAATATCCGCACAACTGAAGCAAAACATGTTACAGATATGCAACCAAATTACCTAACCAGGGTTAAAAGAATACATATGTACTCACCAATAACATTTTGCATCAAGGTTTCTTCTTCAACCATTTTGTAATACTCCTCCACAGGCTCTTGCTTGATATGAATGGAGTCTCCATCATTAACATCAATAGCATCATCCTCAGACCAGATCATGCTAGCATTTGAACCTTTACCAACGGCATATGCATCACCCTCTCTAGGAGACAACTCTCTCTCAGGTTCTAGCTTAAGTATGAGTTCAATCTAGGGTACTGCATTTGGATCTATGGCATCCGGAGCTTTGTCGTCTTCTAGCTCATTATTTATGTCCACAGCATCTTCTAAAAATAATCAAAAAATTATAACAAAAATCAATATCCAGATGAGAGGAAACAACTTCATTAAAAGAACAAGAAAACATTGAAAGAATGATCTTCCTTTGATATATGAAATAAGAGGAGTCATTTTAAATACACAAGTAATTTACAAACGTTTCAAGATTCAACATACAGTGAACCCTCGCTACTTCGCGGTTCGACCATCGCGGATTCACCACTTCGCGGATTTTTTCCATAACCCATATATATACAGTAATATATATATATATCTATATATATATATATATATATATATATATATATATATATATATATATATATATATATATATATAAACATATATGTATGCATGTATTTATGTATATATGTAGGTATGTATATGTGTATACATATAAATATATATATATATATACACACACACACACACACACACACACATATATATATATATATATATATATATATATATATATATATATATATATATATATATATATATATATATATATATATATATATATATCTAAAGTAGGAAGATGTGATGTAGTTCTAAGGGAAAAGTATGGGAAATATGTCTGGGTAATAAGCAAAGCTCTACCTCCAGTTTGTTTCTTCATTATGATCAGAGATAAATGTAAACAAAACATTGGTTGCCATTTTTTATCGTGCTTTTTAGCATGTTTAGGAAATGCATGATATAAAATCACCTTTAATATTTGTGCCTGTTTTAGTTTAGGGTACTGTAGTACATGCATTAAGTGTTCTGTACATTAAAGGGTAGTTTGTTAACAGTACTACGTACAAGGGAAGGTTTTAAAAGTCTGAATATACATGTTGAATAAATAGGTAAATATGGTGTCACTACTTCGCGGATTTTCACCTATCGCGGCCGCGACTGGAACCTATCTACCGCGATAAACGAGGGTTCACTGTATTTATGCTTGACAGCCATTTTCTATACATTAAAAATAAAAAACAAATCCTATTATTTCTTTTATACACATTATCAGGGAGCAGAATGAAAATGGTCTCTATTAAACAAGAAATACATTTTCTCCAATAATGATAAGTGGCCTAGAAGTTGCTGTCACTGACAAGCTGGAAGCTGTTGGAGATGTAAAAAAGGGCGGAGCCTGGCTTCTCGACCGTTGGAGGAAAGACTTTCCCTATTATTGTGTCCACTCTCATCCCTAGGTTCACCACCTTCTGCTGAGGCATAATCCCCAGATCTTGGTAAACCAAGAGAAGTCTGCCACGGTATTGTAAGATTTGCCTCTTGGAGGATGATAGGATCACCAAATCACCAGGGTACCTCAGTAGCCTGAGGCTGTTGGCATGTGCCCAAGCTGAGACGAGAGTGTACACTAAAGTGGACATCTGAGGGGTGGTCGACAGGCCAAAGCACAGGACTTGGAACTGGAAGACCTTAACCCCTAGCGAGAACTGGAGGAATTCCCTTGACAATTGATATACCGTAATCTGTAAATATGAATCTCAGATCTAGAAAAGAGTATAAAATCATCTTTACTGATGGCATTTCTTATGGTGTTCACTCTCACCATTCTGAATGGTTTGAGAACAAACTCATTTAAAGCAGAGAGGTCTTTAATTGCTCTCCAGTCTCCTGTCAACATTTCGACTAAAAAATGGTGCTGAATAACCTGGAGACAACATCTACGATTACTCGAAGAGCATCTTTGTTCACCATCTTTTGGACTTCCACTTGTTGGATGCAGTCTTTTTTATCACCCTTGAGAATACGATGATAATGTCATTGGGTTCTGAATGAGGGGAGGGTGAGAGCTGATGAACAGGATGAGGTAACTATGTCAGAGGATGTCTATCATACAGTGTTCTACTCCGTGGTACTGCCACCTCACCCACCAGCTTGAGAGGCATCACCCCCTCATGGTAGTTGCAGGGGGCACTGCCTTTCCTAACGAAACCTAGCCTCTTGCCTGCCTCTTCTCCTTCTAGGTTGGCTGAACCAGGCGCAAAATGGCTGGGTGAAATTAGTGGACCTTCTGGAAGAAGACGCTGACAGTATTGTTGAACTTTCCTTGACAACCGTTTTCTTGAGAGCCATATCAAATTCGCTCTGCCATGGGATCGCATACCCTTAGGAAATTACTCGTTCTCGATCTAGTTCCGCAAGATTCTGTTGTTTTTCTGACGGAGACTGCTCAAAGGAAGAGCCTTGGTTTGATTTCCTCCGGAGGGAACGGGGCCAGATTAAAAGTAATTGGGGGATTTCTTAATGCTCGATGCCTCCCTTTGTCCAATTTGCCTCGTGAACTTTGTGGCTAGGGCATTTCTTCATTTCAGGGCCCAGTTGGTCCATTGGTTTGTGAATTATGGATTGGTGGGCCAGGAATGTAACTGCCTTCACCCCTTCTTCTTAAGGTCCAAAAGGTCCACACAGAGAGGCACACAGAGGACCACATTCTCGTAGGTTGGTGCATTGTCAGAGAAAATTGTTGGCGAACAGGGAAGAACTTGTCCAAGAGACTCGACTTTCTGTCTAGTAAAGACGGTTATAGTTCAAAGATAAAGGTAAAGCTGGTAAAGGGCTTCCTAGAAGCTGAAGGGCCTCTGAAGTGGGGATAGCACTTCAGCTATTCCTCTCAAAGAATTCAATCCTGAATGGACAGATCAAAAGGCTTCTTCTGCAGGTGCAGCAGACG
Organism: Palaemon carinicauda; assembly: GCF_036898095.1. NCBI lineage: Eukaryota > Metazoa > Arthropoda > Malacostraca > Decapoda > Palaemonidae > Palaemon > Palaemon carinicauda. The sequence continues at coordinate 22,381,135 of NC_090767.1, forward strand.
AAGCAGGCTTCAGTGATGGAGACTTTGCTCTGCATAAAGCTAAGGCACGCAGGATTCTAACTTTGGAAAGTATTCCTTCTTGGCCAAACAATAGCCATAGGTGTTAAGGGTGTCATCACTAGCAATGCCATCTTTAAAGGTTTCATTGGGTTGACCAAGAGCAGAAGAGATACCTGCTCCTCTAGGGGAAGCAGATACCGCTATCTCACTCCGAGCTTCCTTCTCCGTACTCCCCCGAAGGAGGACAATGGAGAAGAACCAGGAGCCCAAGCTCCAAGAGATGAGGGAAGAGAATCAGCAGATTTCTTTGCTATAGAACTAGAAGGGGAAGAATCTCGCTAAGATTTCTTTTTTCTTTCCGAACTCCTGCCACTGGGACATGAAGAATGGGGACCCACTCATGAAAATCCTGCAGTCATCCAGGAATTCGAGGGCAAGATTGCATGTCTATTCACAGGTTTTCCACAAACAGGTATATACACAAGCAATCTGAAGAGATAAGCAAAATTTTTTTTACCAAGAACACAATTCAGTGGCTGAAGTCAAAGTGGCTTCTCGCCCTATCCACTAGGAAATTTAAACAGCCCAGTTTCCAGCTTTGCTAAAATCCTATTCCTATAAAAAAAAAAAGGTTAAGGTTTGTATCCACGTATAGAAAAATATGTCACCAATAATAACCTTTTTACCAGTAACAAATGACAAGGATAAGATTTTATCAAGAGAAACTTCACCTATGCCTACACTGGCACTGGATCACTTCCCACCACTGCAATGATTACCTAAGCCATAACAATGGCGAAACCTCTACATCCAGTCATCCAGTACCATGAAATTGGTGAAGCCAAATTCCTTGGCTATGGTCTCAGCAACTTTTCGGAGTTCAACACCAATAATGTCGATCCTCATCCATATTGCTCTTCTAGAAAATTGAGACAAGCTTTGTGTAACTTGTCTTTATTTGGTAAACACCAACTTTTTTAAAAGCGCAACAGCATTTGAACTCGCCAAATCATGAGACAAAACTTTCTCTTCCTAAGCACGAATGTTATTTTTTTGCCTCCTAAAAGCCAAAACTTCTGCCAAAACTTCTCGTACTGAAAACCCATACAATGGTGCTGGCGACTCCTCAGAATGTCCATTTTCCCCTTTGATAATGATCTCCAGCTTAACCTTAAAGATAGGCTATCATGCCTAAGTGGATTTTGAGCGAAGCGAAAAATCTATTTTTGGATGAGATAGCCATGTCGTCCTGATGGAAGGTTCCTATAAGTAGCTTCCTAGGGATATTTGACTACAGTGATATTCCCAGAGAATTTACCTTTAGGTCTCCAGAATTCTAACTCCGGGCGCGAATATCCTTAAATTTTCTCTTAAGGATATCGCATAAATCAGGGGACGTATATCTTGATACGACACATAGCAATCTTTACCCCGAATAGCGTTTTCGCTTCGAGGGGGAAAAGTGGCAAAATTTGAAGGGGAGCCGATATCAAGGTTACCCTTCCTCCCTTCCTACTGCGAATATCTAGATGGCGCTGTACGTCGCCGCCATGTTTATTCCTTGTAGCGTTGAGCATGGTGCTACAGATATAGCAGTTTCAGGAGGGATCCTGCCAAGGCCTTTTCTATAGAAAAGGAGGGCGGGTCCATCAGGACGACATGGCTATCTCACCCAAAAATAGATTTTTCGCTTCGCTCAAAATCCGTTTTTTGGGCTCAGGCCATGTCGTCCTGATGGAAGGTTACCAGAGAATTATTTAGAAAGTACTGTATCTGTGGATTTTCCAAAAGTGCCTTAACCTCGGGACAGTTATTCCTTGGTCATCCAGACCATAGAGACATGAGACGTTACCGTTATACGTCATTACTGCTAATCATAAACCATGTTAGTGCTTCCTGCCCCCTGCAGGGAAGAGTCATACTAGACATAGGAAAGGAGTCTCAAGGTTTGCATATAACATATGAACAAACATAGCATCAAGTACATACAGGTCTCACTGTATGTGTTACCAGCATCAAGTACATACAGGTCTTGTATTTGTTACCAGATAAAGTTTGCACTCGTATAAGAACAAAGGTATTAGCTATATATTTTGTTCGTATAAGCATATGCAGTTTATTAAAGGAAAATAATACTCTGACATATCTTTATTGAAAATCAATTCTTGGGGCGAAATAAGACACAAATACACAACAAGTATTTATAGATAATAAATAACCAGCAAAATCAATATATATAACATAATGTTAATAAATGCAATAAGAAACATGTTCTAGAATCATAGTCAAGAAATTGTTTGTTTCACCTGAAAGGGAAATATTTTATAGCCACTGTAATCTGAAAATTTATTAAGTTTTCTAATATGCATTTCTGAGATATTGATTGTCTCTTCACACTGTAAAAACACACGGCACAAGTGCTATGTCTATGTTTCTTCACCTTAAATAACTAGACAGTCCTTGGTGTCACCCTGGTGACACTTATGTCCAAGTATTGCACTGTGAGGTGTCAATACTTTCACACTTACATTGACAGTCCCAATCAATTCACTGTTCATTGCAGCACTAGACGACAGGTTTTAGTACACTACATGCCGCCACCACAAAGCGCTTGAGTTCTTGCACTTGCTTCGCGTAATGTTTGAAAAACATTCTGGATGACTTCCATCCAGTGTATGAGCGGAGACGCTCAAAGTCCATGTACTGAAAAAAGTTCAGTGACAAAGCCATTTTTCTTGGATCATGACCAGCGGGTGTACTGTTAGGATCCGCTCTGCGAATAAAATAGGTGATCTTCGCTCTTAGTTGTTTTAGGGATAGGTTTGACCCTGAGGTTTCTCCTTTAAAGAGCTGTCCTCCCTTGAAGTCTGAAGTTCTACGAAGATAGACCTTTAGACACTCCACTGGGCACAGCCAGATATCTTCCTTCAGAAGGCAGATTCTCCAGGGACCCCACCTTTTGGTGGGTAGCTCGTTCTTGGCGAGAAATGTTGGGTCACGAAAAAGATTCCGTTCTCCCACTTCTGTGAACTGAATATGGCCCTCATCTCTGGAAAGGGCCACTATTTCACTAACTCTGGCCCCCGAGGCTAGAGCAAACAAGAATATAACTTTTTGGGTTAAGTCTTTCAGAGAGCAATTCTCATTGTTCACTGTTGAAGCAAGGTGTAGGACCTTACCCAAGGACCATGAGATAGGCTTCGGAGGGGCTGCAGGCCTAAGTTTAGCACAAGCCTTAGGGATCTTGTTAAAGATTTCGTTTGACAAATCTACTTGGAAGGCGTATAGCAGAGGTCTAGTCAAGGCTGATTTACACGTGGTTATCGTGTTGGCTGCCAAACCTTGTTTATGAAGGTGTATGAAGAAGGATAAACAGAAGTCCGTTGAGATTTCTTTTGGTCCTTTTTTCTTGACGAAAGCAACCCACTTCTTCCAAGATGACTCGTATTGTCTTCTAGTAGACTTAGACTTATACTCTTCTAGGAAGTCTATACTGTCTCTCGATATCCCAAACCCTTTCTTTACTGCTAAGGAGAGAAAATCATGAGATAAAGGTTTTGGGTTTTCTGTGATGAAGCGAAGACAGTCGACTTCTGTACTTGTTGACTCAGTACTGGGACCGGCAGAGGGACCAGCCTCAGCTTTAGTTCTAGTACTAGAGGGAACCAATTGCTCTTCGGCCACTTTGGAGCCACTAAAGCTGCCGTTTCCCTAAAGGATCTCAGCTTGTTGAGGACCTTCATAAAGAGATTGGTTGGAGGGAACAGGTAAATCCGGTTCCATCTGTTCAAGTCAACGGACATGTTGTCCATCGCTTCCGCTAGAGGGTCCTCGTAAGGGGCCACATAACGAGGTAGTTTCTTGTTGCCGCTCGTCGCAAAGAGGTCGATCTGCAGTTCTGGGACTTGATGTAAGATGAAGGAGAATGATCCTGCGTGTAGGGACCATTCTGACTCTATCGGCGTGAGCCTGGATAGAGCGTCCGCTGTCACATTGCGGAACCCTTGAAGGTGAACTGCTGATAAATGCCATCTCTTCTTTTCCACCAGGTGAAAGATGGCCAACATCACTTGGTTGATTTGGGGTGATCTCGAGCCTTGACGATTCAAACACTTCACTATCATCTCGCTGTCCAGAATCAGTCTTATGTGGACTGAATGGCGAGGGGACAGCCTCTTCAGCGTGAGAAAGACTGCCATGGCTTCCAAAATGTTGATGTGGAAGGTCTTGAATAGAGAAGACCAAGTCCCTTGGACTTTCCGTTGGTGGGAGTGACCTCCCCATCCTTCCTCTGATGCGTCCTGTATGGATGATGACTGAAGGTAGAGGTGGTTGCAAGGGTACGGACCTCTTCAGGTTCTTGGCCTTCGACCATGGCTTGAGAAGCGATCGTAGTCGAGTCGGTATCGGTCTTCTTAGATCTCTTTGAACGTTTGATGCGTATCTTCTCCAGACTCCTGATGCATCTTTTAGCTGTGCTCTTAGCACTGGGTCCGTCACTGATGCAAACTGAAGAGAACCCGGTACTCTCTCTTGTTGACGTCTTGATATCCTGTCGGATTTCAGTAGTCTCTTGACAGATCCTGCTATCTCTCCTATTTTCCCTGGGGGAATGGAGAGACTGTGTGACTTTAAGTTCCAATGTATTCCTGGCCATTGAAACTCTTGAGCTGGAGATAATCGAGACTTTTTGACGTTGATCTTGAATCCAAGATGTTCCAGGAATTGGATCACTTTCTTGGATGCTTGCATGAACTCCATCCCGGATGCTGCCCACACCAGCCAATCGTCCAGGTAGGCTACTACCTGGACACCTTCTAGGCGTAGTTGTTGAACAATTGCGTCTGCAAGCTTTGTAGAGATCCTTGGGGCTATATTTAGTCCAAAGGGCATGGCTCTGAAGACGTATTTCTTCTTCTGTAGCCTGAATCCTAGGTAGGAGGAGAGTTGGCGATTGATTGGAATGTGCCAATAGGCATCTGCCAGGTCTATCGAGACTGTGTACGCCCTTTTTGGCAGTAGGGTCCTTATGTGTTGAAGGGTTAACATCCTGAACTTGTTGTTTTCTATGAACTTGTTGAGTGGCGACAAGTCCAGAATGACTCTGAGTTTGTCTGAGTCCTTCTTGGGAACACAAAACAGCTTTCCTTGGAATTTGATGGACTTTGCCCTCCTTATCACCCGTTTGCTCAAAAGTTCTCGGGTGTATTCTTCCGGGACGGGGGTGGAGTGTTGGAAGAATTGAGGAAATGATGGTGGAGATGTCCTCCAGCTCCATCCAAGTCCATTCTTGATTAGGCTGTGGACCCAAGGATCGAAGGTCCAACGATCCTGAAATTGTTGGAGTCTTCCTCCTACCAGAAGCATCTCATTGCTTCGACTGTCCGGAGGACTTGCCTCCTTGACCGCGTCCTCCCTTACCCCCTCTTCCTCTTGGGGGGTTTCTAGAGGAACCCCTTTTTGACCCTCTACCTTTAGGACGAAAGGTAGTGGTCTGCCTCTCATACGCAGGTTGAAATGCTGGTGAGTGGGCAACCAGCTGCTGAGGCACCATCTGGTAAGTTGGTTGGGGTTGTGCCACATCTGGGGTACCGCGGTCATGGGAACTGCGGGAAGTTGTTGCTGCTGTTGCTGCTATTGTCTGCCAGGCCAAGAGGGCAACCTAGGTCTTTTTGTCTTCCTCTTAGGTTAGGGACCCTCATCCGGGGAAGACTTCCTCTTCGCTGACATGCCCCACTTTTGGAAAAGATTTCTGTTCTCCGTGTCGGCCTTGTCTACTACTTCCTTTACCACTTCGCTCGGGAGGAGGTCCTTTCCCCAGATATTGGAGGCTATCAGCTTCCTAGGTTCGTGTTTTACTGCAGCCGAAGCAAACATGAACTCCCTACATGCTCATCTGGCTCTCACAAAACCATATAGGTCCTTAACCAGAGTAGCCAAATGAGATTTGGCCAAGACCATGATTATGTCTAGGTTTCTACTATTGCTTGCCGTTCTTTCCAAGCAAATCTGGTGGGACAGGGATGCGGCAAGTCTTTCTTTTGTCTCTTGCTCCCTAAGCAAGAGAAAGTCAGACAGTTTAGGGAGGTTTTCGCTGAACTGGCGTCCAGCAATGTCTGCCTCCAACTTCCCAACTGAGAAGGTAAGGTGGATTTCCTTACAGTCCTTATCCTCCGAAGGCAGGGCTAGGGATAAAGGTCTACACTCCTCGAGTGTAGGGCAAGGTTTGCCTGCCTCTACTGCCTTAAATCCTTTTGCAGTAAAGGGAAAGGCTAGATTGGCAGGAGCAAGAAAGGTAGGGTGTTTCTTGCTAAGGGCTGAAACTTTTGAATTAGTGAAGCCCTTCTCTTTCAGGCTACTTGACAATATAGCCTGAGCCTTCCCATGGTCAAGAACTATGACCTTCGGTTCCGTCTCCTCCTTGGAAGATGGTTCCGCCTTCAGGCGGACAAAGCAGTCTGGGTAAGACTGAAAACTAGGCCAAAATTTGACTTCCTCTATGAGGACAGCCCCCAGCTTTCCTGACATGAACAACTTACCATTGGTAATGGGCATGTATTCTGCATGCCTCCAAGGGTTCACCTCAGAATAAGAGGCAAGATCTTTCACATTGAGTCATCTCTGAGACCCGCGGGACGTGTCGAGATGGTCCCTCCTTCTCCTCAGATCAGTGTCCCTTTCTTCGTTCTGGTTACGAAGAGCCTCCATCATAGCCATAAGACTGGCCAATGTCTTATTCATGTCGTCTGATGGAGGAGCAGAAGACGTAGAGGGTAGGGGTACTGGGGCCAGCACCGATGAAACGGACTCCGATTCGACATCATCCTCCTCATCTTCAGGAGCCAAGGTAGACTCCTCTTCTAGACCTTCCGCTAGAAGGTCTTTCTCGGTGTCCTCAGACACCTCCGACATCTTCTCATCTAGGTAGATGTCCTTCATCGCGTCCGAGACGTCCTTATCTACGGTAATCTGGACGCAAGGGATCTCCGGTCGAGGCTGGGGTATGACAGCTTCCACACCCGCCTTAAGGAACAGCAAAGCGCGCATCCGTTCACTCGAAAGGTAAGGTCCCGTGGCATTCTTTTGAAAGTAACAAACCCATCTACGCAGCTTACTCCTTGCTTCATCCCTTGACTCCGCTGTCTTGGGGTCATCAAAAGCCTCAGTAACCAAGGCCTTGCAAACACTGCAGTCTTGGGGGTCCCAGTACTTAAGAGATCCCTTGGAGATGGCGCAGAGAGAATGAGCCCTGCACTCCTCATGGCCGTTGCAAAAGACTCGACGGCACTTGGGATGGTCCTCCTGTAAAGAGAGGAAAACTAAATGAGTAAGCGGTAGTTCATCTCACCTGATAAACTATCTGAAATATTATTAATATTTTCTGCATATAGCTCAGGGTAGATAAGCTAGAAAGGAATTAGGAAAGACACATACTTGTGCTTCCTGTCCAGCCAATTGCTGCAACCTTCCCCATAATTAAAACCTAGAGTTTTCCTATTCAGGAAACCCAATGGAAGAACTCTAACCTGTAAGGATAGATAAGTGTAACTTAACACTGACTTCCCAAAGGTTTTAATAATGTGGGTAATTAGTAACTGATCATCTATCAGTATATTGAAAGAAATCTATTTCCTTTCATATATGATTGGTCTCAACAATAGACTGTACAATGGATACCACAAGGGGTATGTTGGAAAATAACTACTGTATAATATATACTATAGTTTTCTTTCTGCAGTATGATTTATACTGCAAATATCCTGGCTACTGTATAGTCATATACTGTAGTTTTGCCGGCTAGGCTAGTACCTGGCGGCACGACACGCCGGCTGGGGTAGTACCGGCTGCACTGGTCCAACTCGGCTAGCATTTGCCTGCTAGGTTAGTACCAGGCGGCACTAGCCGATAGAGAGAGAGAAAGCATGGAGTGAAGGTTACCTTATTAATTGTGTATCACCAATAATTAAGGATGTAAGAACTTAATCTTACTGCCTTCCTCCAGTATGAGGGTTCAAATGGAAGGGGGAGAATGTATCATTCAACCTTCCATTCAAACACACACCGTTGCCGGTCACTGGTATGTGGATGGCAGTCCAAGAGAGGACTGAAGAACACTCTACAGTATAGAGGTCTCCCACCAGCAGCCGGCATAGCTTTCCCGGAACCTTGCGTCCATATGGGAAGGCTGAGCGACTAAGTAGCTGCTATGTAGGAGCCTCGGCCGGCCCCACAACCCGCCGGCAAGCGGTGAGATTGTAGGACGACAGCCAAAGGGTTGCGATGGCTAGGCCATCACTAAAGGACAGAGGGGATAGGGAAAAGGGTCCTGTATGAAGTGTGGGAGGAGCCGGCAGAGTTGCCGGTCCTACCACACCCCGAAGAAACTCTGTTTCAATATCGGCGCCGTCCTAGGCGGCAGAAGAATATCTATTCTTCAACCTAAGGTCTGCCAATATAGTTAAGGGGACGGCGGCAGTATTGCCGCCCCCTCCCAACATAGGAGAAACTGAATTTCAGTGCCGGCGCCATCCTAAGCGGCAGAAGAATGTCTATTCTTCAGCCTAGGGTCTGCGAGCACAGGACTAGTCTTCTAGGTCGCAGGGAGAAGGTGGCGGCATCATACAACCACTTCAAGTGCGGACTAGGGAGGTCTAGCCTCCTATGCCGGCAGCCTAGTCCGGCAGGGAATGACTATTCACCCTGCCGGCCGGCCGCCGACAAAGACTATATACTCCGAGGTTCTGACCGAAACCCAAAGTCTGCTATCTGCCGGCCAAGGGAAGAGACAGAAAACACTAGCCCAGTCAAGCCGGAGTGTCTACTCGTTGGCAAGACGAGGGTAAACCGGGACATGTATGAAAGTATACTAAAGCCACTAGTCTAGTAGCCGAGTGGCAGGTGAGATTCGACTACCTTAATCGCCGAAAACCTCTCGTATACGATCGCAGAGGAAGAGGAAAATATATATGCAATCAATATCTTACAAGTACAAATTGCCTAAATAGCTTCATATTTAATTTTAATAACACTAGGAATGTCTATTATATCATGCATGACACTAAACTAGAACGCATAGGCTAGGAAGCCTAGCGTAAGCAAGGTTCGGTTACCTAAATTGCCAAAACTATTAAGCATACAATCGGCATAATATAAATAACTTCCTAGCAAAAAGATTGAATAGCTTCGTAAATATTGGTGCTATTAAAACCGGGAAAGTTGTTCAGGCTAACTAAATAACACATGCGTTATGAACGACAGCGGCTATGGCGCCTCCGGTGAAGGCGAAGCTCCATCGCTTAATTTAAGCCTAATTTCACTGTGAGGCAGGAGCTAAAATTTAAAACTGTAAAGATTCAATACTCAACTTTCCAGAGGCAGAAGAGGCTGGAGATTGCATACATCCAAAAATTCCAAGCGTAACGAGAGATAACAGGGAAAATCACCGTGCGATGCCGCTACACTTATAAGAATAAACATGGCGGCGACGTACAGCACCATCTAGATACTCGCAGTAGGAAGGGAGGAAGGGTAACCTTGATATCGGCTCCCCTTCAAATTTTGCCACTTTTCCCCCTCGAAGCAAAAACGCTATTCGGGGGGAAGATTGCTATGTGTCGTATCAAGATATACGTCCCCTGATTTATGTGATATCCTTAGGAGAAAATTTAAGGATATTCGCGCCAGGAGTTAGAATTCTGGAGACCTAAAGGTAAATTCTCTGGGATATATCACTGTAGTCAAATATCCCTAAGAAGCTACTTATAGGAACCTTCCATCAGGACGACATGACCTGAGCCCAAAAAAACAATACTGAAAGAATAAACAATATCTATTATAATTCACTCAGATCCATAAATTAATAATCACACGCCAGCAGTTTTATTTGTAGATGAAATTAACTACACCAGCTGGCACAGGTCTCAATGAGACTCATGAATTTTGGCAAAAGTTGTTACAGCAATGTGTGACATTACAGGGAGACATCTTGACTCTGCCCACCGGTTTGTTTACAGTCAGCTGACCACATGAAAAGGGGTTCCAAAATGGAACACAGCAGAGATTTGAGTGATTTTTCCAATAGAATTGGATGATGTAAACAAAGAAGATGTAGCAGATAATGAGGATTAGTTATCAGAAATTCTAGAACCATATCAGTTTGAACCATATGAAGAATGCTTTCTCATTTATTGTTCATCCAGAATGGATCTTTTTCATCTTTGTCCTGTTACCACAACCAAAATACAACGTATAATAACTATCATTCATCAGAGCACATACCTTTGGACTTCTTAGCAGGGGCTTTTTTGTGATATTGACTTGAACACGCACTGCTCTTTTTGTTCATGGCTGAACTTTGGTCTGTGCCGATTTATCCTGTTAACAAAAAATACGATTTCATATTGCAATTTCATATACAGTAATCTCATACTATCTCTCAACTGCACTCTCTTTGCTTTAATTTAAAAAACACACTATGAAAATACATCATTAAATTCCTATCCCAACTTGCATAAGAATTTATTAGTGATGACTGTGGTTCATCCGTCTCCATTGTAGGATCTAAAATACCACCAGGATTATCAATAGTCATCCGTTAGGATGTCTCGGATCTCCTGTACAATGCAAATAAACGAAAGGAAGTCTCTATCAATCGAAAGAAACTTTTCGATGCCAGATACACTCACATTTAGTATAGGCTACATACTTAGCAGTAAGGAAGGTAAAGACAAGATAGCCATACATGAAAGTAGAGGAGCAGTTATAAAAGGGGTCGAGCAATTTAGATACTTGGGATCTACTATAAATCAGGAGGGAGGATGTGAAGCTGAAGACGAGAATAGGATAAAAGCAGCATGGGGAGAGTGGAGGGAGGTAGCAGGAATGGTAGGTGATAGGAAAATGCCCATCAAAGTAAAAGTCAAGATCTATTATAGCACAGTAATAAGACCAGTGTTAATGTATGGATCAGAAACTTGGGCTTTAAGACGAAACGAGGAAGCAAAGATTGAGAGAACAGAGATGAGAATGCTGAGGTTGTTTATGGGAATATCACTGTTTGATTGGAAAATGATGAAATTCTAAGAATGGCAGGTGTAGTCAAGATTACAGAGATGATAAGAGTGTCACGACAGATGTTGTGGGCACATGCTCAGGATGGATGGTGGGGAGGGAGTGAGGAGAGCTTGGCAGGAACCTGTTATTGGGAGAAGATCAAGAGGGAGGCAGAGAATTAGATGGTGAGATAAGGTGAAGGATGATATGGAGAGAAGAGGTTTGGTGGAAGAGGATGCCTTTGATCTAAGGGATTGGAGAGGGCGCATCAGGCAACCAACCCCTTAATGTAGGGATAACAAAGGGGTAGAAGATATGTATAACAGTCAGCTTCAACACACTACTAAATATAATAGATCAATAATCCGCTAAATTCTAAAATAACCGCACTTACTAACATGACAAACTTGGAAATCATTTGTACTTTTCCTAACCAAACAAACCTCGAGCTCTTTATATGAGAATATTATTTCAGCAAAGCCACTAATTAGCGGGCCGGTTGGTGGGGGTCGACAAGCCACCTGACTCTCACACTCACTGGTGATATGAAGTCATCTTTTATTACAGGCAGGATTCACAGGGGAATAGGTGATGGCCAGCCATTATGAATTAATAGCACAAGGTTTGTATGGTTAGGAAAAATAAAAACTATTTCCAAATTTGTCATTTGTTCCAACTCCTCCTACAAACCTTTCACTCCCTATATAATGTATGAGACTTACCACTAGGTGGATGGAAGTCCTAACCAACTGGCTGGTAACATGACCCAAAGTGTGACTCCGTGCTTTGCATGAGCTTAATAGAGGCACCCTCTCACCTCGTTAACTCTCGTCTATGAGAAAGAGCTGACAGCCTGGCCAATCAGTAAGCGTGTGAGGGCTAAGCGCTGTGACTTGACCAGATAAAGATTCTTGGAGTGGAACACTCTGCTTACTTAACCTAACCACTACCTGACTCCCCTTTGCTGGGAGGATGGGGACGTAACATATTTCAGGTTACACAAGTGATATGGTTTTACCTGCAGACAGAGGAGGCCAGCTTGCAAAGTTCCACATGTGCTCTACCCCAAGAGTGGGGAAGATGAAGAAAGAAAAGACCAGTCACTCTACTATTCATCCCAGACTAATCCCAGGTAACGTCTGCCCTCAACCGATTGCTACTTTTCCTGCAAGTGAGCTGAGGTATCTCAAACCACATGTGCAGCCACCACAACACCTAGGCATTAATTCAGGTTACTGTGGGTTACGTCTTGCAGGTAGTGGGCTGTGAAGGTCGTCTGACGCTTCCAAACACCCACTTAAAGTACCAGCACCACAGAGTTCTTTTTTTAATTGCTAGGGACATACTTACACCCCTAACATCATGAGCTCTAGGTCTACGATTTTGTGAAGGGGAATCTGGATTCAAGGCTCGATGTGTGACCTGGTGAATTCAAGAAGAGATCATATTCTTGTTGAGCCTCCTCTTGACCCTGCTCGTGCTCACGAAAAACTTGTTCACATGGAGCTCTCTCCTGTAGATTTCAAGATAACGCCTCAGTGCTCTTATAGTACATATTAACAAACGCTCTGGGTCAAAGGATAAAGAACGGAGACTTTCAATCAGGAAGGACGCCAAACTTAGGTCCTCCGGAGTTAGAGGCTTGGCAACAGACTTAGGAATGAAGTGGTGTTCCCAGACCTCCATCCCCTGGCTGGAATATGTCGTAGAAGAGACCACGTCCTTCGCTGGCACTCATAGCTGAGGCCAAGGCGAGAAGGAAAGCAGCATTCAGTTACGGTCAAGACCATGAAGGGGCTTTCCTCCCCGAGGCATAGCAAGCTTCGCTTTCCCGGGGAGAGAGATATCGAGCGGCACGAGGCCTCTTCCATGACCTTAACCTTAGCGGATAGACCACTTCACCTGATGAGAGGCAAACGATGACCTACAGGGGTATCCAGTCATTTGTTTTGTTACTGCTTGCAAAAAGTCTCTCTGAGAGAGGAGATATTGAATACTCCAGGTAAGAGGTCATAAGGATATGACTGATCGTGGTGAATCCCTGAATGAGGTCGTATGAGCAACTCGGGAAGGGAGAGAAAAATTCTCTGGATATCTCTATAAGCAAGAATAGAGGGTCTAGGTGCTATTGTGGTTGCTGCCACCGCAGAGCTACTGGGGTCATTGACCGATCTGTCAATGCCCTTCTAGACTGAGTATCCTCATTAGACTGTAGGGGGGAAAACACGTGGGCATTCCCTGGATGTGAGAGGCCTTTAAAGGAGGTGTCTGGTTACCCCATTCTAGGCAACAGCACTCCAGAAACTTCTGGACATAAGACATCCCGGACTGACACCTCGTCTGCAATTCCCACCAGGGTCAAGATTTAGATGGCTAACTGAGGGAGAGAAAGGTTCTTTGAGTCTGCTTGGTCAGAATGACTGCTAGGAAGTTTCCTTGCCCACACTGAATTAGGTTGCAGAGGGATATCGAGTTGTCTCATGTCCAACTCCATCTTCTAACCGCTAAACGGACAGTAGTTGTACAAAGAATATCTTTGTCCTGGGTGTTCTATGCTGTGCCAAGAATACCCTTGTCTAGGTATTCTACCACCATCATGCTTTGATAAAAAAAAAGAAAAAAAAAAAAATACGGTGTGACAAGAAGGGAGTTATTGGAAAGAGATTACAAGCCAGCAACACTGTGCTCAAATCCAGTAAAACTTGTGTGCCACTGCCGATAAAGGTTGAAACATAGCTTAGAGGCCATGTGTCACGACAGATAGGCCCCTCCCCTTTTCTTTTGATCATCCCCCGAGACCATTGAATGTGGGGAAGGAGAGAAGGTCTATTTCTCTGTAGGAGGTTGGTAATCTCTACCTCCCAACTCGGGCCTTTCTTTCACTCTCATCCTATCCCGCTCGAACGTCCATGGAATCCATGCTAATACCGAAAGGATTAGCTGCCACTAGAGGGGACTAAAGCTACGACTTTGGCAGGGGCCATAGAACTTGAAAGTTCTGGTGCCCCAACAGGCACAGCTGTCGGTGGGCCTGTAAGAAGTCTCGCTTGAGGAAGGGACAAGCTGCTTCCCTGAGTCTTTACCCCTGTGCTTGG
>NC_090767.1:22395781-22524177 GCF_036898095.1 Palaemon carinicauda
TGCTTTGCCAAGCACAGGGGTAAAGACTCAGGGAAGCAGCTTGTCCCTTCCTCAAGCGAGACTTCTTACAGGCCCACCGACAGCTGTGCCTGTTGGGGCACCAGAACTTTCAAGTTCTATGGCCCCTGCCAAAGTCGTAGCTTTAGTCCCCTCTAGTGGCAGCTAATCCTTTCGGTATTAGCATGGATTCCATGGACGTTCGAGCGGGATAGGATGAGAGTGAAAGAAAGGCCCGAGTTGGGAGGTAGAGATTACCAACCTCCTACAGAGAAATAGACCTTCTCTCCTTCCCCACATTCAATGGTCTCGGGGGATGATCAAAAGAAAAGGGGAGGGGCCTATCTGTCGTGACACATGGCCTCTAAGCTATGTTTCAACCTTTATCGGCAGTGGCACACAAGTTTTACTGGATTTGAGCACAGTGTTGCTGGCTTGTAATCTCTTTCCAATAACTCCCTTCTTGTCACACCGTATTTTTTTTTTTTCTTTTTTTTTATCAAAGCATGATGGTGGTAGAATACCTAGACAAGGGTATTCTTGGCACAGCATAGAACACCCAGGACAAAGATATTCTTTGTACAACTACTGTCCGTTTAGCGGTTAGAAGATGGAGTTGGACATGAGACAACTCGATATCCCTCTGCAACCTAATTCAGTGTGGGCAAGGAAACTTCCTAGCAGTCATTCTGACCAAGCAGACTCAAAGAACCTTTCTCTCCCTCAGTTAGCCATCTAAATCTTGACCCTGGTGGGAATTGCAGACGAGGTGTCAGTCCGGGATGTCTTATGTCCAGAAGTTTCTGGAGTGCTGTTGCCTAGAATGGGGTAACCAGACACCTCCTTTAAAGGCCTCTCACATCCAGGGAATGCCCACGTGTTTTCCCCCCTACAGTCTAATGAGGATACTCAGTCTAGAAGGGCATTGACAGATCGGTCAATGACCCCAGTAGCTCTGCGGTGGCAGCAACCACAATAGCACCTAGACCCTCTATTCTTGCTTATAGAGATATCCAGAGAATTTTTCTCTCCCTTCCCGAGTTGCTCATACGACCTCATTCAGGGATTCACCACGATCAGTCATATCCTTATGACCTCTTACCTGGAGTATTCAATATCTCCTCTCTCAGAGAGACTTTTTGCAAGCAGTAACAAAACAAATGACTGGATACCCCTGTAGGTCATCGTTTGCCTCTCATCAGGTGAAGTGGTCTATCCGCTAAGGTTAAGGTCATGGAAGAGGCCTCGTGCCGCTCGATATCTCTCTCCCCGGGAAAGCGAAGCTTGCTATGCCTCGGGGAGGAAAGCCCCTTCATGGTCTTGACCGTAACTGAATGCTGCTTTCCTTCTCGCCTTGGCCTCAGCTATGAGTGCCAGCGAAGGACGTGGTCTCTTCTACGACATATTCCAGCCAGGGGATGGAGGTCTGGGAACACCACTTCATTCCTAAGTCTGTTGCCAAGCCTCTAACTCCGGAGGACCTAAGTTTGGCGTCCTTCCTGATTGAAAGTCTCCGTTCTTTATCCTTTGACCCAGAGCGTTTGTTAATATGTACTATAAGAGCACTGAGGCGTTATCTTGAAATCTACAGGAGAGAGCTCCATGTGAACAAGTTTTTCGTGAGCACGAGCAGGGTCAAGAGGAGGCTCAACAAGAATATGATCTCTTCTTGAATTCACCAGGTCACACATCGAGCCTTGAATCCAGATTCCCCTTCACAAAATCGTAGACCTAGAGCTCATGATGTTAGGGGTGTAAGTATGTCCCTAGCAATTAAAAAAAGAACTCTGTGGTGCTGGTACTTTAAGTGGGTGTTTGGAAGCGTCAGACGACCTTCACAGCCCACTACCTGCAAGACGTAACCCACAGTAACCTGAATTAATGCCTAGGTGTTGTGGTGGCTGCACATGTGGTTTGAGATACCTCAGCTCACTTGCAGGAAAAGTAGCAATCGGTTGAGGGCAGACGTTACCTGGGATTAGTCTGGGATGAATAGTAGAGTGACTGGTCTTTTCTTTCTTCATCTTCCCCACTCTTGGGGTAGAGCACATGTGGAACTTTGCAAGCTGGCCTCCTCTGTCTGCAGGTAAAACCATATCACTTGTGTAACCTGAAATATGTTACGTCCCCATCCTCCCAGCAAAGGGGAGTCAGGTAGTGGTTAGGTTAAGTAAGCAGAGTGTTCCACTCCAAGAATCTTTATCTGGTCAAGTCACAGCGCTTAGCCCTCACACGCTTACTGATTGGCCAGGCTGTCAGCTCTTGCTCATAGACGAGAGTTAACGAGGTGAGAGGGTGCCTCTATTAAGCTCATGCAAAGCACGGAGTCACACTTTGGGTCATGTTACCAGCCAGTTGGTTAGGACTTCCATCCACCTAGTGGTAAGTCTCATACATTATATAGGGAGTGAAAGGTTTGTAGGAGGAGTTGGAACAAATGACAAATTTGGAAATAGTTTTTATTTTTCCTAACCATACAAACCTTGTGCTATTAATTCATAATGGCTGGCCATCACCTATTCCCCTGTGAATCCTGCCTGTAATAAAAGATGACTTCATATCACCAGTGAGTGTGAGAGTCAGGTGGCTTGTCGACCCCCACCAACCGGCCCGCTAATTAGTGGCTTTGCTGAAATAATATTCTCATATAAAGAGCTCGAGGTTTGTTTGGTTAGGAAAAGTACAAATGATTTCCAAGTTTGTCATGTTAGTAAGTGCGGTTATTTTAGAATTTAGCGGATTATTGATCTATTATATTTAGTAGTGTGTTGAAGCTGACTGTTATACATATCTTCTACCCCTTTGTTATCCCTACATTAAGGGGTTGGTTGCCTGATGCGCCCTCTCCAATCCCTTAGATCAAAGGCATCCTCTTCCACCAAACCTCTTCTCTCCATATCATCCTTCACCTCATCTCGCCATCTAATTCTCTGCCTCCCTCTTGATCTTCTCCCAATAACAGGTTCCTGCCAAGCTCTCCTCACTCCCTCCCCACCATCCATCCTGAGCATGTGCCCACAACATCTGTCGTGACACTCTTATCATCTCTGTAATCTTGACTACACCTGCCATTCTTAGAATTTCATCATTTTCCAATCTTTCAAACAGTGATATTCCCATAAACAACCTCAGCATTCTCATCTCTGTTCTCTCAATCTTTGCTTCCTCTTTCGTCTTAAAGCCCAAGTTTCTGATCCATACATTAACACTGGTCTTATTACTGTGCTATAATAGATCTTGACTTTTACTTTGATGGGCATTTTCCTATCACCTACCATTCCTGCTACCTCCCTCCACTCTCCCCATGCTGCTTTTATCCTATTCTCGTCTTCAGCTTCACATCCTCCCTCCTGATTTATAGTAGATCCCAAGTATCTAAATTGCTCGACCCCTTTTATAACTGCTCCTCTACTTTCATGTATGGCTATCTTGTCTTTACCTTCCTTACTGCTAAGTATGTAGCCTATACTAAATGTGAGTGTATCTGGCATCGAAAAGTTTCTTTCGATTGATAGAGACTTCCTTTCGTTTATTTGCATTGTACAGGAGATCCGAGACATCCTAACGGATGACTATTGATAATCCTGGTGGTATTTTAGATCCTACAATGGAGACGGATGAACCACAGTCATCACTAATAAATTCTTATGCAAGTTGGGATAGGAATTTAATGATGTATTTTCATAGTGTGTTTTTTAAATTAAAGCAAAGAGAGTGCAGTTGAGAGATAGTATGAGATTACTGTATATGAAATTGCAATATGAAATCGTATTTTTTGTTAACAGGATAAATCGGCACAGACCAAAGTTCAGCCATGAACAAAAAGAGCAGTGCGTGTTCAAGTCAATATCACAAAAAAGCCCCTGCTAAGAAGTCCAAAGGTATGTGCTCTGATGAATGATAGTTATTATACGTTGTATTTTGGTTGTGGTAACAGGACAAAGATGAAAAAGATCCATTCTGGATGAACAATAAATGAGAAAGCATTCTTCATATGGTTCAAACTGATATGGTTCTAGAATTTCTGATAACTAATCCTCATTATCTGCTACATCTTCTTTGTTTACATCATCCAATTCTATTGGAAAAATCACTCAAATCTCTGCTGTGTTCCATTTTGGAACCCCTTTTCATGTGGTCAGCTGACTGTAAACAAACCGGTGGGCAGAGTCAAGATGTCTCCCTGTAATGTCACACATTGCTGTAACAACTTTTGCCAAAATTCATGAGTCTCATTGAGACCTGTGCCAGCTGGTGTAGTTAATTTCATCTACAAATAAAACTGCTGGCGTGTGATTATTAATTTATGGATCTGAGTGAATTATAATAATAGATATTGTTTATTCTTTCAGTATTGTTTTTTTGGGCTCAGGTCATGTCGTCCTGATGGAAGGTTCCTATAAGTAGCTTCTTAGGGATATTTGACTACAGTGATATATCCCAGAGAATTTACCTTTAGGTCTCCAGAATTCTAACTCCTGGCGCGAATATCCTTAAATTTTCTCCTAAGGATATCACATAAATCAGGGGACGTATATCTTGATACGACACATAGCAATCTTCCCCCCGAATAGCGTTTTTGCTTCGAGGGGGAAAAGTGGCAAAATTTGAAGGGGAGCCGATATCAAGGTTACCCTTCCTCCCTTCCTACTGCGAGTATCTAGATGGTGCTGTACGTCGCCGCCATGTTTATTCTTATAAGTGTAGCGGCATCGCACGGTGATTTTCCCTGTTATCTCTCGTTACGCTTGGAATTTTTGGATGTATGCAATCTCCAGCCTCTTCTGCCTCTGGAAAGTTGAGTATTGAATCTTTACAGTTTTAAATTTTAGCTCCTGCCTCACAGTGAAATTAGGCTTAAATTAAGCGATGGAGCTTCGCCTTCACCGGAGGCGCCATAGCCGCTGTCGTTCATAACGCATGTGTTATTTAGTTAGCCTGAACAACTTTCCCGGTTTTAATAGCACCAATATTTACGAAGCTATTCAATCTTTTTGCTAGGAAGTTATTTATATTATGCCGATTGTATGCTTAATAGTTTTGGCAATTTAGGTAACCGAACCTTGCTTACGCTAGGCTTCCTAGCCTATGCGTTCTAGTTTAGTGTCATGCATGATATAATAGACATTCCTAGTGTTATTAAAATTAAATATGAAGCTATTTAGGCAATTTGTACTTGTAAGATATTGATTGCATATATATTTTCCTCTTCCTCTGCGATCGTATACGAGAGGTTTTCGGCGATTAAGGTAGTCGAATCTCACCTGCCACTCGGCTACTAGACTAGTGGCTTTAGTATACTTTCATACATGTCCCGGTTTACCCTCGTCTTGCCAACGAGTAGACACTCCGGCTTGACTGGGCTAGTGTTTTCTGTCTCTTCCCTTGGCCGGCAGATAGCAGACTTTGGGTTTCGGTCAGAACCTCAGAGTATATAGTCTTTGTCGGCGGCCGGCCGGCAGGGTGAATAGTCATTCCCTGCCGGACTAGGCTGCCGGCATAGGAGGCTAGACCTCCCTAGTCCGCACTTGAAGTGGTTGTATGATGCCGCCACCTTCTCCCTGCGACCTAGAAGACTAGTCCTGTGCTCGCAGACCCTAGGCTGAAGAATAGACATTCTTCTGCCGCTTAGGATGGCGCCGGCACTGAAATTCAGTTTCTCCTATGTTGGGAGGGGGCGGCAATACTGCCGCCGTCCCCTTAACTATATTGGCAGACCTTAGGTTGAAGAATAGATATTCTTCTGCCGCCTAGGACGGCGCCGATATTGAAACAGAGTTTCTTCGGGGTGTGGTAGGACCGGCAACTCTGCCGGCTCCTCCCACACTTCATACAGGACCCTTTTCCCTATCCCCTCTGTCCTTTAGTGATGGCCTAGCCATCGCAACCCTTTGGCTGTCGTCCTACAATCTCACCGCTTGCCGGCGGGTTGTGGGGCCGGCCGAGGCTCCTACATAGCAGCTACTTAGTCGCTCAGCCTTCCCATATGGACGCAAGGTTCCGGGAAAGCTATGCCGGCTGCTGGTGGGAGACCTCTATACTGTAGAGTGTTCTTCAGTCCTCTCTTGGACTGCCATCCACATACCAGTGACCGGCAACGGTGTGTGTTTGAATGGAAGGTTGAATGATACATTCTCCCCCTTCCATTTGAACCCTCATACTGGAGGAAGGCAGTAAGATTAAGTTCTTACATCCTTAATTATTGGTGATACACAATTAATAAGGTAACCTTCACTCCATGCTTTCTCTCTCTCTATCGGCTAGTGCCGCCTGGTACTAACCTAGCAGGCAAATGCTAGCCGAGTTGGACCAGTGCAGCCGGTACTACCCCAGCCGGCGTGTCGTGCCGCCAGGTACTAGCCTAGCCGGCAAAACTACAGTATATGACTATACAGTAGCCAGGATATTTGCAGTATAAATCATACTGCAGAAAGAAAACTATAGTATATATTATACAGTAGTTATTTTCCAACATACCTTGTGGTATCCTTGCACAGTCTATTGTTGAGACCAATCATATATGAAAGGAAATAGATTTCTTTCAATATACTGATAGATGATCAGTTACTAATTACCCACATTATTAAAACCTTTGGGAAGTCAGTGTTAAGTTACACTTATCTATCCTTACAGGTTAGAGTTCTTCCATTGGGTTTCCTGAATAGGAAAACTCTAGGTTTTAATTATGGGGAAGGTTGCAGCAATTGGCTGGACAGGAAGCACAAGTATGTGTCTTTCCTAATTCCTTTCTAGCTTATCTACCCTGAGCTATATGCAGAAAATATTAATAATATTTCAGATAGTTTATCAGGTGAGATGAACTACCGCTTACTCATTTAGTTTTCCTCTCTTTACAGGAGGACCATCCCAAGTGCCGTCGAGTCTTTTGCGGCCATGAGGAGTGCAGGGCTCATTCTCTCTGCGCCATCTCCAAGGGATCTCTTAAGTACTGGGACCCCCAAGACTGCAGTGTTTGCAAGGCCTTGGTTACTGAGGCTTTTGATGACCCCAAGACAGCGGAGTCAAGGGATGAAGCAAGGAGTAAGCTGCGTAGATGGGTTTGTTGCTTTCAAAAGAATGCCACGGGACCTTACCTTTCGAGTGAACGGATGCGCGCTTTGCTGTTCCTTAAGGCGGGTGTGGAAGCTGTCATACCCCAGCCTCGACCGGAGATCCCTTGCGTCCAGATTACCGTAGATAAGGACGTCTCGGACGCGATGAAGGACATCTACCTAGATGAGAAGATGTCGGAGGTGTCTGAGGACACCGAGAAAGACCTTCTAGCGGAAGGTCTAGAAGAGGAGTCTACCTTGGCTCCTGAAGATGAGGAGGATGATGTCGAATCGGAGTCCGTTTCATCGGTGCTGGCCCCAGTACCCCTACCCTCTACGTCTTCTGCTCCTCCATCAGACGACATGAATAAGACATTGGCCAGTCTTATGGCTATGATGGAGGCTCTTCGTAAGCAGAACGAAGAAAGGGACACTGATCTGAGGAGAAGGAGGGACCATCTCGACACGTCCCGCGGGTCTCAGAGATGACTCAATGTGAAAGATCTTGCCTCTTATTCTGAGGTGAACCCTTGGAGGCATGCAGAATACATGCCCATTACCAATGGTAAGTTGTTCATGTCAGGAAAGCTGGGGGCTGTCCTCATAGAGGAAGTCAAATTTTGGCCTAGTTTTCAGTCTTACCCAGACTGCTTTGTCCGCCTGAAGGCGGAACCATCTTCCAAGGAGGAGACGGAACCGAAGGTCATAGTTCTTGACCATGGGAAGGCTCAGGCTATATTGTCAAGTAGCCTGAAAGAGAAGGGCTTCACTAATTCAAAAGTTTCAGCCCTTAGCAAGAAACACCCTACCTTTCTTGCTCCTGCCAATCTAGCCTTTCCCTTTACTGCAAAAGGATTTAAGGCAGTAGAGGCAGGCAAACCTTGCCCTACACTCGAGGAGTGTAGACCTTTATCCCTAGCCCTGCCTTCGGAGGATAAGGACTGTAAGGAAATCCACCTTACCTTCTCAGTTGGGAAGTTGGAGGCAGACATTGCTGGACGCCAGTTCAGCGAAAACCTCCCTAAACTGTCTGACTTCTCTTGCTTAGGGAGCAAGAGACAAAAGAAAGACTTGCCGCATCCCTGTCCCACCAGATTTGCTTGGAAAGAACGGCAAGCAATAGTAGAAACCTAGACATAATCATGGTCTTGGCCAAATCTCATTTGGCTACTCTGGTTAAGGACCTATATGGTTTTGTGAGAGCCAGATGAGCATGTAGGGAGTTCATGTTTGCTTCGGCTGCAGTAAAACACGAACCTAGGAAGCTGATAGCCTCCAATATCTGGGGAAAGGACCTCCTCCTGAGCGAAGTGGTAAAGGAAGTAGTAGACAAGGCCGACACGGAGAACAGAAATCTTTTCCAAAAGTGGGGCATGTCAGCGAAGAGGAAGTCTTCCCCGGATGAGGGTCCCTAACCTAAGAGGAAGACAAAAAGACCTAGGTTGCCCTCTTGGCCTGGCAGACAATAGCAGCAACAGCAGCAACAACTTCCCGCAGTTCCCATGACCGCGGTACCCCAGATGTGGCACAACCCCAACCAACTTACCAGATGGTGCCTCAGCAGCTGGTTGCCCACTCACCAGCATTTCAACCTGCGTATGAGAGGCAGACCACTACCTTTCGTCCTAAAGGTAGAGGGTCAAAAAGGGGTTCCTCTAGAAACCCCCCAAGAGGAAGAGGGGGTAAGGGAGGACGCGGTCAAGGAGGCAAGTCCTCCGGACAGTCGAAGCAATGAGATGCTTCTGGTAGGAGGAAGACTCCAACAATTTCAGGATCGTTGGACCTTCGATCCTTGGGTCCACAGCCTAATCAAGAATGGACTTGGATGGAGCTGGAGGACATCTCCACCATCATTTCCTCAATTCTTCCAACACTCCACCCCCGTCCCGGAAGAATACACCCGAGAACTTTTGAGCAAACGGGTGATAAGGAGGGCAAAGTCCATCAAATTCCAAGGAAAGCTGTTTTGTGTTCCCAAGAAGGACTCAGACAAACTCAGAGTCATTCTGGACTTGTCGCCACTCAACAAGTTCATAGAAAACAACAAGTTCAGGATGTTAACCCTTCAACACATAAGGACCCTACTGCCAAAAAGGGCGTACACAGTCTCGATAGACCTGGCAGATGCCTATTGGCACATTCCAATCAATCGCCAACTCTCCTCCTACCTAGGATTCAGGCTACAGAAGAAGAAATACGTCTTCAGAGCCATGCCCTTTGGACTAAATATAGCCCCAAGGATCTCTACAAAGCTTGCAGACGCAATTGTTCAACAACTACGCCTAGAAGGTGTCCAGGTAGTAGCCTACCTGGACGATTGGCTGGTGTGGGCAGCATCCGGGATGGAGTTCATGCAAGCATCCAAGAAAGTGATCCAATTCCTGGAACATCTTGGATTCAAGATCAACGTCAAAAAGTCTCGATTATCTCCAGCTCAAGAGTTTCAATGGCCAGGAATACATTGGAACTTAAAGTCACACAGTCTCTCCATTCCCCCAGGGAAAATAGGAGAGATAGCAGGATCTGTCAAGAGACTACTGAAATCCGACAGGATATCAAGACGTCAACAAGAGAGAGTACCGGGTTCTCTTCAGTTTGCATCAGTGACGGACCCAGTGCTAAGAGCACAGCTAAAAGATGCATCAGGAGTCTGGAGAAGATACGCATCAAACGTTCAAAGAGATCTAAGAAGACCGATACCGACTCGACTACGATCGCTTCTCAAGCCATGGTCGAAGGCCAAGAACCTGAAGAGGTCCGTACCCTTGCAACCACCTCTACCTTCAGTCATCATCCATACAGGACGCATCAGAGGAAGGATGGGGAGGTCACTCCCACCAACGGAAAGTCCAAGGGACTTGGTCTTCTCTATTCAAGACCTTCCACATCAACATTTTGGAAGCCATGGCAGTCTTTCTCACGCTGAAGAGGCTGTCCCCTCGCCATTCAGTCCACATAAGACTGATTCTGGACAGCGAGATGATAGTGAAGTGTTTGAATCGTCAAGGCTCGAGATCACCCCAAATCAACCAAGTGATGTTGGCCATCTTTCACCTGGTGGAAAAGAAGAGATGGCATTTATCAGCAGTTCACCTTCAAGGGTTCCGCAATGTGACAGCGGACGCTCTATCCAGGCTCACGCCGATAGAGTCAGAATGGTCCCTACACGCAGGATCATTCTCCTTCATCTTACATCAAGTCCCAGAACTGCAGATCGACCTCTTTGCGACGAGCGGCAACAAGAAACTACCTCGTTATGTGGCCCCTTACGAGGACCCTCTAGCGGAAGCGATGGACAACATGTCCGTTGACTTGAACAGATGGAACCGGATTTACCTGTTCCCTCCAACCAATCTCTTTATGAAGGTCCTCAACAAGCTGAGATCCTTTAGGGAAACGGCAGCTTTAGTGGCTCCAAAGTGGCCGAAGAGCAATTGGTTCCCTCTAGTACTAGAACTAAAGCTGAGGCTGGTCCCTCTGCCGGTCCCAGTACTGAGTCAACAAGTACAGAAGTCGACTGTCTTCGCTTCATCACAGAAAACCCAAAACCTTTATCTCATGATTTTCTCTCCTTAGCAGTAAAGAAAGGGTTTGGGATATCGAGAGACAGTATAGACTTCCTAGAAGAGTATAAGTCTAAGTCTACTAGAAGACAATACGAGTCATCTTGGAAGAAGTGGGTTGCTTTCGTCAAGAAAAAAGGACCAAAAGAAATCTCAACGGACTTCTGTTTATCCTTCTTCATACACCTTCATAAACAAGGTTTGGCAGCCAACACGATAACCACGTGTAAATCAGCCTTGACTAGACCTCTGCTATACGCCTTCCAAGTAGATTTGTCAAACGAAATCTTTAACAAGATCCCTAAGGCTTGTGCTAAACTTAGGCCTGCAGCCCCTCCGAAGCCTATCTCATGGTCCTTGGGTAAGGTCCTACACCTTGCTTCAACAGTGAACAATGAGAATTGCTCTCTGAAAGACTTAACCCAAAAAGTTATATTCTTGTTTGCTCTAGCCTCGGGGGCCAGAGTTAGTGAAATAGTGGCCCTTTCCAGAGATGAGGGCCATATTCAGTTCACAGAAGTGGGAGAACGGAATCTTTTTCGTGACCCAACATTTCTCGCCAAGAACGAGCTACCCACCAAAAGGTGGGGTCCCTGGAGAATCTGCCTTCTGAAGGAAGATATCTGGCTGTGCCCAGTGGAGTGTCTAAAGGTCTATCTTGGTAGAACTTCAGACTTCAAGGGAGGACAGCTCTTTAAAGGAGAAACCTCAGGGTCAAACCTATCCCTAAAACAACTAAGAGCGAAGATCACCTATTTTATTCGCAGAGCGGATCCTAACAGTACACCCGCTGGTCATGATCCAAGAAAAATGGCTTTGTCACTGAACTTTTTTCAGTACATGGACTTTGAGCGTCTCCGCTCATACACTGGATGGAAGTCATCCAGAATGTTTTTCAAACATTACGCGAAGCAAGTGCAAGAACTCAAGCGCTTTGTGGTGGCGGCATGTAGTGTACTAAAACCTGTCGTCTAGTGCTGCAATGAACAGTGAATTGATTGGGACTGTCAATGTAAGTGTGAAAGTATTGACACCTCACAGTGCAATACTTGGACATAAGTGTCACCAGGGTGACACCAAGGACTGTCTAGTTATTTAAGGTGAAGAAACATAGACATAGCACTTGTGCCGTGTGTTTTTACAGTGTGAAGAGACAATCAATATCTCAGAAATGCATATTAGAAAACTTAATAAATTTTCAGATTACAGTGGCTATAAAATATTTCCCTTTCAGGTGAAACAAACAATTTCTTGACTATGATTCTAGAACATGTTTCTTATTGCATTTATTAACATTATGTTATATATATTGATTTTGCTGGTTATTTATTATCTATAAATACTTGTTGTGTATTTGTGTCTTATTTCGCCCCAAAAATTGATTTTCAATAAAGATATGTCAGAGTATTATTTTCCTTTAATAAACTGCATATGCTTATACGAACAAAATATATAGCTAATACCTTTGTTCTTATACGAGTGCAAACTTTATCTGGTAACAATACAAGACCTGTATGTACTTGATGCTGGTAACACATACAGTGAGACCTGTATGTACTTGATGCTATGTTTGTTCATATGTTATATGCAAACCTTGAGACTCCTTTCCTATGTCTAGTATGACTCTTCCCTGCAGGGGGCAGGAAGCACTAACATGGTTTATGATTAGCAGTAATGACGTATAACGGTAACGTCTCATGTCTCTATGGTCTGGATGACCAAGGAATAACTGTCCCGAGGTTAAGGCACTTTTGGAAAATCCACAGATACAGTACTTTCTAAATAATTCTCTGGTAACCTTCCATCAGGACGACATGGCCTGAGCCCAAAAAACGGATTTTGAGCGAAGCGAAAAATCTATTTTTGGGTGAGATAGCCATGTCGTCCTGATGGACCCGCCCTCCTTTTCTATAGAAAAGGCCTTGGCAGGATCCCTCCTGAAACTGCTATATCTGTAGCACCATGCTCAACGCTACAAGGAATAAACATGGCGGCGACGTACAGCGCCATCTAGATATTCGCAGTAGGAAGGGAGGAAGGGTAACCTTGATATCGGCTCCCCTTCAAATTTTGCCACTTTTCCCCCTCGAAGCGAAAACGCTATTCGGGGTAAAGATTGCTATGTGTCGTATCAAGATATACGTCCCCTGATTTATGCGATATCCTTAAGAGAAAATTTAAGGATATTCGCGCCCGGAGTTAGAATTCTGGAGACCTAAAGGTAAATTCTCTGGGAATATCACTGTAGTCAAATATCCCTAGGAAGCTACTTATAGGAACCTTCCATCAGGACGACATGGCTATCTCATCCAAAAATAGATTTTTCGCTTCGCTCAAAATCCACTTAGGCATGATAGCCTATCTTTAAGGTTAAGCTGGAGATCATTATCAAAGGGGAAAATGGACATTCTGAGGAGTTGCCAGCACCATTGTATGGGTTTTCAGTACGAGAAGTTTTGGCAGAAGTTTTGGCTTTTAGGAGGCAAAAAAATAACATTCGTGCTTAGGAAGAGAAAGTTTTGTCTCATGATTTGGCGAGTTCAAATGCTGTTGCGCTTTTAAAAAAGTTGGTGTTTACCAAATAAAGACAAGTTACACAAAGCTTGTCTCAATTTTCTAGAAGAGCAATATGGATGAGGATCGACATTATTGGTGTTGAACTCCGAAAAGTTGCTGAGACCATAGCCAAGGAATTTGGCTTCACCAATTTCATGGTACTGGATGACTGGATGTAGAGGTTTCGCCATTGTTATGGCTTAGGTAATCATTGCAGTGGTGGGAAGTGATCCAGTGCCAGTGTAGGCATAGGTGAAGTTTCTCTTGATAAAATCTTATCCTTGTCATTTGTTACTGGTAAAAAGGTTATTATTGGTGACATATTTTTCTATACGTGGATACAAACCTTAACCTTTTTTTTTTTATAGGAATAGGATTTTAGCAAAGCTGGAAACTGGGCTGTTTAAATTTCCTAGTGGATAGGGCGAGAAGCCACTTTGACTTCAGCCACTGAATTGTGTTCTTGTAAAAAAAATTTTGCTTATCTCTTCAGATTGCTTGTGTATATACCTGTTTGTGGAAAACCTGTGAATAGACATGCAATCTTGCCCTCGAATTCCTGGATGACTGCAGGATTTTCATGAGTGGGTCCCCATTCTTCATGTCCCAGTGGCAGGAGTTCGGAAAGAAAAAAGAAATCTTAGCGAGATTCTTCCCCTTCTAGTTCTATAGCAAAGAAATCTGCTGATTCTCTTCCCTCATCTCTTGGAGCTTGGGCTCCTGGTTCTTCTCCATTGTCCTCCTTCGGGGGAGTACGGAGAAGGAAGCTCGGAGTGAGGTAGCGGTATCTGCTTCCCCTAGAGGAGCAGGTATCTCTTCTGCTCTTGGTCAACCCAATGAAACCTTTAAAGATGGCATTGCTAGTGATGACACCCTTAACACCTATGGCTATTGTTTGGCCAAGAAGGAATACTTTCCAAAGTTAGAATCCTGCGTGCCTTAGCTTTATGCAGAGCAAAGTCTCCATCACTGAAGCCTGCTTCGTCTGCTGCACCTGCAGAAGAAGCCTTTTGATCTGTCCATTCAGGATTGAATTCTTTGAGAGGAATAGCTGAAGTGCTATCCCCACTTCAGAGGCCCCTTCAGCTTCTAGGAAGCCCTTTACCAGCTTTACCTTTATCTTTGAACTATAACCGTCTTTACTAGACAGAAAGTCGAGTCTCTTGGACAAGTTCTTCCCTGTTCGCCAAAAATTTTCTCTGACAATGCACCAACCTACGAGAATGTGGTCCTCTGTGTGCCTCTCTGTGTGGACCTTTTGGACCTTAAGAAGAAGGGGTGAAGGCAGTTACATTCCTGGCCCACCAATCCATAATTCACAAACCAATGGACCAACTGGGCCCTGAAATGAAGAAATGCCATAGCCACAAAGTTCACGAGGCAAATTGGACAAAGGGAGGCATCGAGCATTAAGAAATCCCCCAATTACTTTTAATCTGGCCCCGTTCCCTCCGGAGGAAATCGAACCAAGGCTCTTCCTTTGAGCAGTCTCCGTCAGAAAAACAACAGAATCTTGCGGAACTAGATCGAGAACGAGTAATTTCCTAAGGGTATGCGATCCCATGGCAGAGCGAATTTGATATGGCTCTCAAGAAAACGGTTGTCAAGGAAAGTTCAACAATACTGTCAGCGTCTTCTTCCAGAAGGTCCACTAATTTCACCCAGCCATTTTGCGCCTGGTTCAGCCAACCTAGAAGGAGAAGAGGCAGGCAAGAGGCTAGGTTTCGTTAGGAAAGGCAGTGCCCCCTGCAACTACCATGAGGGGGGTGATGCCTCTCAAGCTGGTGGGTGAGGTGGCAGTACCACGGAGTAGAACACTGTATGATAGACATCCTCTGACATAGTTACCTCATCCTGTTCATCAGCTCTCACCCTCCCCTCATTCAGAACCCAATGACATTATCATCGTATTCTCAAGGGTGATAAAAAAGACTGCATCCAACAAGTGGAAGTCCAAAAGATGGTGAACAAAGATGCTCTTCGAGTAATCGTAGATGTTGTCTCCAGGTTATTCAGCGCCATTTTTTAGTCGAAATGTTGACAGGAGACTGGAGAACAATTAAAGACCTCTCTGCTTTAAATGAGTTTGTTCTCAAACCATTCAGAATGGAGAGAGTGAACACCATAAGAAATGCCATCAGGAAGGATGATTTTATACTCTTTCTAGATCTGAGATTCATATTTACAGATTACGGTATATCAATTGTCAAGGGAATTCCTCCAGTTCTCGCTAGGGGTTAAGGTCTTCCAGTTCCAAGTCCTGTGCTTTGGCCTGTCGACCACTCCTCAGATGTCCACTTTAGTGTACACTCTCGTCTCAGCTTGGGCACATGCCAACAGCCTCAGGCTACTGAGGTACCCTGGTGATTTGGTGATCCTATCATCCTCCAAGGGGCAAATCTTACAATACCGTGGCAGACTTCTCTTGGTTTACCAAGATCTGGGGATTATGCCTCAGCAGAAGGTGGTGTACCTAGGGATGAGAGTGGACACAATAATAGGGAAAGTCTTTCCTCCAACGGTCGAGAAGCCAGGCTCCGCCCTTTTTTACATCCCCAACAGCTTCCAGCTTGTCAGTGACAGCAACTTCTAGGCCACTTATCATTATTGGAGAAAATGTATTTCTTGTTTAATAGAGACCATTTTCATTCTGCTTCCTGATAATGTGTATAAAAGAAATAATAGGATTTGTTTTTTATTTTTAATGTATAGAAAATGGCTGTCAAGCATAAATATGTTGAATCTTGAAACGTTTGTAAATTACTTGTGTATTTAAAATGACTCCTCTTATTTCATATATCAAAGGAAGATCATTCTTTCAATGTTTTCTTGTTCTTTTAATGAAGTTGTTTCCTCTCATCTGGATATTGATTTTTGTTATAATTTTTTTATTATTTTTAGAAGATGCTGTGGACATAAATAATGAGCTAGAAGACGACAAAGCTCCGGATGCCATAGATCCAAATGCAGTACCCTAGATTGAACTCATACTTAAGCTAGAACCTGAGAGAGAGTTGTCTCCTAGAGAGGGTGATGCATATGCCGTTGGTAAAGGTTCAAATGCTAGCATGATCTGGTCTGAGGATGATGCTATTGATGTTAATGATGGAGACTCCATTCATATCAAGCAAGAGCCTGTGGAGGAGTATTACAAAATGGTTGAAGAAGAAACCTTGATGCAAAATGTTATTGGTGAGTACATATGTATTCTTTTAACCCTGGTTAGGTAATTTGGTTGCATATCTGTAACATGTTTTGCTTCAGTTGTGCGGATATTTTCAGCATTCTCGGCCTGTCAGCCAGTGATGCCGTTTTGTGTTTTTGTCGCAAAACGTTAAATGATATCTGCCATCTCTCTGTGGTAACTTTTTAACCTTGCTTTAAATTTTAGTAATTAAGCTTTGACAATGAAACCCAAATTACAGTAAATAAAATGAATATGGATTATGATTTGTTCCGACACAGATACAAACCTTCGCTATTTATAGGATATTACTTTCGGCAACGCTGAAAACCAGCCAAGACAATTTTAGTGAGGGATAATTACCCCATCCGCTAGTTAGCAGGAGGGGGTTGGGGGTAGACTAGCTACCCTGCTCACTCACACCTGTCAGTTGAGTAACCACTTTTACTTTTGGCTTGGTAGAGTGTAGACGTGCCGTCTCTCTCTCCCGTTAACAACCTGCCTTGACTTTATTGCTTTTCCTTTTTCTTTTGTGTGTGTCGATGTGTGTATGGTTTTTGTCCCGCTATGCGGACATGTCCTGGGATTGAGGGCCGGCGCTGCGGCACCTTTATGTCGTCCTTGGAGATAGACCCACATCTTTTAGGCCCGGCTTGCCGGGGAACTCAGTGTTCGCAGGACAACACCTGTTCCGAGTGTAGGGAGTGGCCTGCCTCCCAGTGGGAGAGGTTTGCGAGTAAGAAGAAGTCTAAACGCGAATCTTCACTTTCGGGGTCTTCCTCGAAATCGAAGAAATCACGGGCTTCTGCTTCCTCTACGCCCAAATCTCTGCCCGAAGCTAATCCTCGACGAGGCCCTTCCGGGGTACGGTCAAGCAGTAGCGCAGGGCTTGTGACTCCAGGTCAACCCTGGGGGATAGACGAGGATGATGGCTCCCCTAGTGAGTCGGCTCCTTCTCTTCCTCCAGGGAGCGCCTGTTCCTTGCCAGACCTTGGGTCTGGTTCCAACGCCGAGGAGTTAGCTAACCCACCAGGGGCGGTGGCAGGGCTCTCTCCAAGGCAAGCTTCCCCTTCGGGGGAACATATCTCTCGTTCGCGAGGGAAGGTGGCCTCTGTGCATCGGCAATCTCCTTACGCTTTAGGTTCTCCTCCAGGGGCGGAAAGAGAACCTTGTTATAAGCGTAGTTCTCCTTAGGACGAACTTTCCTCCCCTGCGGAGGATTTATCTGTTGACCTTAATCAGTCTCCCCCTCGGGCGGAGTCTGTTGTATGTTCCTCTCCGCTGGTTCGTAGAATGGAGGGGTGGGTAACCCCTCTCCACCCCGGGCGTTCTCCTCCTCGGGCTGTGAGGAGACGTCTTTTTAAACCTGCTGGTTCTTCTCACGTTGACCCTTCGGGGTCTCGTGACGATCACCCTTTGGGCTGGCGTGATCGTGAGTCTTCGGACTCTAGTCATGTTGATCCCGCAGGTTCTCATGACAGCAGGAGTCCTTTGGGTCTCCGTCGCGCTGAACCTTCGGGCTCTCGGGACTTGAAACCTTTGGGTTTCTGTTATGCTGAACCCTCGGGCTCTCGTAACGACGGTGACGTTGAACCTCCGGGTTCTCATACCGTCAGTCATGCTAATCCTTCGGGATCTGGTGACAGAGGAATCTCGATTCCTCATTACGCTGACCCTTCGGGGTCTCGTAACCTGAGTTACGCTGAACCCTTGGGCTCTCGTAACAATAGTCGCGTTAACACTTCGGTGTATCGTGACAGAGAAACTCCGGTTTCTCGTTGCGTTGCTCCTTCGAGTTTGCGCAACACAGTTCACGCTGAACTTTCGGGTTCTCGTGACCAGAGTCATTCTTTTTATGACAGATAGTTTTTAAACTCTCGTTGTGTTGATCGTTCGCGCTCACACAACACAAGCTATCGTGAACCTTCGGGTGAGCGTAGCAGTGAGTTCTCTCACCAACCTGAGAGCTCTTGCGCGCACGACCAAGTTGGGGCACACAATCAAGTTGGCGCGCACGGCCAAATTGGCGCGCGCAAACAAAATGGCGATCATGGCGCGCGGGTTCATCCTATGGCGCTCCATATGCACGAACTGCCTATTGCTCGCCATGCGTGCGAGCAACCTTATGCACGGCAGGTGCGCAAACAACCTCATGCGCTCCAGGAGCGCGGAAAATGTGCGCGCAATCGGGAGAGGCGCGCGCGAGCCCCCTTCCGCCTACCAATAGTTTGGCGCAAGAGCGCACGACCATCTTGGCGCTCACAATCAGTCTCTCGAGCCCCTTGCGTCGCAACAGAGACAACGGTCGCCTGTGCGACCGAGCCCAGATCCTATCCCTAAGGGTAGGCCTGTGCCGATCTTGCCTGTAGGGAAGCCTCCATCGGACAAGAGGGTTAGGGAACCTGCCTAGGTTCCTAAACCCAGGGAGCAGTCCTTTCCTAAGGACCTTCCCCATAGTTCCACAGGAGCCCGTGACCCCCTGTGGCTTAGCACCTTATTCAATGTAATGCGCCAATCATGAAGGGAGTCGTTCCCCGCTCCCAGTCCTTGGGTGATACACCTAGGATTCCCCTGTCGCCTCCTCTCTTCCCGGGGTCCTCTCCTCCCTCGGATCCTAGGAGGAGGTTGGAAGTTCCCGCACAGGCGGGTCCTTCAGGCAAGGGGAGACGATCATCCCCTCGCAAAAGACCTCTGGAGGAGATTAGGCATGAACCTCAGGGTAGCCCCCTGCAGTTCAAGATGCCACAGGCCAGGCTAAAGGGGGAAAGGAAAAAGATTCGTCCTTCGCCCCCCGAGGAGGATAGGGTTACTTCCTATGGAGACTCCTTCCGTCCTTTACCGGTCGAGACAGTGTCTAAGGAGGCACGACCTGCGACCGGGCGGGACTCACCCCGTACGGCAACGGACTTACATTCTACCCGTAAGCCGACGGAGTCCTCTAGGCCCTTGGGGACAGAGGACCTCCGGCCTCGTCGGAGGGAACCGAAGGATTGGTTCACCATCCCCAAATCCTCGGCCAGGCTTCCTTCCTCACTGCCTCCCAGGCAGCTGGAAGCGAGCACCTCCCGGTAGTCTCCCTATCCCCAGTCTATACAGTTGGTGACTTCGACCCACTCCGGGCTCCTATGGATGAGAGCTTAGACGTGGAAGGGCAGAGCGATCTCGAGGACGACGCTCTGCCAGCAGCCGCTAGCCCTAAGCATACAAAGGATGAGAGGAAGGAGTCGGAACATTCCTCCTGGCAGGTCCTAGCCTGCATCCATTCCATCAATGGACTTCAAGATCCATAGGCAGCCCCTCTAGATGGAAAAGGAACGGTCCTTGACCAGTTTTATGGCACTCAGAAACATCATAGGACCAGTGCAGCTTTGCCCTAGCCAAAGGCGTTGAAGAGTGCCAAGCAGAAGACGGTGTCCCAGGCAATTGGGTCCACCTCTTGTCTCCCCTCCAACTCGTCCTCCAAGCTCCTACCTCCTCCGTATGTGTTTCAGAGGAGGTACTACGAAATCCTCGGGGAATCTCTTCCAACGCTGCCTCTCGACCACTCTATAGCGGCACTCTCGAAGGCCACCCCCTTCGAGAAACTTATGGGACTTCCAGTCTCCTTTTCGGCCTCTGAAATCCTAAACCAGGAAAAGGTGGTGAAGTACGCCATGCAGGCTACTTCATGGCTGGATTTCTGGTTAGGATCCTTAGGACAACTGATGCGGTCTAAAGACCTGTTTCGGGAGTCCTCCAGGAAGTCTTTGGAGACTTTCCTATTGTCTGGCACTCGGGCCATCGAGTTCCTTTCCCATCAGGTAGTGAACCTTTGGGCCAACACTATCCTGAAGAGGAGAGATGCCGTCATAGGCAAGCTCTATAGACATCTCCCTCAGGCCAAAGTAACGAGTCTGAGAAATGCTCCTTTCGAGGGCAATTCTTTGTTCCATCCCGAGGACGTCGAGCGGGTGGCAGAGAGGTGGAGGAAGTCCAGTCAGGACTCCCTCATCCAAAAGGTCTTAACAGCTAGACCTTCCCCCTCTCAGCCACAGCGGAAAGCACAGCAAAACCCGCAGCCGAAAAGGGCTAAAGACCCAAAACAGCAGGGTAAAAAGGGTGCAAAGCAGGCCTTTCACAGCAAAAAGTCCTTCCGTGGAGGAAAGGGTAAGAAAGGATCTAGCCGAGGCCAGTCCCATTAAGACAGGCAATCCTCCCATTTGCCCACGTGTGGGGGGGATGGCTGCAAAGCCGCTGGCAGAGGTGGCTTTACCACGGGGCCGAACCCTGGACGGTCGAGGTGATTCGTTCAGGGTATCGTATCCCGTTCACGCTCTCTCTCCCTCCACTGACTCGAGTGCCGATTCCATTGAACTCCTGTATGAAGGGATCCACACAGGAGTTTGCCCTCAGGGCAGAAGTCCAGTCCGTGTTGGAGAAGGACGCTCTCCAGGAGGTCCTCGACGGGTCCCCAGGCTTCTACAGTCGACTCTATCTTGTGGAAAAGGCGTCTGGAGGCTGGAAACCAGTCATCGACCTCTCGGCCCTGAACAGGTTTGTCGAACAGACACCTTTCAGGATGGAGACGGCCGACACAGTCAGACAAGCGATAAGACCCCAGGACTTCATCTGCACTCTAGATCTGAAGGACGCATACTTCCAGATCCCAATTCATCCGTCTTCCAGGAAGTATCTGAGATTCATGTTCAATCGGAAGCATTACCAGTTCTGGGTGCTGTGTTTCGGTCTTTCCACAGCACCCCAGGTATTCACGAGAGTTTTCGCCCTAGTGTCATCTTGGGCTCACAGAGTCGGCATCCGTCTCCTAAGATACTTGGACGACTGGCTGATTCTGGCAGACTCGGAGGCGGCCCTTCTCCGCCACCGAGACGAACTTCTAAGGTTTTGCCAGGATCTGGGGATCGTGGTAAACTTCGAGAAGTCTCAACTGCTCCCCTCTCAAGAACTGGGATACCTAGGCATGCGATTAGACACCCTAAGGCACAAAGCGTTTCCATCAGACGAAAGGATCCAGAGACTGAGGGAGATGGCACAGGTCTTCCTCAGTCGGGAAGAGCTCCCGACGCAGTATTGGCTTCGCCTTCTCGGTCACCTCTCTTCCCTGACCCGACTGATCTCCAAAAGTCGATTCAGGATGAGATCCCTCCAGTGGCGACTGAAATCCCAGTGGAACCAACACTCCGATTCCCGGGATCACCTAGTCCGCATAGGGCTAGAGGAACAGTCGGACCTCAGGTGGTGGCTGGCGGAGCCAAACCTCTGTAAAGGGGTCGATCTTCTCATCTCTCCCCCGGAATTGATGCTTTTTTCGGATGCATCAAAAGAAGGGTGGGGCGCTCACGTGCTGCACCATTACATCTCCGGCCAATGGTCCGAATCAGAAAGGTACCAGCACATAAATCTCTTAGAGATGAGGACAGCCTTTCTGGCCCTCAAAGAGTTCCACCAGGTCCTGGCGGGGCACTCCATCGTGTTGATGAGCGACAACACCACGGTAGTAGCTTATCTAAGCAAGCAGGGCGGTACCTTTTCGCAGCAGCTGTGCCATCTTGCTGTAGAGATACTCAGATGGGCAGAGGACAACTTGGTGACTATCAGCTCGCTTCATTCCGGGCAAGCGGAATGTGCTAGCAGACAAGCTGAGCAAAGCGACTCAGATAGTTGGCACCAAGTGGTCTTTGAATCCTCTGATAGCCAACAAAGTCCTGACTTTGTGGGGTTCCCCGACGGTGGATCTGTTCGCAACGGCCCTGAATTTTAGGCTCCCGTTGTACTGCTCCCCAGTCCCGGATCCCCAAGCTCTTTGGCAAGATGCTTTCCAACAACGGTGGATAAACCTGGACGCTTACGCGTTTCCCCCTTTCTGTCTGAGAAAGGTCCTCAACCAGGTACGAGCAAGCAACAACTTGCAAATGACCCTCATAGCTCCGCTATGGCATCACGCAGAATGGTTCCCGGACCTTCTGCATCTCCTCACGGAGATCCCGAGGGAGCTTCCTCCACAACACGACATCCTCAAACAACCACATGCCAACATCTTCCACAAAACCGTAGCCTCGCTTCGACTTCACGCTAGCAGACTATCCAGCACCTCCTTACACAGAGAGGCTTTTCGCAACCGGTTGGGAAAAGAATGACTGGACACCTCAGGAGATCCACAGAGGCAGTCTACCAGGCGAAGTGGTCAGTTTTCTGCGGTTGGTGTTGTGGAAGGGGTATCTCTCCCCTCGATGCCTATGTTCCAACCATAGCGGAGTTTCTTGTATACCTTCAGGAAGAAAAGCTTCTCTCGGTCTCGGCAGTCAAAGGCTACCGCTCAGCCTTGAGTCTCGCCTTTAGACTGAAAGGAGTCGATATTTCCTCCTAGGAACTTTCTTTGCTCATACGCAGTTACGAGCCTACTTGTCCTCAGGTAGAGCTAAGACCTCCCCCTTGGAACGTGGTTCGGGTCCTCAGGTCTCTGAAGGGCTTCCCCTATGAACCACTACGCCAGGCCTCAGATCGCCACCTAACGTGGAAGACGGTGTTCCTGCTCGCTTTGGCTGCGGCCAAGAGAGTCAGCGAACTTCATGGTCTATCTGCTGATGTCTCCCACTCTAGGAGATGGGGGGAAGTAATCCTCAACTACGTCCCTGAGTTTGTAGCTAAGACTCAAAATCCGGGTGTACCGGACTCCAGGTTCGGCCCATTTCGGATAGAGAGAGTTCGTTTTGTAACCGAAGATCCAGACCAACTGTTACTATGTCCGGTAAGGAGTCTGAGGTGTTACTTAAAAAGAAGAGCAAAAGCTCGCCCCCGTGTACGAGCACTTTTTGTCAGCACGGGGAAGGTCAAGAGGAGGGTCACGAGGAATACTATTTCCTCCTGGATAAGGAAAGTAATCGAACGGCTCTATATCCAGATCCTCCTTTGTCCAACAGACCCAGAGCTCATGACGTCAGAGGCATTGCAACGTCTCTGGCGTTCAAGAAGAATTTTTCTGTGGCACAGGTATTGCAAGCGGGCATGTGGAAGCGTCAGACGACCTTCACAGTCCACTACCTGAAAGACGTAACCCACAGGAGCATGGAAACCTTCTCCATTGGTCCTGTGGTGGCCGCACAACAAGTGATCTAATGCCTCAGGCTCCTTGATGGACAAGTAGCAGAGGGTTGAGGGCTGAGGTTACCCGGGTTAGTCTAGGGTGAATGAAAAGAATGTCTGACTCACTTCTTTCTTTCTCCTTCTCCCCCTCTGGGGAAATAGCTCTGCAAGACCGAAGCATAGCTGACCTCACCCCTCTGCAGGTAAGAATCATTTCCCTTGTGCATCCTGAGTATGAATGAATACTTTGTTACGTCACCAATACCTCTTGAGGGAGGGTATTGGATATGTCTTAGAATCCTCGAGTTCCTACTTGGAGGCAAGCCACGAGTCTCTCTCACACAAGCTTCTGCAGGCCGCTATCAGTGAGTTACCTTGTAACTACTTTGATTTTAGTGAGGGTAGGGTTCCTACTAATTAGATCAAAATCAATTAGAAGGAACCCCGGGTCATGACCAAGGCCAGTTGGTAGAACTTCCTCCCTCCTAAGAGTAAGTCACCCTATAGATACCGAAGGTTTGTATCTGTGTCGGAACAAATAACAAATTTGGAAATAATTTGTATTTTTCCTAACATACAAACCTGGAGTTATTTATACAAACTGGCCTGCCACCCTGTCCCCCTGGAAGTCCTGCCAGAAAGCAAAAGTGGTTACTCAACTGACAGGTGT
This sequence comes from Palaemon carinicauda, assembly GCF_036898095.1. Lineage (NCBI taxonomy): Eukaryota > Metazoa > Arthropoda > Malacostraca > Decapoda > Palaemonidae > Palaemon > Palaemon carinicauda. The sequence continues at coordinate 22,419,887 of NC_090767.1, forward strand.
GAGTGAGCTGGATAGCTAGTCTACCCCAACCCCTTCCCGCTAACTAGCGGATGGGGTAATTATCCCTCACTAAAATTGTCTTGGCTGGTTTTCAGCGTTGCCGAAAGTAATATCCTATAAATAGCTCCAGCTTTGTATGTTTGGAAAAATACAAAATTATTTCCAAATTTGTTATATTTATTTATATTTAAAAGTGTGTATAAAACATTTTAGCTCAATTTCAGTGTACAACAGGAAAGGTATTGAAGCAAAACAGGTATTCCAGGATTTTCGTTTAGCAAAACGTACTCATTGTATTTCAGGTCGTAACTTTAAGATTAACCTTAGACTCTTCCAGATCCTGATATGGCAACACTCGTTCATTTTTCCTTTTCTCTTCCAGGTAGTCAACATTAGGTGTTGCAAGACGAAAGGTCAATGTAGACTTAAATACGTTGTGGTCAGTGATGGTGGCGGGGACAAGACCTGTTTCCTCATCAACACTGCGGACATGTTCCTTTTTGAATGTTGCAATGGTGAGGCATCTCTCTCTCTCTCTCTCTCTCTCTCTCTCTCTCTCTCTCTCTCTCTCTCTCTCTCTCTCTCTCTCTCTCTCTCTTTAGCCTTCTACCTGACTCCACTCTTGCTGCCTTTCTTCCACCTTAACTATCACTCTACTTACAATATTTTCTCCCAGTGGGACCTTGGCACTGAAGGGCTTTCCTGGCCCCAACACCCAACTCTTATGAATGAGGAATAAATTTTACAAGATATGTTTTTTTATATTTGTTGCCATATTATTATCATTATTATTATTATTATTATCTAAGACAAATAAAACTGTGTTTACATTTATGTAAGTAAATTATTGTAAAAATAAAATTTGTGAGTTTAAAAAGAAATTACAGAATAAGAATTTTTTTAATCGCTTGTTTCTCGAACTAATCGACCTTCGTCTCCCGCAGGTGTTTGACAACTGCGCCGTCACCATTATGATTTCGGTGGAACCGTATACGTTTGGACTTGAGATACAGCCGTCCAGGAGGATAAAGATAGACCGAGAACACTCAGTTACCCCAAGACGACGCCTTCTTGATCTATCTCTCCATGTTCTCGCCTACTTTCTTGCTTCGAAAATGTTAAGAAGGTGAGTGACGATCCTTGCTCTTCGTAGCTACTTAGTGTCATCTGTGTACTTTGTAGGGTACACTGTAAGCATTGCTAAATGGTTTTGACAGATTCTCTTTCTGTCACTTTTTAACTGTCTGCTTTATCTTCATTCCCAATTCCTACCCTTCATTGTTCTGTCCATCTTCTTCGATGTTTAAACATAGATACAAACTATATTCCTTTATAACTGGTGCCGGGGAAGACCCACTCGCATGTGGGTCCGCTCAACGCTCATTTTTGGCTTCGGCTGTTTTAATCAATTTGCTTTTTCTCATTCTAGATAAATGGGAAATACAAAAGAAGTTATTTACTGGGTAAGCCGAAAATGTGCGATATGTTTTTGTGTAAACCTGCTGTATTAATCTAGTCCTTCTTGTGACTTTTTTGTTTGTAAATCATGATTAAAAAAACACAAATGTAAAGGTAAACAGATCAACTTGAGACTATATAGATTCTTATACAGTTGATGAAGAAGTTTAAGAATTTTTTTATTTATGTCTTGAATTTATGTCTTAAATTTAATGTGTAAGACATCTATGTCTGAAAGGAAAGTTAATACACAGGGGTATATGTAACAGAAGACATCAGGTAATGGTTTGGGTGTATTATCTCAACACCTCCATAGAATACGAGCGCAGACGTCGGTCTCTAAGACAAAGCAGGGTCTATGGGTGATGTGGAAATTCAGTTTTTGAAAATGACATAATAGAGATGGCTGAACGGGTTAACTTCCAATGAATATCTAAATAATAATTATATATATTACAAGAAAAGGAATTCCAGTTTGTACAGATTTTCGTAGAAGAGACATCAACTATGTTTGAACAATTGACTGGGGAAGGAATACAAGAATGGTTTTAGAGGTATTTAGTGACACCATGACAGCCCCTTGAGGACCAGATTTTCAATTAAAGAGGAACAGAGATTTAGCATTTGAAGGGAATGACTCTCCCACAAGTCATGGACATTCTGACATTGAGATATCAGTTGACATTCCTGAGGTTTGATGAAACCTGTATTGAGAGAGAGATAGAAGAGCCATTATCTATGTGTCCCTTCCCCGATTGCCGTAATTTCATAAATTTTATTCTCGATTAGTTCACCAAACTTGTAACTGGTCTCCATAAGGCACTCGAAGAGTTAGAAGACCCAGGCCTACATGGCTTAGGAGTATGAAGTGTGAAGGAAGTGATGAATAGAGATGTAGTGATTTAAAAGCTCAAGATAGAGACGACTGGTGAAATCTAACCAAGGCCCTTTGCGTCAATAGGTGTTGGAGGAGACGATGATGTTGGATACATTTGGAACTAACAAGAATCAAGTCTGAGGACCAAGGAAACTATAGAAAAAAGGCTTGACCAGGAGTGGCAGGTCTAGATAGAATAAGGATGTGGTATTCACTGTCAAATATTGTTATTTTTACTAGCTAAGCTACAACCCTAGTTGGAAAAGCAAGATGCTATAAGCCCAGGGGCTCCAATGGGGAAAATAGCCCAATGAGGAAATCAAATAAGGAAGTAAGTAAACTAGATGTCTAAATATATATCTACTCTACTAAGACAGACTCATGTCAGTCTGTTCATTAAGAAATTTTCTGCAAGTTTGAAATTGAGTCTCAGTCTCCCTTGGCAGCTTTTTTTCCTTCCTGTAGAGATATGATTTGCAAATTGATACGTGAGGACCAAGTATTTACCAAATTCTAAAATCGATCAAGACAAAATTGATATGTTTTCCTTTATGAGATTCTACTGCTAGAGAGTTATTGGGTCCTTTGACTGACCAGACAGTACTACATTGGATCCCTCTCTTTAGTTATATCTTATTCTTTCCACATTCTCCTCTGTCCTCATGCACCTGACAACACTGAGATTACCAAACAATTCTTCACTCAAGGAGTTAACTACTGCAGTGGCTACTTTTCTCTTGGTAAGGGTAGAAGAGACTTTTTAGCTATGGTAAGCAGCTCTTCTAGAAGTTTTTATAGTTTATATATATATGTATGATTTAATCTAATGTTGCTGTTCTTGAAATATTTTATTTTTATTGTTTATTACCTCTCATGTAGTTTATTTATTTCCTTGTTTCCTTTCCTCACTGGGGTATTTTTCCTCCTTGGAGCTCTTGGGCTTATAGCATCTTGCTTTTTCAACTAGGGTTGTAGCTTAGTAACAATGATAATAATAATATAAAACAGATTTATTACCCCAAATGTTATTCTTAATATGGTCTGCATATCTTTCAAATCATTAGAATTCAATCTAAATTGTGGGCGTTGTATTCATGGTACAAAGAAATGAAGTGTACTTTGTAGTATAGTCTTCTGATTGTAGAAGTTAATGCTTATATACAGAAAGTTAATTCATTGTTTTAATATTCTTAGACTTAGAAATAGCTCACATATTAGATTTCAACTATGAAAATAAAACAAAAGGTTTTCCTGTTCGTCACAATTTGCAAACTAGACCATTGATCCGTCGACTTTACTCACTCCAAAATATGTAAAACAGAGTATAGAGGACTTTGGTTATTATGTAGGCTACAAAAACATAAATTAACACTTGGATACCTACAAGTTCATCTAAATATTAAGAGGAATACTCTGTTACACATGTATACGTATAGATTTTGTCTACACCTTGATATTAAAAGGAATACTTTTTTTAGAATGATTTATTGTTAATTTGTTCTCTTCAGTTATTTATTTCCTTATTTCCTTTCCTCACTGGGCTATTTTTCCCTATTGGAGCCCCTGGGCTTATAGCATCTTGCTTTTCCAATTAGGGTTGTAGCTTGGATAGTAATAATAATAATAATAATACACATGTATACGTATAGATTTTGTCTACACCTTGATATTAAAAGGAATACTCTGTTACACATGTATACGTATAGACTTTGTCTACACCTTGATATTAAAAGGAATACTCTGATACACATGTATACGTATAGTTTTTGTCTAAGTAATTAGTTGTGTTTGTGAGAAAATGTCACATTTAAATGATAGGATTTGCCCAGCGGTGTCCATCTCCTGATGGTGAATGAAGACGAAAATCGAAAGCAACGCAAACTTTAGAAAAGTGAATAACTATCAAGATTAATTCTTCCTAGAGTTTAGAATGATGCAGTTAGACTTTAATGAATAATGAAGATATTATTCAAAAGTTCAGTAATGTATAATTGCTTCTATTATCTCTATTGTCTCCAGATATTCTTAAAAACATGACTAAAATATTTAACTTTCTTTTTCAGATTATCGACATTAGTACGAAGTACAGGAGAAGACTTAACAACGTCACCGAAGATTTATCAGGGGTATAGACGAATCCATAAACGATTTTATCAAGAATCAAGAGAGCATCGATAATTACACCTTTTCTTAATTTCGTTTCAGTGAAGTCTTGGGTTTTTTATTTGAATAAGAATAGATGTATTTTAGGTCCAAATGAAAGAATTGAATAATGCAAAATGTAAGAAGAAAATTCTACTTTGCTAATTAACAATTGAGTTTATTCTAGAGGGCTTGTGAATATATACACATACTCGTAAGGTAGAATGTCTCGTGGAATTGTGGAAGATCTGAATGAGAGAATCTCTGAAATGTATGAAAGGTTTATGTAAAATTTATTTAATTCTTTTTTTCATATTTACATTCTATGAATATTGTTTGTTGAAATTTATTATTGATAGAAATGTACAGAGATGTCAGCGAGCTTACAGATTTTTATATATAAGGAATAATGGTTTTTTTTCTGTTAAGTACTGTAGTATATATTTGAAATTCAAAATATTTAGCATTGGTAAGATGTTGAAGTTTATTCAAAAGTAGATTTATAGTTGAATTAGTTATAACATCCAACTCAGAAGAAGGTTCAGGTCCGATTCAGCTTCTAGAGAAAAAAGCGTCTTAGGAATAGTTTCGCTTAATTCCGTCCGTTTTGTCGTTTCTAGAAAGTAAATGTTAATTTTCAATATTAAACTTACCCGATAATCATGTAGCTGTCAACTCCGTTGCCCGACAGAATTCTACGGGAGGGATACGCCAGCTATCACTATACTAGAAAGGGGTGTACTCACCAGCGCCACCTGTGGCCAGGTACTACAGTACTTGTTGTTGACGCCACCTCACTTTTTCCTCTGTCGTGCTTCCGGCAAGACATTCTGGGATACGCTTATGATCTTGGAGTATTTTCACGGCTTTTGGTGAAGTATTTCTCTCAGATTTCGGCTGTCGCTATACTGGAAAACTTCTATATTAGCTTAGATAGCTTTTATTTAGTTCTGATTTATGGTTAACGATCTTTTTGCTTGATTTGGAATCCCACTTGGCTAACTCTTTGATTCAAGATGTCTGACATTTCACAAGCCCCACCCCATAGACGATGTAGGTCTTGTAATAGGCGTATTCCGAAGGCCTCGGTAGATCCTCACACCGCCTGTTCTGACTGTAGGGAAAGACCCTGTCAGTTGGAAGATCGATGTGAGGAATGCGCCGGACTTTCGGAACTTGATTTTGTCCGTTTTCTTAAATATTCAACCAAGTTAGAGAGAGAGAGAGTTAGGAGGAGTTCTTCTCGCTCTTCACTTTTTTCCTCACCTCATGATCCCCTACCTTTTCCTCCCCCTGTAGTGGCTACCCCCGAACCTACTATTTGCCCTCAACCTGATATGTCTGTTGTTTTGCGTGCCATTCAGGCTTTAGGTGACAAAGTTGAATCGGTGGTTAGTGATCATAAGTCTCTTATGGCCGAAGTCAAGGAACTTAAGGTCAAGAGTGCAGTGGGAGGTAATAGTGCCAGTGCTGTGACAAGTGCTAGTGTCAGTGCAGTGCCAAGTGCTAGTGTCAGTGTCAGTGTGGTGCGTGAGGGTACTTCTGTGCGTGCCAGTCGTCCTCCCAGTCCGGGACCTCTTGCAAGCTCCCAAGCCCAGGGGAGAAGCAATGTCGAAGGGCAAAAGGGTTCGGCAGGCCTTGATCGGCGCACAGAAGTATCCTCGGTGGTTGCGGGCGTGTCTTCCAGAGACCGTCACTCCCACCCGCAGACGATTGAGCCCGTCTTTTACTCGTCTGCTGAAGAATTGTCAGGGAGAAAACGTTGGACTCAGGTCTCAAGACCTCTCGAACGCAAAGTCCAGACCTCAAGAACTCTACAACCTGGCTGCAGTCATTGGATCAGCTCTGACTCGCCGCAGTCATCAGTTGACTGCACTCCTCCTAAGAGGGGTAAGGTGCTGCCGCAACAGACCTCATCTTCTGTTAAGGCTTTGCCTCAGCAGACCTTAGTGTCTGCCGACCCCAAGTTGACTCTACTGCAGTCCATGCAGTCACAACTTGCGGTCTTAATGCGTGAGTGTCAGGCTGAGAAGGTTACACCTACTCCTGCGATCGCTCCGCCTAACCGCAGTCCAGTCTGCCAGGCGTACGATGTTGAGGCTCCTCAGGATACCTTACCACGTACTGAGTTGCCAGTTTCCAGCGGTGTGCAGCACCCTCCGCCTTCCTTAAGGCAACCTCAGCAATGGGAACAGGAAGCTTATGCCTTACTTCCTCTGCTTCCACTTGCGGTTCCACCAGCGAGGCTACACTCTCTTGAGGTACGACAACCTCTTCCATCCATGAGGCAGACACCTCAGCTCTCGCTGCAGCGACCTCAACCCTCCTCAAGGCGAGAGCCTCAACACCTTAGCCTTGCGCCTCAGGAACCTCAACTCGCGAGACAAGAACTGCGTTCTGCGCAGCCACTACCTCAACTCTCGCAGCTCACACCTCAGGAACCTCAACTCGTTCCTCAGGAACCTGCTACTGCGCATCCGCTACCCTTACAGCAAGCGCAACTCTTGAGTCAAGACACTCATGCCAGGAGTCAGCCTCCTCAACCCATGCGCCTACCTTCTGCTACTCCTTTTGATCAGCCTTTGCAGCCTGAACCTCAGGTTTTACCTCAGCAACAGAGACTTGAGGATGAAACCACTAGCGTTTTTGCTCCCGCTCGTGCAGATTCTGCTGTTCAGCATACCTTACCTCTCACTTCGCTACACTCTGGTGATGAGGTTTCTGATGAAGAGGCTGCGCACCTGGATCCCTCATCAGACGTGGAAGAATCCAAGTCTTCTCCTCCACCTATTGACTTTCGTAAGGTCCTGGCTCTTTTCAGAGAGGTATACCCGGACCATTTTGTCTCTGCTACCCCCCGCTCTCCGCCATCTGAGTTTTCGCTGGGCATGCAGCAAGTCAAGTCTACATATACTAAGCTCGTCTTTGCAAGGTCCTCTAAGAGAGCTTTAAGAATTTTAGGGGAGTGGTTGCAGTCTAAGCAGCAACTAGGGAAGACTTCCTTTATGTTCCCACCGACTAAGCTCACTTCTAAAGCGGGCGTATGGTATGCCACAGGAGAGGAACCAGGCTTGGGAGTACCTGCCTCTGCCCAGGCTGACTTCTCAAGTTTGGTCGACTCTCCTCGTAGAACAGCAATGAGGCGCTCTAAGGTTTGCTGGACCTTCTCCGATCTAGATCACTTCCTAAAGGGTGTGTTTCGTGCCTTTGAGATGTTCAATTTCCTAGACTGGTGCCTGGGGGCCCTTAGCAAGAAGACCTCCCCTGCGGACAAGGACTCAGCCATGCTCTTAATGTCCTGCATGGATAAAGCTATTAGGGATGGATCTGGCGAGCTTGCTTCAATGTTTGTGTCAGGAGTGCTTAAGAAAAGGGAGCAGCTTTGTACCTTCCTTTCTTCCAGCATCACACCTTGTCAAAGGTCTCAACTCCTTTTCGCTCCGCTCTCTTAGTTCTTGTTTCCCGAAGAGCTTGTCAAGGACTTTTCTGCGGCCCTGATTCAAAAGGACACCCATGATCTTGTGGCCTCTTCAGCTCGTAAGACTAAGGTTGCTCCCTCAGTCCCCAGGACTTATCGCACCCCAGTGGCTGATACTCCTGCTACGAGGTTTATTCCGCCCTTTCGTGGTAGAGCCCCCAGCCGAGGAAGCTCCCGTCCAGACTCTTCCAGGAGCAAGTCTAGGAAAGGTTCCAAGACTTCAAAAGGCAAACACTGACTCTCCTCCTCTCCAGACAGCAGTAGGAGCCAGACTCAAGTTCTTCTGGCAAGCCTGGGAAAAGAGAGGTGCAGACGCCCAGTCTGTCAGGTGGCTGAGGGAGGGTTACAGGATACCATTCTGCCGCAAACCCCCTCTGATCACTTCTCCCATCAACCTCTCTCCCAACTACAAGGAAAAGGACAAGAGGCTAGCGTTGCACCAGGAGGTGTCGCTCCTGTTACAGAAGAAGGCAGTGGTTATAGTCCGGGACCATCAATCCCCGGGCTTCTACAACCGTCTCTTTCTGGTGGCCAAGAAGACAGGAGGTTGGAGACCGGTGCTGGACGTCAGCGCGCTCAATGCTTATGTCACCAAGCAGACGTTCACTATGGAGACGACGAAGTCGGTCCTAGCAGCGGTCAGGCAGGAGGACTGGATGGTCTCGTTGGATCTGAAAGATGCTTACTTTCACGTTCCTATTCATCCAGACTCCCAACCTTTCCTGAGATTCGTTTTTGGAAAGGTTGTCTACCAATTCCAAGCCCTGTGTTTTGGCCTAAGCACAGCTCCTATGGTTTTTACGCTTCTGATGAGGAATATTGCAAAATTCCTCCACTTATCGGACATCAGAGCCTCCCTTTATTTAGACGACTGGCTGTTGAGAGCCTCCACGAGTCGTCGCTGTCTGGAGAGTCTCAACTGGACTTTGGACTTGACCAAGGAACTGGGTCTGTTAGTCAATTTAGAAAAGTCCCAGCTCATTCCCTCCCAATCCATTGTGTATCTGGGAATGGAGATTCGGAGTCAGGATTTTCGGGCTTTTCCATCGGCCCCAAGGATAAGCCAAGCCCTAGATTGCATCCTGAGCATGCTGAAGAGGAGCAGTTGCTCGGTGAGACAGTGGATGAGTCTCACAGGGACCCTTTCATCGTTGGCCCTGTTCGTCGAGCTAGGGAGACTCCACCTCCGCCCTCTCCAATTCCATCTAGCAGCTCATTGGGACAAGGGTTTGACGCTCGAAGCAGTCTCTATCCCGGTCACCAAAGAGATGAAGACCACTCTCTTGTGGTGGAAGACCAATCTCCTTCTCAGGGAGGGCCTATCGTTGGCGATTCAGACCCCCAATCTTCATCTCTTCTCAGATGCATCAGACTCGGGCTGGGGCGCGACCTTGAACGGACAGGAGTGCTCGGGAACGTGGAACGAGGAACAGGAAGCGCTCCACATCAACTGCAAGGAGCTACTGGCAGTTCATTTGGCCCTATTGAACTTCAAGTCCCTCCTGCTAGGCAAGGTGGTGGAGGTGAACTCCGACAACACCACAGCCTTGGCTTACATCTCCAAGCAGGGAGGGACCCATTCGAGGAGCCTATACGAGATAGCAAGGGACCTCCTCATTTGGTCAAGAAGTCTAAACCTCACCCTAGTTACGAGGTTCATTCAGGGCAACATGAACGTCTCAGCAGATCGCCTAAGCAGAAGGGATCAGGTCATCCCCACGGAATGGACCCTCCACAAGAGCGTGTGCAACAGACTTTGGACCTTGTGGGGTCAGCCGACAATAGATCTTTTTGCCACCTCCATGACCAAGAGGCTTCCTTTGTACTGTTCCCCAGTTCCAGACCCAGCAGCAGTTCATGTGGATGCTTTTCTGCTGAATTGGTCCCATCTCGACCTTTACGCATTCCCACCGTTCAAGATCATAAACAAAGTCCTTCAGAAGTTCATCTCGCACGAAGGGACACGGCTGACGCTGGTTGCTCCCCTTTGGCCTGCAAGAGAATGGTTCACAGAGGTACTACAATGGCTGGTCGACGTCCCCAGGACTCTCCCTCTAAGAGTGGACCTTCTACGTCAACCTCACGTAGACAGGTTGCACCCAAACCTCCACGCTCTTCGGCTGACTGCCTTCAGACTGTCGAAAGATTCGCTAGAGCTAGAGGCTTTTCGAAGGAGGCAGCCAGTGCGATTGCCAGAGCAAGGAGGGTATCCACTCGTAGAGTCTACCAATCCAAGTGGGAAGTCTTCCGGAGCTGGTGTAGAGCCAATGCAGTTTCCTATACCAATACCTCTGTAACCCAAATAGCTGACTTCCTATTACATCTAAGGAATGAAAGATCCCTTTCAGCTCCTACGATTAAAGGGTACAGGAGTATGTTGGCTTCAGTTCTCCGCCACAGAGGTTTGGACCTTTCTTCCAACAAGGACCTTCAAGACATCCTTAAGTCTTTTGAGACTTCTAAAGAACGTCGTCTACCCACTCCAGGCTGGAATCTAGACGTAGTCTTAAGGTTCCTTATGTCACCTAGGTTCGAACCTCTCCAGTCAGCTTCCTTCAAGGACCTTACCCTCAAGACTCTTTTTCTCGTCTGCCTTGCAACAGCTAAAAGAGTCAGTGAGGTTCATGCCTTCAGCAAGAACATTGGGTTCACATCCGAATCTGCAACATGTTCTTTACAGCTCTGATTCTTAGCTAAGAATGAACTTCCTTCACGTCCTTGGCCTAGATCGTTTGAAATTCCTAGCCTCTCCAACATGGTAGGTAACGAGCTAGAAAGAGTTCTTTGCCCTGTCAGAGCTCTGAAATATTATCTTAATAGGTCAAAACCTATTCGAGGACAGTCAGAAGCCTTATGGTGTGCAATCAAGAAACCTTCGAGGCCCATGTCCAAAAACGGGGTTTCGTATTATATAAGGCTTCTGATTAGAGAAGCCCATTCTCACTTGAAGGAGGAAGACCTTGCTTTGCTGAAGGTAAGGACCCACGAAGTGAGAGCCGTAGCCACTTCGATGGCCTTTAATAAAAACCGTTCTCTGCAGAGCATAATGGATGCAACTTATTGGAGGAGCAAGTCAGTGTTTGCATCATTTTATCTTAAAGATGTCCAGTCTCTTTACGAGAACTGCTACACCCTGGGACCATTCGTAGCAGCGAGTGCAGTAGTAGGTGAGGGCTCAGCCACTACATTCCCTTAATCCCATAACCTTTTTTAACCTTTCTCTTGAATGCTTTTATTGTTGTTTTTATGGTTGTTACGGTAGGCTAAGAAGCCTTCCGCATCCTTTTGATTTGGCGGGTGGTCAATTCATTCTTGAGAAGCGCCTGGGTTAGAGGTTGTGTAGAGGTCCTTTAGTAGGGGTTGCAGCCCTATATACTTTAGCACCTTAGAGTTGATTCAGCCTCCTAAGAGGAACGCTGCGCTCAGTAAGGAAGACGAACTTAATAAAGGCAGAGTAACGGTTCAAGTCGACTTCCTTACCAGGTACTTATTATTTCATTGTTATTTTGAGATAACTGATTATATGAAATACGGGATACTTAGCTATCCTTTAGTCTTGTTCACTGGTTTTTCACCCACCCCCCTGGGTGTGAATCAGCTACATGATTATCGGGTAAGTTTAATATTGAAAAATGTTATTTTCATTAGTAAAATAAATTTTTGAATATACTTACCCGATAATCATGATTTAATTGACCCGCCCTTCCTCCCCATAGAGAACCAGTGGACCGAGGAAAAAGTGAGGTGGCGTCAACAACAAGTACTGTAGTACCTGGCCACAGGTGGCGCTGGTGAGTACACCCCCTTCTAGTATAGTGATAGCTGGCGTATCCCTCCCGTAGAATTCTGTCGGGCAACGGAGTTGACAGCTACATGATTATCGGGTAAGTATATTCAAAAATTTATTTTACTAATGAAAATAACATTTTCTCATTACTCGCAAGAAGCGTTTTATCGTCACTTTTGTTTATACTCAGACTCTCCGTTTTAACTTTGAGACGTCAGTGAATTGCAAACGGTTATTCCTAAATTAGTTATGAAGAAATACATACATTCTTTCGTTTGATCTATTGAGCAGTTTTTTTCTCAAATTTTGTCTTTCAAAATAATAATAATAATGATTAAAATAATAGAAATATTCAAAATGATAATATAAATAAAGATATTTGAAATAATTAAAATGATAATAATGATAACTGAAATAATAGTAATAATTATTATTATAATTAGAATAATAATTTAAGGAATAATTTAAATGGTAATATCAATTTTTGTTTCAAATTAAAGTAATTGAAATAGTAGTTGAATAATTGGAATAATGATAATAATAATAATAATAATTAAAACAGCTAATATTATAATTGAAATAATGAAAATACATATAAAGAATTCAATATCAGATTTATTAAAGAAATAAAAGTAATATAACAACACCAGAAGCAAAACACTTGAAAATATTTTGTATGAGGAAAGAAAGTCTTAAGACGGGTCAAATATTCTTTTACAATTTTGATTAAGTTCACTTATTGTTTTACTTGCCGAGTTTAAAAGGACACCCTATTAGAGTTTATTTATTGTTTAAAACAGTGTATTCCTTTTTTAAAACAGTTTAGTTCTTGTTTAAAACAGTCTCAATTATTTTTTTTCCGTGGCAAGTATTTCAAAATCACTATTGTAGATGCTGTGTTAATTCTAGTACAACGTGAAAGGTTCAACATTCTTGGTATTACACACACGGTTATACATATCGACATCACAGTCCTGTAAAGAATACTCTGCCTGTATTGGCAGAATTCCATTGCATTTAATTATATTTATATTAATGGTGACTATTATAGTGGGTACATTAAGAGTATGTAATCCATTGTGGCTAATTTTCAAGCCAACTAGATCTCTATTGTCCTTTCTAAAAAGCTCGCTGGCATTCTCTGTACATTTGATGTATGATGCATTTTATTGTATTTCATTTTTAGATTTATTATTAGCAGACAGAACACATTTTGACAAAGCAGAGATTCTATTTTAAACTCACATTTGAATGTTTACCAATCCTGAAACCACATGACGATAGTGAGAAAATTCCAATTGAGAAAGGACTTAGACAGGGAGACCCCTTCTCGCCTAGATAATTCACATGATTTCTTAATTGAAAATAAGCAGCAAATACAGATCTGGGGGATTTCTATGTCATGAGAGAGAGAGAGAGAGAGAGAGAGAGAGTGTGTGTGTGTGTGTGTGTGTGGAGGCATAAGTAGTGGCCTGCAAGTGTTGGTACGCGTTAAAGACGTGATTTTCAATGTATAGGTCTTTCCGTACGTGCTGCTTAGCCGGGGTTAGTAAATCTGATTTCATGGGATAGACTCCCCTTGCGGTGTGTAGGTCTCTGAGTATGTGCTGCTTTGCCGGGGCTTGTAAGTGTGACGGCAGGAGGTAGACTCCCCCACAATGTAACGTAGGCTTTGTAGATCGCCAGAGGAGGTGAGAGACATGAAGAATTAGATAGGGACGACCAACCACCTCCTACCATTTCTGCCAATGAGAATTCCTTTATATATTCTTTCTCCAAGTCCATGTGACGAAGATTATTCTAGAATAAATCAAATGGAAAAGTGTAAAATACTGCACTTATTTAACAATTTCATAAAATCACAGAAGGTTAAATATTTAACCAAAATAATATAAAAGTTTTCTGAGGTTGAATGTTGACTTTCTCTTCCAGGGATTTCGCTGAGACATTTCAGAGAACAATGTAGAGTTGGGGGTATCATTATCATTATAGCAGACGATATCAAACAAAGTTATTCATTTTATGTTCTTAAGAAGATGAGTCTATGATGGAAGTCATTATTCAAGGCAGGATATAATTGTTATAAGATAGCATAACCAGAATGGCTAGTCAAATATTTAGGCTATTCAGTAGTCAGTCTTGAGTTGTGGGAATGGATAGTTGGATAGTCAAATACCATATGAGATAGGGCTAGTTGTTAGCTAGCCTTATGTTAGGGAATAGTTGAACCAGATGGATAGTCGAGTATTGTACGAGAGAGAAGTTTTGAAGTGTCAATATTAACTAATTTTATTCGAGATAACTTCAAGTGTTACAAATGTGTTCTGTCTGTTAATAATCATCGTAGGATTTTGTATTTATAAATATTCTGTATTTAATCCCATTACAGCAAATGAGCAAAATCTTTTGAATTCTGTTTAAAAGTCAAATTTTGGTCGGGATTTTCATAGCTGTGAGCACAAGTTTGACCTCGTAGATCAAGAGAGGACATTCTTCTTCTTCTTGTAGTAGGAAAAGGTGTTTGTTCACACTAAAGCCAAGACTGTTTCTGTGTCTGTTTCGTGAGATTAGGCTGAGAAAACCACAGGTCAAAGTGCTGGTGAAAAAGATAAAGCTTCAGAAATGTTATTCGATAGGTTTAAAAACTTATTTGTTTAATGAGAGACTGAAATTTAAACTTCATTAATTTTCCCAAAGCGGTACTGATATCAAATAGAGTAGTCTTTTAGTCTTGAATTTAATATATTTGCCTGATTAGTCTCTGAAATTTAATAATCATAGATCTGTTTGAATTTTTCTAAATATCAAGTGACCTTAAGTTAGTTTTGTGACATCTTAATTGTTCGAGCAATAGCCTGCGATACTTGGTCTCTTTCGCATGATATATTTAGTCACCCTTCAGGAGGTTAGGACATTGAAGTGATAGATTAAGTGGGATGATGTTTTATGTTCTATTTACTTTTGAATCAACATGTTTTTGCTGAGATCAGAAAAACATTTTTATGAACTTCAGCTTTAGACCAAAAAGGGAATCTGTAATGCAGTAGTTTTTCTATTTGATTTTATATTGTTAGATTACTACTTATCCGAATGTCGATTTTTCATTTGTTTTATTTATTTAGCAGTGTAGAGGATTTACAAAAGTATAGAATTTTAATAAGTTTATGATAAAATGTTTTTCAGGCAATTTATTTTTGACTAGGTAGCATTAGCTTATGTTGTGATCACTTGATTATTATTACAAGAATACAAACCCTTGTTTACTCCGTTTTTGCTTTTCTATGACCAGAGTTTTAAGGAATTATTGGGATTCTGGCAATATTGTTTGCTTGCCAATATCTCACCCACTTCAAGCGGAAGTAGCTATTGCCACAGTTTAATCCTGTCCTTTTTGCTTAACGCACTTGTCTGCTCAAACTGCCATTCAAATCTTTATGCTTGCATTTGTGTTTTTCTCTCTCAGATATGATGAATACAAATGCTTCAAAGTATGTATGAGAGCTGGACTTGGCCTTGAAGGTTCTCCTTGAAGCTCTTCCTTGGAGGTTGACATACATCTTTTAAGAAATGATGGTTATGATATAAAATCTTGTTATTAATGATGCCAATTTGATCTCCCTCCCGATTTCAGCGTTAAAGGAATTATCTGATGACGGGGCAATTTGTTACCCTGTCCTATACAGGCAGTTTGCCTTTTCCATCTGAGGACTTCTTCTGGAACCCTTCCAAGGACTTCTCCTGGACCCCTATTCCTCTTAAGGACTTCTCCTGGACGCCTATTCCTTTTAAGGACTTCTCCTGGACGCCTATTCCTCTTAAGGACTTCTCCTGGACGCCTATTCCTTTTAAGGACTTCTCCTGGACGCCTATTCCTCTTAAGGACTTCTCCTGGACGCCTATTCCTTTTAAGGACTTCTCCTGGACGCTGTTCCTTCCGAGGACTTCTCCTCGACGCCTGTTCCTTCCGAGTAATTCTCTTGGACACATGGTCCTTCCGAAGACTTCTTCTGGACGGCTGTTCCTTCCGGGGACTTCTCCTTGAGCCTGTTTTTACCCAACTTGTTTGTAAGAACAAGTCAAATCCTAGAGAGCACATCTAGAAACACTATCTCTTTACTACCGAGAAGTGCTCTGAGTTTTTTCATTGGGAGAAGTGTCAGCTAGAGCCCCTCCAAAGACCTTGATGTCCGTGATGTTGCTTTGACTCTAACATTCTGCAGGAATCACTAGTTATTTCGGGTGTTTAGGTAACTTACTTCACCGCACACTACCTGAAGGACTGCACCCACAGATCACTAGATACATTCTCATTGGGTCCAGTGGTGGCTGATAACAATGAATTTAGAAGCTCCTACTTCAACAGAGTGACTTCCGTATCGTCACGTCTTCAGTGGAGTGAAAGAAAAATTGATGGGATTTTCAATCTACTGACCTGTCCTCCCTTTGGAGTATAAGTATAGAAAACCACTTATGCAGGGGAGAACAAACTTAATATGTTTTTATACATATGAGAAATCTACATATAAATTGTTTATAACAGGATACTCACTCTTGTTCTCTTGCTTGAGAGTACACTCAGGCACACTGTTCTATTTGTTTCCTTATTCACTTTCTTCACTGGGCTATCTTCCTTGTTGGAGCCCTTGGGCTTATAGCATCTTGCTTTTCCAACTAGGGTTGTAGCTTAGCAAGCAAATAATAATAAGAATAACAGTGTTTGATGGTGGACTAATCTCTTAATTATATATGAGGCCTGACATCATGACCTTGGCTCTTTTTTCATGATAATCTTTTTTATCTGGGGGTAAAGGGTCGGACAGATGCCTTACATAGCACTAGGACATCCTCTCCCCTAAGGAAGATTTCCCCTATATAGGACGAGGGTCTGTATTTGCAAAGGAGCAAACGACAGAGTTCAAAAGATAATTTGTATTTTTCTTAACTGTTCCAACCTGAGTCATTTATATTTCCTGCCTCATCCACCTCGCAAGTCCCTGAAATTCTGTTCTTGGAAAAGCCACAACTGATTAAACACTTATAAATAACTCTGGTTTATATTGCTAGGAAAAATACAAATCATTTTCTAAGAATTTGTATTTTAAAACTATTTTATTATTGTGAATATTACGATGTTTATAAGGCTGTAACTGTCTAGGATTTTGCTCATTGCTGCAGTGCGAGTTTTGTATCAAAATGTTTTTGTGACTTAATTTGATTATTGTTAAAGAGAACTTTTACGTTGAAGTCAGTTTGTTTTGTTTAAAATCTGTCATTTCTTTTGGTATAAGACTGGGTTTCAACATTCTAAGACTGAGAATTATTTCTTATGGACATATCAACGAAGGGAAAGAACTAGCAACGGCAACTAAAGAAAATGGGTAGATATGAGACTAGCGGGACTAAAAAGACCCTGAAGAATATAAACTTTATTCTTTATATGTTGAACTCATTAAGATGATGCAATGATTTCTATTATGGTTCTCCTACAAGTTAGCAAAGAAAGCTATATTCCAGTTTGGCCTTAGTGAAGCAAGTTAGATACATTTAATAAATTGTTATATTGATTAGAATGTAGCTATAGCGTACAATCCTTTTCTCAGTGGGGATACCTCAACGTGGTGAAAGGGTTTGTGTATCGCCATGATCAAAGTTTTACTATTCAGGGCCACCCATACTAGGTTGGTTTGCTGGGAGCGATCAGACTAAAGTCTCCCACCATCACCAATCCGCAGTGGCCAGCGTGGCGATGGAAATGGCCAAACCCCAGACATGACTAAGGACATGTCTGAGGCTTTTGTCCTGCAGTGGACTAGAAAGGGCTAGAGTTTTTTTTGTATGTAAATGTATTAGTAATGGTTTGCTAGTTAATGTGTATGAAGGTAGATGTATAATGTTGCATTTGTATTCCAAGTTCTGAAAATATGTTTACAGTAGTAGTTAATTCTTATAGAACAAAAGCAAGATAAAACAATTATAAATGAATTAATTAGATTGAAATATTATTAATTATAATATTTCTAGGCTCATTACTAAAGCATAAACATAAAACTAATTAGTAAGATTTGAAATTCAGTCAAATGTCTTAGTCCCGCCTAACACGATTCCAGTCTTATGCCAAACGAAATACCATTTTGTAACTGACATTGCCATTGTATCGAGTCTAAAGTCTGAGTTCTCTTCCAGATGTAGATGTAGATGATTTGGAAAGAAATAAAGGCCAGTGGCCGCACCTCAAGGGGCTGATCTCACGGAACGCGCAAGGCAATGCTAAAGACGTCCCTCCCTGCTTGCCAGAGGCCTTTCAGTCGTCAGACTGTGCCGGAGTTACTCCCGTTGCTATTGTGGTATGTGTCTTTTATCTCTGAATTGGAAAATTGATTATCTAACAACTGTTTTTGTTATTGGGATAATGTATTCGCTATGTCGTCTTCCATTTGGTTAATATTAACTGAAATTGGTTGTCTCGATTTAGGTAAGAAAGTTAAGTTATAGCTTGAGATTAAGCTGTTGAAGTTTCTATCCTTTATATAAAGCTTACTTAGATATATAATTCTAAAAGGTGTCTTTTTGAATGTCACTGAAATAAAGTTAATCTAAAACTTAAAAAGGATTTGAGGAAAATCTTGAGTCACAATTGTAATTTGACTGACTGTCAGACTTTCAAATTCCACTAATAACAATGCAAAGTTGGTTTATGAAGTTATGACTTGTTAAATAAGTTTATTTATATTTTGTAGACTTTCATCGATCAAAGACCATCTATAACAATGCTAATTAGTATTCCTTTTAATGAAAAAACAGTCATTAATTCCAAAGTTACATAATGATGGTCTGAAGAAATACGATACGTGGAAAGTATGATAAAAACGCAAGTACAGTATTTGTGTCCTTTATCATGGGACAGAAGGTGTCTTCCTTATCAGATATCGTCTAGAGATGATTTCAGTTTTGCCGTATCTTCTAATTCCTGTAGTGATGTGTAAAGTAGATTCTAAGTCCAGGTTTTATGAACATAGTCTTCTGAAAGCAAAAGAATTGGCTGTGGGTTTTCCACATTACTTTTAGTATTAAAATACTTGGATAAACTTTATATATTCTGCTATTAAGTGATTTACCAGAATAATAGTGTGTTTCAAATGTGACTTTATTTGTCAGGCAATTGGCTGTGTATTTATAATTAAATAGATTGATTACATATGAATATTTGTCTACTTTTTATGAGAAATATCTGTTTATTAAATTTGAATAGAAACACTTAGTGTACGCCTAATTAAACGTAAGAATTTTGGAATGTAGAATCACTTTCAGGTGAAAACAAAATAGTTAACTAATTCATTTAAATTATACCATTACATCTGAAGCAACGGAAAACGCAAAGAATGTGAATTTAAATTTGCTAATTCTCAGACATTTTTAATTTACAATTGCGACTTGTCCCACGAAGGACATGGAAGAGTTTTGCACATTTTTCATTACATTTAGGTTTTTGAAAACTTCCGAGAGAGAAGACCGGCATCACCCTATACATGTCCGATACATCGCACGCGTTGTTCCTCTGTGGGCGATCGAGTAAGGGAAAGTGAACAAGCATCTCTGTTGCATCAGTTCATCTTGAGTTGATGCAACAACCTTTTGTAATATGAAGTTATCTGTACGAATATTTTGATTCCATGCTAATCTGTATCGAAAGGCGAAGTGAATGGTCTTCCTGATTCTGAGTAGACTCGTTGGTTTTCGTTCGATTAAGCGAAGCAGAAGTTATAGTCTTGGGAAGAAGCGTTGAGGTTCAATATGACGATGTCTGTGTCGTGTATTGGAGTCTTTCTATAGATGGGGATTGATTTTATAAGTTGCTAATGTGTAGTGTGAGGGCTTTTCTAAAGCAAGGTTGTGTTTCTTCTTGAATATGTTCCCGGGAAGTTTTGATTTCTAAGTAGTCTGCTTTGGTCATAGGTTTTTTATGCTCTTGTAAATCTACATGTAATATGGAGAGAATATAATCTTCAATATTTCTTTTTTACCTGGTAGTCATCAATGGAGATTTTTGTGTTGCCAAGTTTACTAAGATTGGAAAACAGAGTCTGGTGCTTTGGGAAATCGAATTGTTCCGTCGTTCTGCCAAAGGATAAAACGTGACGTACTTTGGAATTCGTATATTACGCTAATAATGTTCAAGCTGTTTCTCTTGTTCTCAAGCCATGAACAATTAGAACACAAGAGGTTGACATAGAACAGAAATCTATAGAAAATAATTATCAAACAAGAATTTTATGTTCTTAAAACTCAAAATTTTTTTAATGAGTTGGAAAAGAACTCAGTTTTCTTATCAGATTGAGGTAGATAAGAGATTGATAAGTTCATAATAAGGTTTCTTTTTATTTGGTCACTGTCAGTCAGTTTCCATTCTGTCAGTTTATCATGCAAGTTATAAGCCTCCAAAGAGTGAGCTGGCATGACAGATACCTATCGTATTATGATTGTTAAATAGTTTATCAATATATGTCGTCATGTTGCTTTACTATTCATAATGTACTCACTTAGGACTTGCACAAGAATATTTTTTGTAAAACAAAAGAGAGACAGAAGAAAAGCAATGATAGGCTCAAGGCAGAAGAATGTTGTTAGTATTGAGACTGAACGCTAGGTTATCTGATTGCTGAATTAATCGTAAAATTGGATAGAGAGTATTCGGACCTGACGAGAAGAGGCGAGAAACAATTGAATGGTAAACTTAGCATAGAATCCTCAAGATAAAAGCCATTGGAAATGGTAAAGAATATCAGAAACATTCTTCTTTAGATTAGGGTAAGAATTCCGACAGAAATTGCTCTAGACATTAGACTAATTATTCTAAGATGTTGACCGACAATCAGGATTCGAAATATATCAACCCTGATGATTTACTAAGAGAGCTTAAGAAGGTTGTCCTACCATCTATTTATAGAGGCTGTTAGGAAGGATTAGTACCGTATAGTTCAGATTCATTTAGATCTACCTTTTAAAAGACTCAAAACTTAAGAAATGTTTTAGTATGACATGAAAGTAATATATAGTTTATTCATGAATCATTGTATTATATAATGGCTTTAGCATAATGGTATTGGATTCCAAAGTATGTCAGTGTTTTTCTTATTGAAATGAGGGATATATTTAGAACGTACAGGATTGTGTAAATTGTTCATTGTTGTGTACGGTGTCTGTCGGGAAGTTTAGTGTGATGATGCTCAACTTCCTCTTCTTCTTCTTCAGAGAGGTTCCTTGGTGATAAATTGAGAATCAAAACTCAGATGAGAGGGTAATATTTGGAGACTATAATGTATGCTGTACTCTATTTCTACTATCAGCCCATGTTAAGGAATTTTGTATTATCTTCTGGCTTTTACAAGTTTTCTTGTGCTTCAGAATCTAAAGCTCGTAAGACAATGTTTCCAGTCCTTATTTCCAAGAATATTTCCTTAATTTCACAACTTGTGAAATGGTTTTCACGTGTTTTACTTTCCACTGACAACATGGCGTTTTCTTGCCTACATTGTTTTCCTAAATCTGTTCACTTTTTCAAAGGATTTAGTCATAAATTTACAAAGTATTTGTATCTCTCCGAGGTGATCTTCACCCTGTTGTTAATGGATCTATATTTTTAATTTACTTTGGATTTGTTCCGGTTAAGAGAATCGGCTTTTTGCTGAATCATCCCTTCTTTCTAACTGATTCGAAAGATTTGCTTGATTAATTTCATTTGCTTATTTTTCTTAGACTTATTCCTCTCTCATCTGGGAGACTTATTTCGGGTTCTCCTTCCTAAAAATTCTTTCTTCTCTAAAGGTTTCCTTTTGTCCAACCTTCTTATTGTAATGGATTTATTTTGTGGTTATTCCTCATAAATCCGTAATGGATTATATTCTATTTTATGAAAAAAAATTTGGATGCCTCTTGTATTGATAAATCCCTTCTAAATTTCTCTCTTGCAGATCTCAAGAATTTACATTATGTTTCTATCAGGAAAATGACCAATTTTTACAATAAAGTATTTTAATATTATCTTTAGATATTTTTACATTTTCTATATCCATATCTTGTATGTCACACTGTTTTAAACTCTTCAAGTGTCGGACGTTTTTTCTCATATCTTTGGAAGATGTCCTTCGTTTCACGTGTCAGTGCGGTTAACATTGCCCTACTCTTGTGTGGGACACGAGCTCTTGCATTGGCAGCCCGTATGAAGAGTTACTGTACGTAAAGTCGGCAAGATGTTGCCAGAGTTCTTCAATCTAGAATGAGGGACGAAAACAATGCCGAGTGCCAGTGAGAGAATGCTTTTTTACGTGTCCTCTTTAAAGTTTTCGTCTCTTTAATTGCCTCGTTTGTTTTCTGAGCGAAAGTCAAAACGTAACTCGCTTGCTAACTGATCACCTGTATCTTCGGCCACTTGCCAGCCATTTTATTTCTTGATGTCTGGTCCCCTTCTACAATAAGGGAATTGATTATTGTTAAATCTAATTTCTCCCTGAGGAAGATCTCACCTCTTATGGCAGAAGTGTCCCTCCTTATTCCTGACAAGTTCCTGAGTTTGTCTTATTCTGTAAGTTTTTTTGCTATCAGTCTATATCACAAAAGGTGTTATCCACTTGTGATGAATCAAAGCAAAATGCCTTTCAATATATCTTGCATTTTCTTCTGCTTGGTTTGTAAATGACTTGGTATTTTTAATACTTGGTCTAGTCCAAAACTTCTGTCTTGCCCAGAAATTCGTTTTGCTTCCTGTCCATATCGCAAAAGGTGTTATCCACTTGTGTTGACTCAAAGTAAAACGGCTGTCAGCTTTCCTTGTATTTCCTTAAGATTTATTTATAAGCAGCTCAGTATTTCAAGTATTTGTTTTATGAAAAGCTCTTCTCTACTTTGGTTTTTACTTGGACCTAACTGGTTTCCACTATCAAGTCAAGACTGCCTTTAGTCAGAATTGAATCTTGAGGTTAATCCTGTCTTTGTATGCAGTCAGAAAGTAATAAACACAAGATTTTCTTATAGAAATATGTTCTATATTGCTCCTTTTCAGTCATGGGTTTTGACAAATGTATTGGAGGCTTTGTCCTTGGTATGTCCTCTCAGGATGCAGTCTTTGGTGCTTTGACTGCATTGGGAAAGTGTCAGGTCACCTTAGAGGGTATTTTGCTGGTTTTCTCCCCCTTCAATTGCGGGTTTTTCGATGGATTTATTATATCCTAGTTTTGCAGAGTTAATTCATAGCTGCTTACAGTACATCAGATTGAAATCCTTGTGTGTTTTCAGTGATGGTCTAGAAATGGATATTTTATGCTTCTGTATCACTTGGTCAATATTGGAAGAGTCTCTGCCATGCTATGCTTTTGTCTTACAAGACAACTTATCTTATAGCTCCAATGTCAAACCCACAGAAGGATGTTGTCCTTTGCCTCTCCTGAGGTCTTGACCTGAGCAGTGAGGGCCCAGTGGGAACCCTCGTACGATGTGTTATACTGTTTGTAGTGTTGTCCTAAATGGGAATTCAGGGTTGGTGGCTATTCCCCATTTTTGTTAGTTATCTCCAACTTTCGCCCTTGCTCCGTTCAGGGTTACCCAGTCCTTCCTGGTGAGGGTTGTTTCGCTGGACAGGCCTTTGTTTGGGCTGGGCAACACCTCATTGGATGGCCATTGGTCGCTTCCCGCCACTTCTCTAGCCTGTGAGCAGCTGATCGTTTTCGTTCTTGTCCATCCACTGTTGCAAAGCTTTTGGGGGATTTCAGTCTTCACCTTCTTCCTGGTGATTGGACACTGGATGCCTGGGGTCATTGATTTGTTTATTCTTTTCAGTTTTTGCTAGCATTTCTTGTCAAGTGGTAGGATACTGGCTGTTTTATGTAAAGGTCGTAAAGGGGTTGATTTTACGGTGCCAGTAATAATCCGACAGGATTTACTTAGCTCTGGGTCTACCTTATGCGCATGGCGTGATCTTGGCCCACACTTATGCTCAGTACTCCACAGTAGAGTAACAGAGTGGCAGGGCTTTTTGTCTCAGAGTCTCAGGGTTTGTTCTTGTAGCTGGTGTTGGCGAATGTTCTGAGGAGGCTGTTCCTAGTTGCTACTTAATGTTTGCTATTGTTTGTTTGCTCTTTAAAGGAGAGCGTTCTGTCAAGGGTGACACCTAAGAAGACTGGGTAGGTGTGATTGTCCAGTTCTTTCTCAACCCATTTGATCTTTAGCTATCAATTTGCTTCCATACAGGTTAGACTTTAGTCTTACTGTAAATGATGAAAAAGACCTTCTATTCAGTCCTGCTAATAAGGTTGACTGTGATGTTAACTGCTACATTACTTGCAGTCAGGTTTTTCAATTCTTGGTATCTGTGTATACCAGAGAATAAAGTCTGCTTTAACCTTTTTTGTCAGCTTGGGGTCTTGGTGTTTGTGCCTTGAAAAAACATTTTTGTGTTTGTGCAGTGGATAAGGCATGTTGGCTATTCCAAAATTATGCTGTTTACTTTGTTTTCTGTGAATATGCTATTTATTTTCACTTCCATAAATATAGTATTTGTTCGGTTTCAAATTGTTGATAAATCATTTCTCCATTGTTCTGGTGTTTATTAATTCAGTTGTGGGTTGGCGAAATTGTCTATAGCCATCCAGTTTCCAGTAAAATAGAAAGAAACGAGACTGGTGCAACAGGACGTTGATCACCATTGTAGGGTTGGTGATAATATTGATAACTTTTGTTGATGTTCTACTTTTGCCAAGAGGAACCTATCACCGTATCTTGTTTGCAAGAGTACAGTGAAGCTATTTTCATAGTGAACAAGGTTTTAGAATGGTGGCCATCATCATCTTCATCTCCTCCTATGCCTATTGACGTAAAGGGCCTCGGTTAGATTTTGCCAGTCGTGTCTATGTTCAGCTTTTAATTCAATACTTCAAAACGCATTCTTGTCCGTCTCTACCATCGCATAGTAGTTCGCTTGCTTTGAATCGTTTGACGTTGTCGTTTGTCAAATCGGTCAGTGCAGGCTTCAAGCTTTATGGCAAGTGCTTGTCTTTTGTCCTTTGTTGCTTGTGAGTCTGTTTCCTTGCTTGTTCTGCATGATAAGTCTGTAGTACACAACTATTGTCTTGCTTGTTGAATGAAGTGATGTACTGTGGAGCATCTGGTCCCCTATTTCTTCTCCATGCATCTTGTATATCTTCATTAGGTTCTGTCAAGGGTGACACTTAGACTCCTCTTAATCAACCTATAAAATTAACGTTAACTTTGAAGTCAGATCTTTCAGTTCTTAGCATTCCTTTATGCCTGAGAATCCAATCTGCTTTGACCTCTCTCTCAGGTTTATTGTCTGTTTGTGCCCTGAATAAAGTATGCATTTATTCATACTATATTCATACACTCCCTGGCATGAAAAAGCTATTCAGTTTCTTTGCTTTGAATATGCTATTCATTTCATGTTCCCTGGATAAGTTATTCAATTTCTACGGCTTGAGTATGATAGTAATTTTTTGTTCCCTGAAAATGCTATTCGCTGTCTCGTTAATTTGAGGTCCTTCTGTCTTCCTTCTCGATTAAAGACTCTGCCATTATTTTGTTCCTTTGCTACCAGCTGTGTATTTATGTGCGGCCATTCTGTTTCTCGTAAAATGAAAAGAAGAGAGAGACTGTTGTCACCTCTGGTCAGTTGATCAACTGTTTCAGTTGGCATTGGTGAATCATACACCATTGATACCTTTTTTTCTTCTCTTTACATTTAACAAAATAAACTTATTGCTCTGTCTCATTTGGGGAAGTACTGTTTATAGTTATTTGCTAATTGAAATCCTTTCTAATGTCATATGAGCTTTGATTGGATGAGGTTTTAGAAGGATGTCCTACTGTGTATAGTAGCTTGCTTCCTTTGAGTCTTTTTGAGTAATCATCTGTCAAATTTTTTTGTGAAGACGTCAAGCTTTTTATTAAGTGACAAGTTCCCCTCATTTTCCTTTGGATTTGCCGACAGTTGTCCTCACAACCTTGCTCTATGTCTAGCAAGTCTGGTTGGAGGTTCGTTGCCCAATACCCAGACACCTTTGTGTGTGCTAGATCTGGGGCACACTGAAGTTGTCTTGCTTGTTGAATAAAACCATATATCGCATATTAATTGAACCTCTTTTGTTTTTTCTCTACATTTTATATTTCCCCATTTTACCCTGGTGCAATTTGGCCCAAACTCCTAAATCCAGATCTCATTGGTGCAAGACTGAAGCTTGTTCTTACACCAAGATAGGAGTAAAGGATTTTTCAATCTTGTTATATTCTCGTTGCTTCTACAATGTTAACATCAAATTGATTTGGATGATCTCTGCCTATTTCATCTTCTAGTGGAGACAGGGACTTTGGCATTTCCTCATGAATACAAATGACTTGGAGATGACTTAGAAAAGGACTTAGGATATTACCTTATTGAGAGCCTGAATAGAAATCTGTTATTGAGTCTTGGCGCAATTATTACCAATTGATTAGTCATGTTCGTGGGACTTTATCATCCTCTGGTTTATGTCCTCACCCAAATTGGTTGCTGTTCCTTTTGCACCGTTGGTAATATTTTGTCTGTTTAATGAAGTTTGATGAATATTGTAGAAATAGTAGATGATTTGCTTCATTCCTAGAAAGTTTACTCGCACAGATAGAGGATTTTGTCTTGAAATTTGTCCTCCTTGTTTGGAATTAGCTGTTGTGTCAGTCAGTTTAGATGAAGGTAAAGATATTAAAATTAATACGATATTAAGGACAACCAGATTTCAGACGGCCATTTGTAACCAGACACAATTAGAAGGGAACGTTTCAAATAAATCTCACCTTTTGATTAACAGAACAAGCAGGAAATAACTTTATTATGTACAGATAGTTTGATATTACGTAAAGGTCAGGCAGTAATTTGCCCGCCCAGGAAGGTATCCGACTGGTGTCTTATGGTATTGAAGGCTACCTTAGTACCTTAAGCACGTCTCTCGGAGCCTTGCCTGGGCGAGCACGCTGCCTGTGCTATCTCGTCTGTTCGGGGGAATGCAACGCAAGTTCGATCCGGCGTCTCGCTGGGGTGAATTTAGCGGATGTCGGGGCAGTACCCCGGACGGATGTCGCCCCCTTTTCCAAAGTCTTTCGCCCATCAGAGAAGCATCGCGTGTAAACGGTGTCTATCGGACGTGTGTTTGGTCTTTGCTGCTTTCTCGGAAGTTTACAAAACCTGGTTTAATAAAATGTGCTCGAAACGAAGACTTGTGCGTTCGTTGGCGACTCGTTACATTTAAGTAAATTATAAACATCTGATCATTAATGAAGATTCATTCATATTTTTCAGTTGTTTTTCATTATTCTTCTGATGCTATGGTATGAATAATGTAGAATTCAGGTTAACTATTGTGTAATTCAATTGAATAAATACTTCATTTCACTATTTAATCATTTGACTAAGCACACACTAAGTATTTCATATTCAGGAGGAATTAAAACAGGTACATTTCATGAAAAGTAGTGAAACAAATAATTTCTTTGTAATCAAAATATTTGATTTATAAATACATGGAAAAAATGTGTTTGAAGTTTGAAGTCACATTTATAATACATTCTTAGTTTGGTGAATTAAATTTTAATTGGAATTTATTATTTATACAATTATTTATATGAAAGGAATGTGCAACTTATGGCCAATTCTAATGCTTTTTTTAATATTCTATATTCTTAAACTGGACTTATTTTCTATGATATTGCATTACAGAAATTAGAAAAGACAACAAAACTGAAATGACACCCCAAGTGTCTTATAGAGAGTACACCTTCCGATCACATGGTATAGGTACACGGATACTCATCTTGTGTAAACATACTTTCTGCCAACAGTATTCCATCTGACCGTGATGTAAGATGGAATTAGTTTGACTTTGTTTTTTAAAAGGAATATGAAATTGCTTTGTTAAAGAGTGTTTGGCTTTGAATGGGTAAAAAAAATATAAATTTAATATCTTGTCATGATTTTATAAAGCAATTTTGCTTGAGTTTATTAAATGGAATTTTTGAAAATCAGTCTTTTAACCAAACTATAAATGTGACTTTATAATTTTCCCAACTAATTCTGGTTCAAGATTACCTCTTTCATTGGGACATTTTAAATCACCTTTAAGAATTGCATTTAAGGATTTATATAAAGGATAAAATATGGCAGTTTCATCTCAAGATATAATAAAACTTCTTACTAACTTTGAGAAAACCAATTTCACTTTAACCAAAAATGGAAGACCTCTTAGTGGCAATTCTCCCATTAACCAAGGCAGTTGCCAGATACTCAATTTCCCATTCAGATAAAAGGCACACGACACAATAGTCTCAGTAGTTACTCCAGCATCGTCTGCCTACTGTACGGATTCTCTGACCTGCAGGGCACCAAGGGAAGGTAGCCAAGTGCCTGCAATGCAGTTCCGTGAGGTCAGCCCCTATTTTGGGGGGGACACTAATGTATATGAAAAAAATAAAATTTAAAAAAATATTTTTTTATTTTTGTACTTTGATTAAATAAAAGTAAACTTTATTAGTCATTGTTTTAATTACATATTCTTACATAGTAATAATATATTTCATACATCATGATGCATAATTAAGTAAAAGGCATAAAATATTAACCCAAAATATATCTTAAATGAATCATGGTGTGATTTCATAAATGTATTTTGTAATTTGAGTTTAAATGTTCCTGTATTGTTTTAAATATACCACATCATTTTGAGGAGTACTGTCGTCATTTAGGTCGATTGTTGGACACTCGTAAGTGAATTGAATTCTCCAAGTCGTTTGAGAAATACACTACTGTATAATACAGTTGTATAGCTTACAGAGGTACTGTATTAATGATATATCATACTATATTTCCTTCTGTTTTTCTTTAATTTGTAAATGTCGAAAACATTGTTATAGCTTAAAGAGAATAAGCAGGAGGAGATGTATAGGTTCATATCAGTAATACAGGACCTCTCACATCTATACAGCTGTTGTATTATACAGTAGTGTATTTATAAAATGCCTCAGAGAAGTTAAACCACTTACTAATGACTAACACTCGACCAAAATGACGACAGTCCTCCTCAAAATGATATGGTATATTCATCACAATCCAGGAATATTTAAATGTTACAAAAATACATTTTTATGAACATAAAACCATTAATATTTAATACTTTAATGGAAAATCATATTAAATTATAATTTCAAATTACAGTTTTGTGAAATTGAAAATTAATGCAAAATCATATTTTGAGAATCTATAATTTGATTCCTTGCAACAATATAATAAATTAGTTACTCAAAAAAAGAAATTATTTCAATGAAAATTATGAATATTAAGATAAATTTAAATGTTACAAAAAACTAATTATTTTATTGAAAATTTTGAATTAGTTGCTCAAAAAACAAGAAATTATTTCAATGAAAATTATAAATATTAAGATAAATGTCTGAAAAACAAAGATTTTTTTATCAAATTGAAAAATATGAATAAAAGTTGCAAAGTAAAATCTTCAGTTGTTCATTACGTTTGAAACAGAAAAATTTAGAAAATACAATACATTTCTTCAATTTGATGAAAGTGACAAATAGCTAAAAATTCAGTTGAAATGGACAACCTTTGTGGACTTGTCTGTCTCCTATCCTTCACTGGCTTAGTTGTCCAAAACTCAAGATATTATACAAAAAATGCTCATTTAAAATAACTGACTTTAAAAACATGAAATTCTTCTTAACCTTGATCTACATTGTTATTAAAATCTCCAATTAAATATTCAATTCCTGTCTACATACATTCATCAGTCCAGTTAAATATATTCAAATTTGTACAAATTATGACAAACAATTTAATAAACAAAATATCTTGTGAAACATTTAATTATAAGCAGTTTCCACTTAACAGATCTTTTAAGAAAATCAATCATTTATTTATTTCCTTTCCTCACTGTGCTATTTTTCCCTATTGGAGCCCTTGGGCTTATAGCATCTTGCTTTTCCAACTAGGGTTGTAGCTTGGCTAGTAATAATAATAATATAATCAATGGAACATCTTTGTTTATATATTCTGAAAGTTGAATTTCATGGGATGTGTATCCTTCCAGAAGGCTAAATTCACAGCCAGACCTTTGCTCAGACGGTATATATAACATTTAAAATGCTTCCAGAGCTCAAATTACTGGCCGTTCTTTCCTTAAACCTCTACAATGTTTGCGCTTACAAAAGGGTAAATATAGAAGCTACAAAACCAATCGAAATTAAGTTTTACCACAATTTTCTATGATACTTCTGTAATTTCTTTAAACTAACATACCTTGGTAATGTATTTTACTAAATATCAAGTTATTTAGAATATTTTAACTCAAACTTTAGAATATATTACTATCATTATTACATGGACAAAAGTCATGGTATGACAATGGAACAATCTCCAATAGATTTAGTAGATTTGAGAACAAAGCTCTCAGAAGGATATTGGGAGTGAAATGGCAGGACAGGATTAGAAAAGAAACTATAAGAGAGATTACTAGAGTGCCATATGTGGATGAGATCATGGCGAGGGGTAGATGGAGATGGTTTGGGCATGCTCTTCGCACTCCAAAAGAGAGATTAGTTCACCAAATGTTCAGCTGGGCTCCACGAGGCACTTAGAAGAGTTGGAAGACCCAGGCCTACATAGATGAGGGCTATGAAGCATGTAAGAGATGATGAATGGAGAAGTATTGATTTAAAAGCTCAAGATAGAGACGGCTGGCGAAATCTAACAGGCGTAGGAGGAGATGATGATGAAGATGAATTCAAGCTTGAAGTTACCAACAACTTGAAGTCCAGACAGAATAAGGAACTTGTAAACCAGAATGTTTTAAAAGAGGTTTTTAAGATGAGGAAATTATAACTTACGAGAAAAATCACTTTGGAAATAGGAACCAAATTTGGAAAACAGAAGACTATAAAAAATATATTAGAAATTTTCCTGCTAAATAAAAGCATAGAGATGTAATATTAATCTGTTTTTTTACTTATATTTTCAAAAATTTTAAAGGATTGACTCTACAGTCTACTTAAAATGGTCAAATAACATGTTAGTCATTCTTATTTTCTAGTTTCAAAATGCAATTTTATCTATAATTTTTCATATGATATTGAAAATTTTCAAATGACTAGTTTGTAATTATTCAAAAAAATGATTTTAAAGTAATTTTCTATTAAAAATTAGTATATCTCACAGATAATATCTCAATATGAGAGAGAGAGAGAGAGAGAGAGAGAGAGAGAGAGAGAGAGAGAGAGAGAGAGAGAGAGAGATATGCTTACCATAGCTGAAGTCTTCTACCCTTACGAAGAGGAAAGTAGCCACTGAACAATTACAGTGCAGAAGTTAACCCCTTTGAGTAATGAAGAATTGTTTGGTAATTTCAGTGTTGTCAAGTGTATGAGAACAGAGGAGAATGTGGAAAGAATAGGCCAGACTATACATCTTTAAAACCTGCAAAGTTTTGCTAACGCTAAAACCTTTTTTACGTCCTCATATTCAACAGCATTCAAATTATTAGTTGCTTGGATTAACCTGTACAAAACATATGGTATCTATCAAAAATCTCTCCAAGTATTACCTGAAATAGATAGGACAGAAATATGCATATTTCTGGCAATAGCTGTGGAGGTTAAAAGTTTTTTTATACTGATAAGTTTAACTACCCTGACCAAAACTATAAGTTATACACTGAAAGATAGAAATTTACAATTTCCACATATTTTGATCATAATAAAGAACCAAATACTAAGTTACTATCATAATTTAAATATATTGTTAGAGTCACTTCTCAAGTCCAAATATCTCTCAAGATTTTCTCCTACTCAAAAGACAAAATTAAATTGAGATGAAGTACAATAAAAAGCCAAGAAATAAGACACTCAAGATGATTCACAATCATTGTGCCATCGTCTTTTGTGCTACAGTAATATACAGAAGTAAGAAGTTCAGGAAATATGAGATCTTGTTACCAAGAAACCAGACAGAACATTGAGAATAGTGAAACACTAAAGATATCTACCTAAGGAAGGGGTCAAACAGTTACAAAAAATAACCTTTTTTTTTAAGTCTTACAAAAACCGAGACACTAAATGGTGACCGATTCAACAATACCTATACATATCTTGAACTTAGTCTATTTAAGAAAGGTGTTGGGTGCTGGGAGACCATTTGCCAACAGAGCACAGCTGGGGAAAACCTTTCAGTTAAACTGTGAAGTCAAAGCTAGAAGAGGATGGACAGAAAGTGCAAAACCATGAACGGCAGCCAAGATTGGTTTCATATCAAGTAGGGTCTGCGAACTGAATACTCTTTGCTTAACAAACGCAAACTTCCGCATCTCATAAAGTCAAGGTCTTAAACCCAAATATGGAAGAGAACAAGAAAACATAAGACTGAATTCTTTTAACCGAGGACCCAGTTCTACGACGGAAAATATTCATTCTTTTGAAATATATATTAAAATCTAAACTGAATTAACTTTAAATACTTATTTGTAATTCATGGGTTATTCAACTATAAATGAAGATCTTTGCCAAATTAAGATACAAAGAATTTATTTCATAAAGATACAGTATTTCCAAACTGTTCCCACAGAAAGATGGTACAGGTAAATGGCCTGATAGTGGAAGCTGTGTCCTTATTCTTCCCAAAGGAATTGTAAAGAGAAATCATAGCCCCTGTGAGAGAGATCTGGGTAGGAACTTACATGGATACCAAGAAAGTATTGAAATCATTTCAGTTTAATAATTAGGTTTATTTCAATGAACCTTCATGGAATTCATGCATTGAATACTGAAATGCTCTAGTAGGTTTAACATAAACCTAATACAGTATATAAAAATAATATTTTCAAAAGTAATCTCAACTTTAACTCAAGTTTGGTATTAACCAAATCTTGTCTGAACAAAGATAGCAACTGACAAGAGAGAAGATAACCAGACTACGTCTAAGAAAATGTCCATACCTAATTTGATAGACATATGCCACTTACAACTTAAATAACTCGCCACCTTAAACCTGTCAACTAGTACCTACATACATATACCAAGGAACTTCCCCCCATTTTGGAGGGTAGCCGACATCAAACAAATGAAACATAAAAGGGGACGTCTCCTCTCTATGTTCCTCCCAGCCTGACAAGGGACTCAACCGAGTTTGGCTGGCACTGCTAGGGTGCCACAGAAAACTTAAAAAGAATATCAACCACTTTAAAATCTCCGCTGATACTAATAATTCTATTATTACTACCATAGCTAAGGAGAGTAAAAGACCAAGGGCTCCAATAGGGAAAATAACCCAGTGAGGAAAGGAAATTAGTTTAAAGAAAGAATATTGTGCCCTAGTGTCCCTTCAAGCAAGAGAACTCTAACCCAAGACAGTGGAAGACCATAGTACAGAGGCTTATCGATTAGCAAATACAGATGGCTAATACCACTCTGCTGTTTTGATAACTATTACAGAGTATAAATCTGAGGTTAAACTTCAAGTAGGAGCTGATCTTCTATAATGAGATTTCACACTTGATTCTGATAGAAAACTTTCATCAAAACATTAATCATGACTTACACTACTACAGTTTGTAAGCCTTCTAAAGGTTAAAATAGGAGAGCATTTTCAAAAATAAATCTTTGCAAGTTTAAATACGACACAAAACAGAATTTTAAAAGGACCTTTGATATCTTGACCTTATTGGTTTGAGTTTCAATGCTCTAACTGGAATGAAAGTTCTTAAAGGTTATTCCTCAAAACTACGTTCAAGGGAGGAATGAGAAGAGTATGGGATAACCTCTTCACTCAACAGACTTTTTCTCTCTAGCAATAGACTCTAGTATCAATACTAGAATCTTAATTAAACATGTATGTAATGGTAGAGACATAAAAACGAGAGGAAAACTATCCGTTAAGGAAGATAATATGATGGATGCGGGACTACCATGTGGGAGAAGTTTAGGTAGACAAAAACTGCGATGGATTGACAGAGTGAAGAGATACTTGAGGGAGTTGGGACTGAGTGAGGAAGATGCACTGGATAGAAGGAAATGGAAGAAGAGTGTATTGAGGAACCATTATAGTATCCCCAAATAGGAATAAGCTTGTAGAGAAAGTAGAGAAAGGACTTGCTCATTCTTCTGTCTGTAGCTTAAACAAAATTTCACCAGACACTGAGGAAACTTTATCCAGAGGATCAAACCAACAGCTCAAGTACCTTAGTACAACATCCTGATTTAATCTAATTCGATTTGAAAGTAGAAGTTTTTTCAATAATAAAGGACCTTGCAACATCTGATCACACAGTAACAAAATCTATTGCAAAACTGAGGTCAAAATAAATGCAACCATAATTTGACTAGAGAAAAACCTCTCTTTATAACCTATAAAAATTTCTTAAACTGATTTCAATACTTTAAATCTTTCAACTTTTAAACTAAGAAAAACATGTACAGTAAGCCGTTGATGTTAAGACAAGTCTTTCTAGCTGCTATAATGGAAAAATATTGTTTTGAAAAAGTCCCATGTGGAAATTGTATTGTCTGAGAGGATTTCCAATCGAGTAACAGAAATGGTTTCCTCACTAAATGAGTCCCAGATATGTAAAACTCTGACAGGGGGCAAACTGGCTCTATAAGAACAACACTTGCATTCACATCCCCAGACTTGATAAGGTGAAAACACTCAATCTTGAAAATCTTACGAGGGAAACTTTATTGAAATTGCAAACTTGTCGACCACTGATAAACTTTAACTCTCCTCAAGCAGACACACCCCTTAGAACAAGAAAAGCATTCGGTTAATAATTCCACTAAGACATCAATTTCCCAGAATGAAACGAGGGAAAAATGTCCATCTCTTGTTCAAAACAAAAGTTCTAGTTTGGGGAAATATTTCTTAACCTTGTGGCCCCATTTCTCAATACTGTTTGTTGCCAAAGGCGTCATGTCGTCAAGAGTGTGTAGCAATGACGTTTTCTTTCACTAGATAACCAGACAGAACTGGTGCCTTGAACACAAAGTAACTAAGCAATTTTTGAGCGTTTGCAACTCTACAATCGAGCAATTATCGATAGATGATCTATCTCTAGAGTAGCTCCCCATTTTACCAGACAGATTCAGAAACGTAGGACTTCCTCACTGAAGTAGATCCTGAAGAAAATCCCTCGAATCTAGAAGATGCAATTGATTTCTGATGGACAGAATGATAGGAACTGATTTTGGCTCTATAAGATCTGTCCCGTCCTGTTTAAGATGAAATTGAATGGGCAGTATTCTGAGTTGAGCAAATAGGAATTTACTTCTCCTAAGAAGACATAGATAGCAGCAGTAGGGGATTCAGCATTATGAAGCTTCATCTGTGGTGGATAATGTGGGAGGGTAGGGGGCTGTGCCACCCTAGCAGCACCAGTCGAATTCGGTTGAGTCCCTTGTCAGGGTGGGAGGAACGTAGAGAGTAGAGGTCCCCTTTTGTTTCATTTGTTTGATGTCAGCTACCCCCCAAAATTGGGGGAAGTGCCTTGGTATATGGATGTATGTAAGAAGACATTTCTGGGAACACTTATCTACTTATGGTGGGGGAATTTCTCGAAAGCTTTTTGATCATAAGTAGAAAGTTCTGAATTCTTCTCTCCCACAGAAAGTCATGGAAAGACACCAAGGCAATTCTCATTCCTAAATATGACAAATTCGAATATAATTTGTATTTTTCCTAACCATACAAACCTTAGCTATTTACAAAGGGTATTACTTTCAGCGCAGCTGAAATGACGAGCCAATAGTTTTTAACGAGGGTTAATTACCCCCGCGCTAGTTAGCGGGGGGTGGGGAAGGGTAGCTTGCTACCCCTCCCCCCTCCACACACCGGTGACTTGCTTCACTTCACTTAGAGGTAGGACTTGACTTGGGGGTCAGGGATGGCGGGCACATATGTGTAAATAGCTAAGGTTTGTATGGTTAGGAAAAATACAAATTATTTTCGAATTTGTCATTTGTTCCGTAAACGAAATACAAACCACGTTATTTACAAAGGGTGACTTACCCCTTAGGAAGGGTGGAAAGTCCCCAGCCTTACTGACTTCAGCTTGCCCGGGGGCTCGATCCCTCAGTGAGCAGCACTAGAGTGAGGGAGCCCCTGTACCTCACAGGTTCCTAGCATCGCTAGGAACGAGTGGCCTACATAAGCAGTGTGAGGAGGAGAGTGTGACTCGTCCTATGAAGTTAACCTTGAGACCTTCAGATAGGAATTCTAGGATAGGACGTTCCCCATACCACCTCGTCAGGGTATGGGAGACGCAACAGTATTAAGCTTAATACTAGGAGCACAAAGAAGCATGGGTTACCTGCAGAGGTCGAGGTCAGCTATGCGAGGACCAGGATGTTGCTTCCCCAAGAGAGGGGAGAATGAAGAAAGAAGTAAGGGTCAGACATACTCTTTCATTCACGCAGACTAAGACCGGGTAACAACGCCCTCAACCTACTGCTACTTGTCCAAAAAGGAGCCTGAGGTTAGACCAGCTGTTGTGCAGCCACCACAGGGCCGATAGAGAACGTATCGAGGCTCCTGTGGGTCACGTCTTGCAGGTAGTGGGCTGTGAAGGTCGTTTGCCGCTTCCAGACCCCAGCTTGAAGTACCTGCGTCACAGAGAAGTTTCTCTTGAAGGCCAGGGATGTAGCAATACCCCTGACATCGTGGGCCTGAGGGCGACGTGACGGAGGAGGGTCAGGATTCAGGGCATGGTCGATAACCCTTCGAATCCAAGCTGAGACGGTGTTCCTGGTGACCCTCCTCTTTGTCCTGCCTGTGCTCACAAACAAAGCTCGCACATGAGGACGGACTGCAGCCGTTCTCTTCAAGTAGTACCTCAGACACCTCACTGGGCATAGTAGCAGCTGGTCTGGGTCGTTTGTTACAGAACGGAGACTCGCGATCCTGAAAGTTGAATCGAGGATCCGGCACTCCAGGATTCTGAGTCTTGGCCACAAACTCAGGGACGAACCTGAACGTTACCTCCCCCCATCCCCTTGAATGGGCGATGTCGTACGAGAGACCATGAAGTTCACTAACTCGCTTGGCCGAGGCCAAGGCGAGTAGGAAAGCCGTCTTCCAAGACAGGTGGCGATCGGAGGCCTGGCGTAATGGCTCGAAGGGAGGTCTCTTGAGAGACCTGAGGACTCGAACCACGTTCCAAGGAGGGGGTCTCACTTCCGACTGGGGGCAGGTAAGCTCATAGGTACGTATGAGTAAAGAGAGTTCTAGCGACGAAGAAATATCCACGCCCTTCAATCTGAAGGCCAAGCTTAAGGCTGAGCGATAGCCTTTCACCGCCGAGACAGAAAGGCGCATTTCTTCTCGCAGATACACGAGGAAGTCCGCTATTGCTGGAATAGTGGCATCGAGTGGAGAGATACCCCTTCCACGACACCAACCACAAAAGACTCTCCACTTCGCTTGGTAGACTCCCTCAGAGGACCTTCGCAGGTGCCGAGACATTCTCTCCGCATCCTGTTGCGAAAAGCCTCTCTCCGCGAGGAGACGCTGGATAGTCTCCAGGCGTGAAGCCGAAGCGAGGCTACGGCCCTGTGAGGGACACTGGAGTGGGGTTGTCTGAGAAGCTCGTGTCGTGGAGGAAGCTCCCTTGGCAGTTCCGTCAGGAATTGCAGAAGGTCCGGAAACCATTCCGCGTGATGCCATAGCGGAGCTACTAGAGTCATGGAACAGTTGACCGATAGTCTGGTCCTGTTGAGCACCCTTCTCATCAGACAGAATGGTGGGAAGGCGTACACGTCGATGTTGTCCCACCGTTGCTGGAAAGCATCTTGCCAGAGTGCCTTGGGGTCCAGGACTGGTGAGCAGTACAGGGGCAGCTTGAAGTTCAAGGCTGTCGCGAACAAGTCCACCGTCGGGGAACCCCACAAAGTCAGGACTTTGTTGGCTATCTGAGGATCCAAAGACCACTCGGTACTCACTATCTGCGAAGCCCTGCTCAGACTGTCGGCGAGCACATTCCTCTTGCCAGGAATGAAGCGAGCTGATAGTGTTATCGAGTGGGTTTCGGTCCACCTCAGAGTCTCTACTGCAAGATGGGATAGCTGTTGCAAAAAAGTGCCTCCCTGCTTGTTGATATAAGCCACTACCGTGGTGTTGTCGCTCATCACCACCACGGAGTGACCCGCCAGGGACCGTTTGAACTGCTGAAGAGCCAGAAAGACGGCCTTCAATTCTAGCAGGTTGATGTGTAGGCACTTTTCTGATTCTGACCAAAGGCCTGAGGCCCTTTGGTTCAGAACGTGCGTCCCCCACCCTTCTTTTGACGCGTCCGAAAACAGAGTCAATTCCGGGGGGAGGACGAGAAGACTCACTCCCTTCCGCAGGTTCTCGTCGGCCAGCCACCACCGCAAGTCCGTCTGTTCCAGAGACCTCATTGGGATCAGAATGTCCGGGGAATCGGATCCTTGATTCCACCAGGACTTGAGCCGCCATTGAAGGGATCTCATCCTGAGGGGGCTGTTTGGAACCAGACGGGCCAGGGAGGATAGGTGGCCTAAGAGACGCAACCACGATTGGGCGGAGAGTTCTTTTCGCCTGAGGAAAGGCTCCGCCACCCTCCTCAGCCTTGCTATCCGGTCGTCTGATGGAAAGGCTTTGTGGAGATTGGTGTCTATTAGCATGCCTAGATAAACCAGTCGTTGGGACGGCTGCAGAGAGGACTTCTCGAGGTTTACCACGATCCCCAGATCCTGGCAAAGATCCAGAAGCCTGTCTCGGTGCCGAAGAAGGGTTGACTCCGAGTCTGCTAGGATCAGCCAATCGTCTAGGTAACGAAGGAGACGAATGCCGTTCCTGTGCGCCCAAGATGAAATCAGGGTGAACACTCTGGTGAACACCTGAGGAGCTGTGGAGAGACCGAAACACAGCACCTTGAACTGGTAGATCTTGTTGTCTAGGCCGAATCTCAGGTACTTCCTGGAAGACGGATGGATTGGGATCTGGAAGTACGCGTCCTTTAGATCCAGTGTACACATGAAGTCTTGTGGTCTCACCGCAAGTCTGACCGTGTCTGCTGTCTCCATGCTGAACCGGGTTTGTTTGACAAACCTGTTCAGAGCTGAGAGATCGATGACGGGTCTCCAGCCTCCAGTAGCCTTCTTTACAAGAAAGAGTCGACTGAAGAAGCCTGGAGAGCCGTCCACGACCTCCTGGAGAGCACCCCTCTCTAACATGGTCTCGACTTCGGCCAGAAGGGCCAGCCCCTTTGCCGATCCCATGGCATAGGAGCTCAACGACACTGGATTCGCTGTCAGGGGAGGTTGAGATGACGTGAACGGGACGCGATAACCTTGACCGATCACTGAGACCGTCCAAGCATCGGCCCCGTGTTGCTGCCACCTGCGGACGCAACGCTGAAGGCATCCCCCCACAGGTTGACACGCAGGGGGACTGCCACCCCTAGGGCTTGCGGCCGCGGCCACCACCCCTAGGAGTCTTGCCTCCCCTGGAGGACTTACCGCCCCTCTTGACCTTGGCTGGAAAGGGCTGGGGATTAGACACCACTTTCTTAGCTGCCGGTGCTTGTTTGGGAGCCTTACGAGGCTGATGCTGCTGTTGTGGCGGGGCTGGTGGCTTATAGGGCCAAGTTGTAAGGGCCCTGTGGAGGAGGGAGTCCGTGCTGGATTTCCTCCACCTCTCAGCCGTTCGCTCCAAGTCTTGAGGCTCAAACAGGCTCTCCCCCAGAAGGGAAGCATGTCGGAGCCTACACACATCTACGGCGGGGACCTTCGGATGGAATCTCTCGGACACAGCATCGCGACGCTTCAACACCGAGTTGGCCCACAGGGTGGTAACCTGGCGCGCCAAAAACTCGATGGAGCGGGTGCAAGAGAGCAAGAAGGTCTCTAGGGCCTTCCTATTGGTCTCCTTGGAAAAGTCCTCCGATCGCAATAGGATGCCCAGAGATCCTAGCCAGAAGTCCAGCCACGAAGTGGCCTGCATGGCACACTTAGCGACCTTCTCGTGGTTAAGGATCTCTGCCGCCGAGAACGACACCTGCCGGGCAGAGTGTTTCTCCAGGGGAACTCCCTTCGCCAGCTCCTCCACAGAGTGATGGAGAGGAAGAGCGAGGTTGTGCTCACCCAGGATCTCGAAATACCTCCTCTGCTGAAGGCGAGGAGGAAGGATAAGCTTGTTCCCGGCAGTGGAACGACTGGAGGAGGCAAGAAGTGCGAGCTGAGCGTTGGCCCTAGCTCTGGCACTCTTCAGCCCCCGAGACCAGGGCAGAGCTGCACTGGTCTTAGGGGCCTTCCGAACGTCAAACACTTCATCCAGAATCGTGTCTTTGCCTTCACGGGGGGCGATGACTGGATCCGTAAGTCTGTTAAGTGTCCTTATCAGGCTTAGGACCTGCCAGAAGGCATGTTCGGACTCTTGATGTTCTCCTCCCTGCGGGCTGGCAGCTAAGTCTCCTGCCCCAGGAATCTCTTCCTGGGGTGATACGTGGACATTCCCCTGGGTAGTCGTGGGTTCCTGACGAATCCTTGCAGAGGATTTAGGGACGGTCTTGGAATCCTTGGGTTCCCTCCTGGGAGGGATACAGGATCCCAACAACGAGGTTCGAGGGGCCCCTTCCTCACAAGACGATTCTCCTGCCTGAAGCGAAGTCTCCCCCCCTGGTGCTGAGGGGAAGACTACCGCCCCACTGGACTCACCTGAGGAAAGAAAGGCCTCGTCCATGGGAGAAGGAGAGAGTACTCGTGCAGGAGAAGGGACCTTCGAGACCGACCTCTTGGGAACCAACTTCGCCCTTGGGGAAGTCACCACGAAGTCCACTCCTCTCTTTCTCTTCAGCGTAGGAGAGACAGCTGCTGGTTTGTTACCCTGGCCGGCGAGTGCTGGTTTCATAACCCTCACTAACGCCCGTGCCAGCGGACCAAACCAAGTCTGCTGCTCCAAGGACACAGAGTCCAAAATCCTCGCTAAAGAGAAAGGGATCGGGCGATCCTTTGGAGTGGACACGACGGTACCTGCCTGAAAAGAAGGTGGGGAAGAATGCTGTACTGACCTGTCTTCGTACTGACCTGTCTTCGTCCTGCACTACCAACCTGTGCTTGGATGGAGGTGATCCCGAGTGCCGTCTAGGAGCACGCGTCCCTGCTGCTACCACCTGCTGTGGAATTCGCCGCGAACGATGGTCGCGCGAGGGCGAATGGTCGCGCGAGGGCGAATGGTCGCGCGAGGGCGAATGGTCGCCCGAAGGCGAATGATCGCACGGGCGAGCGGTCGCACAGGCGAGCGGTCGCGCGGGCGCGCAGGCGAGTGGGCGCGAGGGTGGGCAGGTAAATGAACACGTGTCCGAGGCGACGAATGCAAGCGTTGGCGCGACGGCGAGGGATCGTGCTGCCGCGTAGGTGAGGAAGATCGCTGGCGATGTAGATCCACAGGCGATCGATGACGAGCTGGTGAGTGCAGTCGCTCAAGTTGGCGATGGCGCGATGTGGTATGTCGACGCACTGGTGTGCGATGGTGAGCAGCATGCGCAGGTGAATGACCGCGTAATGGTAAGCGATGGTGAGCAGCATGCGCAGGTGAATGATCGCGTGATAGGGTGCGATGGTGATCAGTATCCGCAGGAGGGCGATCGTTCAGGGTTGTGCGATGAGGAGCAGCATGCGTAAGCGGGCGATCGTTCAAGGTTGTGCGATGGCGAGCAGCATGCGCAGGTGAATGATCGCGTGATGGGGTGCGATGGTGATCAGCATCCGCAGGAGGGCGATCGTTCAGGGTTGTGCGATGAGGAGCAGCATGCGTAAGCGGGCGATCGTGCAGGGTCGTGCGATGGCGAGCAGCATGCGCAGGAGGGCGATCGTGCAATGGCGAGCGATGGCGAGCGGCATGTGCAGGCGGGCGATCGCGCGATGGCGAGCTAGAAGCTGGCGAACCATGTTCCTTCAGGAGCGTTGGCGAACGTCGGCGCGCTAGTTGTCGCTGTTGAATAGGCAATACTAAGATCGCCTGTGCGCGCTGGCAAGCAGGTGAACGCTGGCGAGGAGGTAAACGCTGGCGCGTAGGTGATCGCTGGCGAGCAGAAGGTCGACGCGTGTCCTGTGAGAGGACAGGTGGTGCGGCGCGTTCACGAGCAAGAACGGGAAGATCGCTGGCGCGTTGGCGAATATGTGTTTCTGACACACGCGCAGCAGGATGTTGCGTAGCCACAGGACCAGGCAGATGGTGAGCAGGGAGTTCAGCAGGAACTAAAGGGTGGTCAGAGACCGCAGGGCGATGGTCCTCAAATGAGCGCTGACGCTCGGAAGAGAGCTGACGAGCAGGAGAGCGCTGGCGAGGGGGGCGAACATCAGGAGAGAGCCGACGAGCAGGAGAGTCTTGGCGAGCAGGAGAGCGCTGGCGAGCAGGAGATCGCTGGCGAACAGGTGAGCGCTGGCGAGCAGGAGAGCGCTGGCGAGCAGGAGAGCGCTTGTGCGCTAGCACTGCTCGCGTAAGGGAAGAATCCCTTAGCCCCGAAGGGACCGTTGCCCGTCGGGTGACGAGTTCTCCAGAAGGCGAAGATCCGGCAGGAGATGGTGAGCGGTCTGCAGAGAGGTTCAAGGAGGGCGGAGCAGTAGGTTGAGGCTGACGAGGAGAGTCCCCCCCGGAGGACGAAGACCCAAAAAGGCGCCTCTTAGTCCCCCTGTAAGGGGAAGGGAGGCCCTTGTGGCGTAGAGCAGTGGTTCTCAAACTGGGGGTCGCGACCCCCCTGGGGGTCGCCAAATGCTTTTGGGGGGGTCGCGAGATGATGTTAAGAAAATATAAATATAAGTAAACAAAAAATAGTATTATGGTCAACTTTAGTTTTAAGGCTAAATCATAATAATTCTGCTAAAATATTTCAAATCAATAATAAACCAAATGTTTATATTTTAGTACAACAAATATATATATATATATATATATATATATATATATATATATATATATATATATATATATATATATATATATATATATATATATATATATATATATATATATATATATATATATATATATTTTGTCATTTACCGTAACTAGTTACGAATTGTTACGCATCTTTAAGAATAACACCGAAAAGAGAGCCGGGTGGGACAATAGTAACACCATGGGCCTTTGCAAAAACTAAACTAAATACTACACACTAGTGATTCCCCCACTGCTGCGCTGGGACTAAGTTTCTATGCAGTAGTGTCATTGATTTTAAGCTAGCATTATTAGTTTTGGAAGGTATGATTTATCAAACATAAACGTCTTTTTTTTGCTATTTTTGACAGTTCTGAGCAAGGGTGTATATCCGTCAGTCCGCGTGATTCTCATACGAGTAGGATATTCCCTCGCTAATAGCATACTAGTTTTGCCGTAACTTACTCATATTTTGTCATTTTATTTTTCCCCTTTAAGCAAACGAGTCTGTTAACTATAAAAAACGAAGCAAAATTATTAAAGCTGATGGACTTTCATGTATGGGTAAATGAATACATAATATTTAAATAAAACAAACTAAACATATAAAGAAATACAATAGTAATTATGAAATAATAAACGAATAAATTTAAGATATACAAAAGGGAAAATAAGTAAATAGCTGAATAGTTAAATAGATAAATAAATGAATTAACGCATTTATAGATAAATGCAAACAAAAATGAATGAAAAAATAAGTAATTAAATGAATATATAAAATGTAAAAAATTAATGGATAAGTAAATAAACTGATTGATTGATAAATAGATTAGTTAATGAATAAATAAATCAACTGATGAAATCAGTAACTGATTAGTTGATAAGCAAATAAAAAAAACAATAAATATAATATATTTATATATCTAGCCACTGATAGTGTTAAACTATTATTCATAATTTTTTTCCACGCATTACATTTTATTATGCAATGTACTTGCAATAGTTCCAATATTTTACCTACATTTCCTAGAAACATCGTACAAAACCGAGATGTCACCTCCCCATCTCACTGTCAATTTACACTCGTACACGTTCAGTACCTGTCCGTTTTCCAGTCCTGAGCTCCGTTGGCGCACAGTGAATGAGCGTGACCAGTTGCCAGATGCTTAATAACAATGCATCACCAATTTACAGTAAAATTTTGACTTTTGCTTGATACTCAGGGTCTCAGATTACGTGATGCTTAAAACTAAATGTCAGTATACATACTTTCAAATTTATCTGGTATTTAAATAACAATTAATTGATATTTTATCTATCTGATTATCAATATGGCATTTACTATCAGCAGTCCAAGACGGCACATGAGTCGAGTTAGTCAACGGTGAGTCTTTCCTCAGTCACAGCTGCCTCGTGTGTGTTTAGGGACAATTTTTGATAGCAAGCTATATACATATTAAGCAACATGGAGCGATGGATAATTCGTAGGACTGCAAACAAGGAAGGAACATCAGATACTGACAACAGTGTCTCAGAAACAACTGATGAGATTCCTTCCGAACTACCATCTACCAGTTCTACTTCAAATATAGATAAAAGGCAAGACAAACGTAAGGGTAAGACCTCCCAGTATGACCAATCATCCAAACCCAAACTTCGGAAATATCAAGCAGAATTTATAAAATTCGGATTCACTAGTTTTACCATTGATAAGATGCAGTACCCCCAATGTGTTATGTGCTCAGAAGTACTTGCAAATGAAAGCTTAAAGCCTGTGAAAATGAAAAGGCATTTGCAAAGCAAGCATCCTTCTCATGCTGATAAACCAATAGAATTTTTCCGTCGAAAGGAGGGAGAGTTGCAGGGTCAAAAACAAGTGCTAGCTCAGAAAACCACCACCTCTGCCAAAGCTCAGATGGCATCATTTGAGGTAGCATACCTAATTGCACAGTCCAAGCAGCCACATACCATTGGGGAAACCCTCATGAAACCTGGTGCAGTGACTATGAGTCGGATTATGCATGGTAATAAGATGGCCCGTGAGCTGGAAACAGTC
Organism: Palaemon carinicauda; assembly: GCF_036898095.1. NCBI lineage: Eukaryota > Metazoa > Arthropoda > Malacostraca > Decapoda > Palaemonidae > Palaemon > Palaemon carinicauda. Next base: position 22,464,658 of record NC_090767.1, read on the forward strand.
CCGCTGTCTAACGACACCATTACTCGACGAATTAATGACATTTCAAATGACATTAAGTGTCAGCTGATTGAGAGGGTTAAGGGAAAGAAGTATGCTTTGCAGCTAGATGAGTCGACAGACATATCAAATTCTGCACAATTACTTGCATTCATTAGATACAGTTTTGGTGGAAAACTTCAAGAAGACATGTTTTTTTGCACTGTACTAGAGGGGACCTGTACAGGTAGTGACATTTTCACAAAGCTAGACACCAAAATACAAAAGGAGGGCTTGTCTTGGGACCAGTGTGTTGGTGTGTGCACAGACGGTGCTGGGGCAATGTTGGGTAAGAGGAAAGGACTTAAAGCAAAAGTTTTACAAGTGGCACCTCACATAAATTTTACACATTGTATTATTCACAGGGAAGCTCTTGCTAGCAAAGCACTCAATCCAGAGTTAAGCAGTGTTCTTCAAACTGCGATTAAAATAGTAAATTACATCAAAACACGTCCCATAAATGCCAGGCTGTTCTCCACACTCTGCAATGAGATGGGCTCGGAGCATGAAGCACTGTTGTTCCACACAGAAGTCAGGTGGCTGTCCCGAGGCAAAGTTCTCAGCCGCTTGTACGAACTACGAGATGAGGTGCGCCTGTTCCTGATCAAATCTGAGTCCCAACTTGCTGACTATCTGACTGACCCTGACTGGTTAGCAAGTCTAGCATATTTGTCTTGTATATTCGAAAGACTTAATCTGCTGAATTTATCACTACAAGGCCCAAACACGAACATCTTGATTCTTTCTGACAAAATTGATGCATTTACAAGGAAGCTGGAACGAAGGGCTGTGCGAGTTGATGGGGGCAGTGTTGAAATGTTTCCTGAGGTGGAAGAATTTATGGCGGAGAATGAATCAAGCGTCGATAACGTGAAGGTAATGATCACGACTCACCTACAAGGTCTTGTGGACCACTTCAAGAAATACTTCCCAAAAGAGACAACCCCACAACAATATGACTGGATACGGCAACCATTCACTGCTACAGGGGATCACTTATCATCCGACATGGAGGATGAGCTGCTGGAGCTCTCCAGTGATCGGACTTTACAGGCATCGTTTGGCTCAACCACACTGGATGAGTTCTGGATTTCAATTGCAAGGGAATATCCACGATTATCCATGGCAGCAATGGATGTATTACTTCCTTTTGGATCAACCTATTTATGTGAAAAGACTTTTTCGGCACTGACTTATATAAAAAACAAATACCGATCAAGACTCAGGGTGGATGATGATCTCCGAGTTGCCATCTCTGGTATCAAACCCAGGATGGAGTTACTGTGCTCAAAAAAGCAGGCCCATGTATCTCACTAATTGATGTTAGTTATTCATGATAAACTTAGGCCTGTGTAAATACTGTTTTCACTGTGGAATAGGGATATAATTAACTAATCACTGCTAGTGGAGCCCCATAGTTGGGCCTAAATATTGATCATTGTCATTAAACTTCCATGAATATTGTACTTTTATTTGAACAGTTACTAAATAAGTAATTATTTCACAAGAAATTCATACAGTTCTTCTAAAGCCAAAAAAAAAGAAAAAAAATATTATCTCAGACATAATTTCCAAAATTTTCCAAAATATTGATTTTGAAACCAAAAGGGTATGAAATAGCTTTGAGTCTACTGGATGTTTGTGTGGGTATACTGTCTCATATGAGAATTATAGATCATTAGCTGATTTTAGGTTTCAGCAAATTTGTAATATCAGCACCCAAGTCAAACGCTATAATTATTTTGTTAATCATTTTAAGCCCAGCCTGAATATCTAAATTTTGGTATAAAGATACCAGTAATTTTTTCTTTATTGTGCTAAAGTTTACAAACACTGACATAATTTATGCTATCTGCAGTAGCTTTCTTCAACAAAGGTATAATTCTAATTTCATACTTATTTTTTTCTCTTGAAGCAGTTAGCAAAGTGTGAGTGCCTGTACGGATTTAACATTAATTCTATAAATTTAAATAGACTGTATTGCTTTGCCTATTTTGTCTTTAAAGATTGTGATTTTTTCTACAAGTAATAAATTAGTTAACTCTATAATGCGTATATTTTTTGCATTTATCTTATCATGTTTGTTGTTATTATGTTCTTATGATTCGGGGCATAGGCATGTACTGTGTGTGTGTGTGTGTGTGTGTGTGTGTGTGTGTGTGTGTGTGTCAGAAGCACTTCGGGGAAAGGCGAGGGTCACATGCCTCTAGCAATATCGTTTGGGGGGTCGCGGGCTGAAAAGTTTGAGAACCACTGGCGTAGAGGGCGGTGAGCCTTACGGCGGAGGCGGCCTCGGGGGAGATCGTCGGGACCATCGGTCCTCCGAAGGGGAGTCTCCGTCAAAACACTTCCCTCAGAAGGAAGCTGAGCAGCAGTCGAGACCGAAGGACTCACTTCCCCCTTCGAAGGATGTACGGAAGGAGGAGGAGAGCCTTGAGCACCATCACCAGCAACAGCACCTGCGGCGGAAGGCCCAGCCACGTCGGAGGCCTCTGTCACCACGACGTCGACAATAGACAGAGGGTCTACCTCTGCTACCACCGGCGACTGCTTAACAGCGGCCCCCAACGAGACAAGGTCAATAAGAGCGACCCTGGAGGGCAAGCCCTTAAGCCCCAGGGACAACCAAATCTGTAAAAGATCATCACTGGATAAGGCATTATAACCTCCCCCGGAGGAGGAGGGGGAACCGCCTCGCTATGGGAGGCGACGCCCTCTCCCCCCACCGAAGGTAGGGAAACAGAACAAGGGCCTGCGCTCCCACTCGGACGACTCTCCTTAGGAGGCGGCCGAGGGGGAGCTTCGGAGGAGGTTTGGGCGGCGGAAGAAGAGTCCCGAGAACCTTCCTCCTTCAAGGCTAACCCCGGAGGAGAACGGTCTCTCTTGGACTTCTTCTTACGCCGACGGCCAAACCTCTCCCACTGGGAGGCAGACCACTCCCTGCACTCACGGCACATGTTATCCTGGTCACACCGTCGGCCCCGACATTGAGGGCAGAGGGTGTGTGGATCCGTATTAACGTCCGACATGAAAGTCCCACAAGGACGGCCGGCAACTCCAGGGCATGTACGCATAGTAAAGAAAAAAAAAACTGAAGGTCAACTTCCAACCAACACACACGCTGAAAAGAAAAAGCAGAAAATTAAAGGCTGTCACGAAGGCGATGAGCAGACACGTCTGATCACCGCCGAGCCAAAAGTGAAGAGAAGCAAGTCACCGGTGTGTGGAGGGGGGAGGGGTAGCAAGCTACCCTTCCCCACCCCCCCGCTAACTAGCGCGGGGGTAATTAACCCTCGTTAAAAACTATTGGCTCGTCATTTCAGCTGCGCTAAAAGTAATACCCTTTGTAAATAGCGTGGTTTGTATTTCGGTTACGGAACAAAAACTGATTAAGACAGAATCAGACAAGACTTCTTGAAATGACCAACATCTAGACTTTATAACACGTTCAAAAGAAGCTACAGGTTTTAAAGAAGGACTTCTCAATTATCTTTGAGAACTAGACAATTGTCTCAAAGAATTCTATCCACTGAGGATTTAACCACTTGGATTGGATTATAGAATTTAGGGCTCATGGAAAGCACCAGGGCATCAAAGGCCATTCAACTATAAGAGACAAATTAATCAACTTGCACCATTTGGTATCATTTCAACATGACAAATTCGTAGATAATTTGTATTCTTCCCAACTATACAAACCACGCTATTTAATAGGGGCGACTCACCCATTAAGAACGCAGGACGTCCCAGACAATACTGGCTTTTGGCTTTGCCGGGGGACTCGTTATTTGAGTGTGTCAGCACCCTTGAAATAAGGAGTCCCTGCACCTCGCTAGAACCTTGCTACGCAAGGACTGCGGCCTACGTAAGCCGTGTCTGAAGGTATGAAGAAGTGTGACTCGTCCTAGGAAGTTGTTCTGAAGTTCTTTAGATGGAAACTTGTACACTAGGACTTTCCCAATACCACCTCGTCAGGGTATGGGGACGTAACAGTATTAATCTTAATACTAGGAACACAAGGGAGCATGGTTTACCTGCAGTGGTTTGAGGTCAGCTATGCAGAGAACCCAGGATGCTGCTTTCCCCAAGAGAGGGGATGAAGAAGAAAAGAATAAGGGCCAGTCAAACCTTTTCATTCATGCAGACTAAAACCGGGTAACAATGCCCTCAACCTTCTGCTACTTGTCCAATAAGGAGCTTGAGGTTTTAAACCAGCTGTTGTGCAGCCACCACAGGGCCGATAGAGAATGTATCGAGCCTCCAGTGGGTCACGTCTTGCAGGTAGTGGGCTGTGAACGTTGTCCGATGCTTCCACACCCCCGCTTGCAGGACCTGCTTCACAGAGAAATTTTTCTTGAAGGCCAGGGATGTAGCTATGCCCCTGACATCATGTGCTCTAGGGCGACGTGACGGAGGAGAATCTGGATTCAAGGTCAGATGAATTACCCTGTTTTTGGTGACCCTCCTCTTAGTCCTCCCTGTGCTGACGAATAATGCTGGCACATGAGGACGGACTGCAGCTGTTCTTTTAAGGTATAGCCTCAAACTCCTTACTAGGCATAGTAAAAGATGGTCTGGGTCATCTGTTACAGGACGGAGACTAGAAATCCGGAAGGAGTCGGACCGAGGATCCGCTACTCCTGGATTCTGAGTCTTAGCAATAAGCTTAGAGACGAAGCTGAACGTTACCTCCCCCCATCCCCTTGAATGGGCGATGTCATTTGAGAGACCATGAAATTCGCTAACACGCTTGGCCGAGGCCAAAGCTAGCAGGAACACCGTCTTCCAGGTTAGGTGGCGATCTGATGCCTGGCGTAATGGTTCATAGGGAGGTCTCTTAAGAGACCTGAGAACTCGAACCACATTCCATGGAGGAGGTCTCACTTCCGACTGAGGGCAGGTAAGTTCATAACTACGTATGAGTAGAGAAAGTTCTAACGATGAAGAAATGTCCATCCCTTTAGCCTGAAAGCTAGACTTAAGGCTGAGCGATAGCCTTTCACTGCCGAGACTGATAGGCGCATCTCTTCCCGCAAATACACGAGGAACTCCGCTATTGTTGGAATAGTGGCATCGAGTGGAGAGATACCCCTTCCACGACACTAACCACAGAACTTTCTACTTTGCCTGGTAGACTGGCGGATGACTTTCGCAGATGTCCAGACATCCTGACAGCAACTTGCTAGGAAAATCCTCTCTCAGAGAGGAGATGCTGGATAGTCTCCAGGCGTGAAGTCTTTGTGGAAGATGTTGGCATGTGGTTGTTTGAGCAGATTGTGCCGTGGAGGGAGTTCTCTCGGTAGCTTCGTTAGGAGTTGCAGAAGGTCGGGGAACCATTCCGCGTGATGCCATAGCAGAGCTATGAGTGTCATTGAAAGATTGACCGATGTTCTGGTATTGTTGAGCACCCTCCTCATCAGACAGAATGGGGGAAAGGCGTAAACATCGGTGTTGTCCCACCGTTGTTGGAAAACATCTTGCCAAAGAGCCTTGGGGTCCGGGACTGGGGAGCAGTACAGCAGGAGCTTGAAGTTCAGTGCTGTAGCGAACAGATCCACAGTTGGAGAACCCCACAAAGTCAGGACTTTGTTGGCTACTAGATGATCCAAAGACCACCCGGTACTCACTATCTGAGACGCTCTGCTCAGATTGTCAGCGAGCACATTCCTTTTGCCTGGAATGAAGCGTGCTGATAGTGGTATCGAGATGATTTCGGCCCATCTCAGTTTCTCTACTGCTAGATGGGATAGCTGCTGCGAAAAGGTACCTCCTTTTTTGTTGATGTAAGCCACTACTGTGGTGTTGTCGCTCATCACCACCACAGAGTGACCCGCCAGGTATTGTTGGAACTGTTGAAGGGCCAGGAAGACGGCCTTCATCTCTAGGAGATTTATATGGAGGTACTTTTCTGATTCTGACCACAGGCCTGAGTCCTGTGGTGCAGTACGTGGGGCCCCCACCCTTTTTTTTTGAAGCGTCCGAAAACAGCATCAAATCCGGGGGGAGGACGAGAAGATCCATTCCTTTTCGTAGGCTCTCGTCTATCACCCACCACTGGAGGTCTGTGAGTTCCGCAGGTCCCATATGGATCAGGACGTCCGGGGAATCGTAACCTTGATTCCACCACGACTTGAGTCGCCACTGGAGGGATCTTATCCTGAGGCAACCGTTGGGAACTAGACGAGCCAATGATTAAAGGTGACCAAGGAGACGTAACCACGATTGGGCTGGAAGTTCTTCTCGTCTGAGAAAAGGGCTTGCGACCTTCCTCAGCCTTGCTATCCTGTCGTTTGATGGGAAGGCTTTGTGGAGATTGGTGTCTATAACCATGCCTAGATATACCAATCTTTGAGTGGGAAGCAGTGAGGACTTCTCGAGATTTACCATGATCCCCAGATCCTGGCAAAGTCTCAGAAGTTTGTCCCGGCGTTGAAGAAGGGATGACACCGAGTCTGCTAGGATTAACCAGTCGTCCAGATAACGAAGGAGACGGATGCCGATTCTGTGTGCCCACGAAGATATTAGGGTGAAAACACTGGTGAAAACCTCTTGGAGAGCGCCCTTCTTCAACAGGGTCTGGACTTCTGCCTGAAGGACTTGCCCCTTTGCTGATCCCATGGCAAGGGAGCTCAATGACACTGGATTCGTCGTCAGGGGAGGTAGAGATGTTGTAAACGGGACGCGATATCCCTGACTGATTACGGAAATCGTCCAGGAATCGGCCCCGAGTTGCTGCCACCTGTCTGCGCAATTTTGTATGCATCCCCCAACTGGTGGACATGCAGGGGGACTGCCAATCCTAGCGTTTGGGGCCTCGGCTGCTCCCTCTAGGATTCTTGCCTCCTCTGGAGGACTTTATGCCTTTCCTATCCTTGACAGGAAAGGGCTTAGACACCACTGTCTTTGCTGCTGCCGTTGGTTTTGCGATCTTGGTCGGACGGGACTACTGAGGTGCTGGAGGCTTATAGGGCTTAGATGTCAAAGCCCTATGAAGGAGGGAGTCTGGGTGAGACTTCCTCCACCTCTCAGCAGCCTGTTCCTTAGGCTCAAACAGGATCGTTCCTTCTAAGGAAGAATGCCTGAGCCTATTGATCTTGGTGCTAGGGACCTTCTGATGGAATTTCTCAGCCACCGCATCCCGGCGTTTCAGGATGGTGTTTGCCCACAAGTTCGAGACTTGCTGGGCCAGAAACTCGATCGTGTGAGTGCCTGATAGAAGAAACGTCTCCATAGATTTCCTGGTACGTTCTTTGGAGAAGTCCTCAGAGCGTATCAGGATACCTGAGGTCCCTAACCAGATATCAACGTGGCTTGCATAGCACACTTCGCAACTTTCTCCTGGTTAAGGATCTCGGTTGCCGAGAACGAGACCTGCCAGTTGGAGTCTCTCTCAAGAGGGACTCCCCTGGTAAGCTCTTCCAATGAATGGTGGAGAGGAAGAGCTAAACAAGGCTCTCAAAGTACCTCCTTTGCTGTATGCGAGGAGGTGGGAGAAGCTTGTTGCCAGCACTGGAACGGTTGGAGGAGGACAACACGGAGAGCTGTACAGTTATCTTGTCCTTGGTACTCTTAACCCCCTGAGCCCAGGGCAGAGGCGCACTGGCCTTAGAAGGTTTCTGAGTACCGAATACGCGGTTCAAGACCGTGTCCTTGCCAAAACCCATGCTCTGACTCTTGCTGTTCTCCTCCTGACGTTAGACTTACAGCAAAGTTTCCTGTCCCCAAAGGCTCTTCTTGGGGAGAGTCGCGGACGTTCTCCGAGTGCCAAGTTGGCTCCGTCCAATGTCTTGTAGAAGACTTTGGTAAAGTCTTTGAGTCCTTCAACTCCTTCCTGGGAAGGATGTAGGACTCCAACATAGAAGGTGGCAAGTTCTTTCCCACCCCTGCTTGGGAAGACTTCTCAGCGCGAGGAGGGGTTTTCCCTCATTGGTGCGATGGGGAAACGTCTCACCTTAGGTGATTCCCCTGAGGACAGGAAGTACTCGTCCGACAGGGAAGGAGAGAAAGTCTGGGGGGGGTGAAGGAACCTGCCTCGAAGGCTTGCGTGGAGTCAACTTAGCCCTTGGAGAAGTTACCGCATCCGGAACTCCTCTTTTTCTCTTCAGAGGAGTAGAAACAGCCAAGGATCTGTGACCTAACTCAGAGAGAACAGGTTTGAACGCCTGCGTAACTGCTCTGATTAATGCACCAAACCAAGGTTGTTGACTGACAGACGCGCTATTTAGACACTCCCTCTGAAGGGACAGGGATAGAAGGAACCCTGGGAGGAGTTCCCATAGGTGGGTTCGCCTGAAAAGGAAAATGGATCCTGGACCCCTCTGGATGTTTCCCTTCCGCCGCAATACGCGCTGTTATGCGTTTGCGGGGAGGGGAATGCGGCGATGGCGACCTTGCCGTGCGTTGTCCAGCAGCCACTCGTGCGGGAGACTGCCGGCGCACAAGAGAGCGATGGCACGCAGGATTAGGGCGCTGAACACGCGGGCGAGAGTTTGCGCGCCTCAAAAGAAGAGGTAGGGGGCGCGCGCGCAGAACACACACCCCTGATGAATGGGCGCGCAGTTAAAGCCTATGCACGTGGGCACGCGTCAGAATGGTGGCGCGCAACTGCAGGAGAGGATGGGCGCGGGCGCGCATGTATCCTCATGGGCGCGTGCAGGAGACTCCGCGTGTCGGCCAATGGAGAAAGCTGTTGGCGTGTTGGCAAGCGCTGGTGCGTGGGAGAAGTCAAAATTGACTTCCAACAGCGCCCAGATCCGAAGATCGAGGGCACGCAGGAGAGATGACTGCTGCGCGTGGGCGCTGGCGCGCAGATCACTAACGTGCAGGGGAACGCTTGCGCGCAAGAGGGCGCTGGCCCGCAGGAGAGCACTGGTGCACAGAAGGTTGCTGGCGCGCAGGAGAGCGCTGGCGCGGGATGGCACGTAGTTGGGCGGGGGCGCGCTAGCTCAGGCAAAGCCTGGCGCGCTAGCTCAGGCAAAGCCTGGCGCGCAGGAGAACGCGTGAGGGAAGTACCTGCGCGTTGGCGCATACTCCCTTGATGTCCCGTATTAGGGTTAGATGCCTTACGAGCGTGAAGGTCAGGTTTCGTCGGCACATAGCGCGCATCAGCACTCAGGAACGGTGACGGCAGGTCTGCAGGTCTGATGGGTGGACGGTCGACGTGTCCTTTGAAAGGACGACCTTCCACCGAAGGGGATCGCGAACGATCCGCTGAGAGGTCCAGGACCAAAGCAGGAACAATCGGTGATCGCTGAAGAGGCTCCTCTGCGGTGGACTGCAACAGATGTAAAACCAAAGAGGCGCCTCCTCACCGACTTATAAGGTGATGGAAGGCCTCTCTGGCGAAGAGGAAGGCGAGCCTTGCGACGGATACGCCCTCTGAGGGCCGATGGATCAGCAAGCCGATCTTCTGCAGTCCTCCGAAGAGTCCTTGGGTTTTTCTCCTTTCAAAGAAACCTTCGAAGGAGAAATATCCAGTCTGGACTACTGCTTACGTCGCCATGAAAACCTCTCCCACTGGGAGGTAGACCACTCCCTGCACTCACTACACTTATTATCACTATCATACTGTTGACCTCTACAGTAAAGGCAAACAGTGTGAGGGTCTGTCTCGACTGCCGACATGAATGTTCCGCAGGGGCGGTCGGGTAATCTAGGACAGGTGAGCACAATAGCAGAGGCCAACTTCACACACAAACCTGTCAAAAAGAGAAAGCAAAAAAAAAAAAGCATTAATGGCTGCCAATGAGCGGCGAGGATGAAAGCGGACACGTCCGACTACCATCCGAGCCAAGAGCAAAGTGAGTTCAAGCACAGGTGTGTGTGAGGGGTGGGGAGGGGTTGTAGCAAGCTACCCTCCCCTACCCCTGCTAACTAGCGATGTGGGTAGTAAAGCCTCGTTAAATTTTAATGGCTCGTCATTTCAGCTACGCCGAAAGTAATACCCCTATTAAATAGCTAAGGTTTGTATTCCAGTTACGGAACAACTATAAATCACACCAATGCCTATTAAATCTAATTGTGAATAAGAAGGGATTTAAAAGATTAAATAAATTAAATCAATTAAAGCTTGTGATAAAACCCAATATCTTTGTTGCCAACATTTTTTATGCAATCTACCCGAGTGACAAAATACATTTTTTGTTTTGGCATTGGTGAGGCGAGTCATGATTTTCCATCTGTTTTGCAACTTTTGATGGCTTTTTTATGACTCTTGGAGTAGGCTGAGAGCTTCGTTAACACTCCTGGAGTCCACTGGGGGATTCTGAATACTCTTGGAGTCGGCCGAGAGCTTCGTAAGACTCCTGAAGTTCATTGGGGATTTCGTAAGTCTCTTGGAGTCGGCTCTCTCTTGGAGTCGGCTCAGAGCTTTGGAAGACTCCTGGCGTCCATTGGCGGCTTCGTAAGACTCCAGGAGTCCATTGGGGGCTCTGTAAGACTCCTGGAGCCCATCAGGGTCTTCGTAAAACTCCGAGTTGACCGAGGGCTTCGTGAGACCAGATGTTTCACACTTACGACTAATGAATCAACTTCCAATTGATCTATATTGCATTTGGGCACTTGCAAAGCCTTCTTAAATTCTTGCTATAGATTCTCTCTATCGCACCAATTACTGAAGGAAGATTCTCTGCAATAAAAGAGAAAAGTTATCAAATGGTCTCAACCTTTGATTAAAGATAAATAAAATATTCAAAATATTCATCATTGGTCTGATAGGAGGAAGAACAGCTTGCTTTGTTAAGTAATAATTCAAATAAGTACGGCATTACTTAAATAAGTAGTACAGGTCATTTTACTGTTTACTATGAATAGGGCAATTAAATTTAGCTCCTCTTGCCCATACAAAACCAGAGAAATAATTGCGATTATTCCATACATTAGTACATTCTTCTTGTCTCTCAAAATGGCCGACTAGAAAAATTCTTCAGATTCAAACATTTATATATTTTGTATATTACAAATAAAATTACTCTGGTTAAAATGAAACTATGAAATAGAAGTTTTTAAATAAACCATCAGTGATATTCAACATATTAATGTACATTTATACAGTATATCTTTTCTAAAACACTAAAATCCTATGTCAGTTCTTTGATCATAAAATGTATCTTAATATATTTTGAGTATTAATAACTTACATAATAAACTGCAAGAGTATTTTATACCAAATGTTAGATGGATTTTATTAAATACATTTTTGAGACTCAAAACAGAAATTCATATTCAAATTTCCCTGGAGATTTCCACCCGATACTTCTCTCTCTACAATGAAATTAGAATCAATATTTATGTGGCGAGAAGGATATATGAACCTGGGATTGTAATATAGAAAATGTTAAATTTATTTTAAATGTATATTATAATAAAGGAATCTATAATATATATGTACACTAAGTCAATAGTGTAAGAAAATCACGCTAACACAATGGACATTAGACAGTAGAAACCTACGATTCGGACGAATAAGGTGATCATCGTCATGTTTCCCTTAAGAAGAACTTATTATTATCTGGACAAGATTTACTAAATACGATGCCATAGTATTTCCTAATCTAAAAAAATGGCAGATTCAATGTAAGACCTTTGAATAACTTGCAAAACATTCGTCACAGAGGGCCATTTCACTCTCTCCGTTACTCTTTTCAACGTGTCTGTTGGCAAAGCAGGATGCTTTAGCCCAGGGGCTCCAACAGACAATAGCCCAATGAGGAAAAGAAACAAGGAAAAATTAAATATTCTAAGAACAGTAACATTAAAAATATCAAATTTGGAAATAATTTGTATTTTTCCTAACATACAGACCAGGAGCTATTAATAAAAGGGTATTACTTTTGGCGTAGCTGAAAGACTAACCATGATAATTTGAGTGAGGGATAACTACCCCATCCGCTAGTTAGCGAGTGGGGGTTGGGGTAGGGTGGCTACACCGCTCACGCACACCTGTCGGCTGATTAACTACTTTGCTTTCTGGCAGGACTTCTCGGGGCACAGGGTGGCAGGCCAATTTGTATAAATAGCTCCAGCTTTGTATGTTAGGAAAAATAAAAATGATTTCCAAATTTGATATTTGTTCTGACACAGATACAAACCTTCGCTATTTATAATAGGGTGACTTACTCTTAGGAGGGAGGAAGTCCTCACCAACTGGCCTTGGTCATGACCCGGGGGCCTCTCTATTGATCGAAAGTAGAAGGGACCCTACCCTCGCTAAAATCAAGTGCCGATATGAGGTCATGCACTGATAGCGGCCTGCAGAAGCTTGTGTGTGAGTGGAACTAACAGTGTGGCTTGTCTTTAACATAGGAACTCGAGTACAACACCTATTGTTCTTATAGACTTACCCAATACCCTCCCTCTAAAAGGTATTGGGGATGTAACAAAGTATTCTTCTATACTTAGGAGGCACAAGGGAAATGGGTCTTACCTGCAGTAAGGCGAGGTCGTTTATGCTGAGGCTTGCGGAGCTGTTTTCCCCAGAGGGGAGAAGGTGAAAGGAAGAAAGGAGCCAGGCATTCTTACTCATTCACCCCAGACTAATCCGGGTAACCTCAGCCCTCAACCCTCTGCTACTTGTCCATCAAGGAGCCTGAGGTGTTTAGATCATTTGTTGTGCGACCACCACTGGACCAATGGAAAAGGTCTCCATGTTCTTGTGGGTTACGTCTTTGCAGGTAGTGGGTCGTGAAGGTCGATTGACGCTTCCACATGCCCACTTGAAAGTATCTACACCACAGTAGTTTCTTGAACGCCAGGGACGTTACGAGCTCTGGGTCTTAGGATGGAGGAGAGTCTAGATTAAGAGTAACCTCAATTGCCTTCCGATCCCAGAGGAGAAGGAAAACATTGAGGTCCTCCTCTTGACCTTCCCCGTGCTGGTCAACAGTGCAGACACATGGGGGCGAGCTGGTATCATTCTTTTAAGGTAACCCTACAGACTCCTCACTGGGTAAAACCCCAGTTGATGGACTTCCGGTTACCGAACGAAGACTCTATATTCGAAATGGGCTGCACCTAGGGTACAGCACACTCGGATTTGAGTCTTGGCAATCCACTCAGGGACGTCGCTGAGAATTACTTCTCCCCGTCTCCTAGGGTAGGAAACATCAGAGGTTGGATCATACAACACACTAACTCTCTTGGTCAAAAGCCCAAGTAAATAAAAAGGGCGTCTTCCGTGAAAGGAAGCGATCTGCTGCTGGGCCTAAGGTTCATAGAGAGGGGCCTTCAGAGACTGAAGGACCCGAACCGCGTTCCCAGGAGGAGGTTGAGATCCGACGGGGGACAAGTTATCTCAAACTTGCATAAGCAAAGGCACCGATGGGAGAGAATCCCCTTCTAGACATCAGTCACAAAGGACCGAACACTTCGCCTGGAAGACCGACGCTGAAAAGTGTCCGAGGTGCCAAGACATCTTTTCCGTAACCTGTTGCAAAAGGCCTCTCTGAGAGGGGTGGGGTAGGATCGTCCCAGGCGAGAAGTCGAAGCAGAGCTACAGCTCAGGAAAACGTTAGCATGTGGCTGCTTGGAAGATCGTGCCGTGCAGGAAGATCCCTCAGAACTCCGTCAGGGGCTGCAAAAGGTCTGGGAACCATTCTGCGTGATGCCATAGCGAAGCTATTGGAGTCATTGATAAGATCCTGCTTATCCTGACTGGGCTGAGGACTTTTTCACCAGACTGAATGGGGGGGGGGGAAACAAGGTACACCTCTAGGCTGCCCCATTGATCTTGGAATACATCTTGTTTGAGGTCCTGGGGAACGGTCGAGTGGGAGCCTGAAGATCAGAGCCGCTGCGAGCATAACCCCAGTCGGGGACCCAACAAAGTTAAGACTTTGTTGGATACAAGATGATTCGAAGACACTAGGAGCCCACTATCTCGGTGGTTTTGCAAGCACATTCCTATACCAGGAATGACGCGAGCAGATGGGGGAAACAAGTTGTCCTCTGTCCATCTGAGGCTTCGTACTGCTAGATGGTTCTCTAAGAGAGGTGAATGCTGGTACCTTTCTGAATCGGGCCAACAGACGAGGATGGAATGATATGGCATATGACCCCGGCCGCCCTCTCTCTTTTGATGCATTACAGAGAGCATCAGGTTCAGAGGGAAGACGAGAAGCCAGGCCTCTTTGCAGAAGCTCTTGTCTGCCACCCATCAACCGCGGATTGTCCACCGGTGAGTGCATAGCAATAAACACACCTTGAGGTGATGTTGAGACGTGTAACTAATTGCACGTTCTTGCAACGAAGGGGAACAGCCTATTCTTCCTCCAACTGCCATTAATCCAGTGTGGTTGGCCGAATAAGACCAATACCAAACGGTAAACCAGTTAATCAGTACAACTTATGTTATGATAGCGAATCTCCATAGGGATCGCTTTCCGGACAAGAGACTGTAGGGTAATCACCAAACACATCCAACCAAACCCTAGAGGAGATTGAGACATATCTTCAATCTATTGTTGGGTGGGTAAAGAGCATAAGTCTACTACGGAGTAGTAACACCCAACTGTGCGCATGACAAGCAGCATACATGCGTAGTTTGACTTAAAAGTCGTGTCCGGAACTCGATTGGAGTTGGAAACATTTGTAAAGGAGGTTTCCCGTTCTAAGGACAAAGAAAACGTTCGTACTTCTCCGTCTCCGATTGGTAAACTAGCATTTATATTAGATGTTCCCTACTAGGGAACAGATATGCTTATGAGAAGTTTCCAGCTATAGCCATCGTAGGAGACTAAGACTTCCGATCGGGGGAAAGGAAAAAAGGCCTATAAGAAGGCAGAGCGTAAATGCCGTGTGTCTGGTTACAGGAAAGTAGCCAAGTAATGTACTGAATAACCTGGTTTCAGCACGGGATATAAATATACAACTTAATAGAACAGAGTTCTAACTGGAAGATGTATATAGCTCTTATTGGCAGAAAGATCGTTTGCACGCAGATAGTCCATTTGCGCTAGCGCATGCGTATTCTCTGCCTCCAGGAAACGATTGCAACGAATCCGGTTGCGGGAATACTGTATATGCGATGAATCGCAACATTATTGCAAGAAAGAATTTTGATCGTAGACTAACTAATATTTTCTTGAATGAGAGCGAATATGTTCTCAAACAAAATATACAGTTACAGAGGCGATCATTTCCCCTTTGGTTTACCCCTCCTCTGTATGTGAGGGGCTAGCCAGGGTTCATTACACAGAAACGGATGTCTGTTTACCCGTGGGCGGGGTTTGAAACATTCGTAACGTAATGAAAAGATGCCCACGCTGTTGCTATCGTTCTTTAACGTGAGCTAACAATGCTCCTTCGGGACAAATTGTTCGAAACAATAACCCTGTAAGGATAGAATAAAAAAAAAGTCTCGGAAGACTATTGTGTAAAAAGGCAGGTCGCTATACCCAGGGTACAATGACGGGGGAGGCTGCCTTCATCAAACGGTAGAACCGAATTTAAGACAATAACCTCACGGTTTTGTCTTGGCTAGAGTGCATGCTCAGGGAAGGCTTACGGCCTTCATGAAGTTTTAACACCCATTGAAGTTTTGTAAAAAAAAACTTCTCAGGAACGAGTCTCCCGAAAAAGGGTGAAGTCTCGTATGTGGGGGTTTGCTTCAAGAAAGCCAGACAAAATTGCCATCGACCGCTTACCAAAAGGGGTTGCCATCGAACGCTTTCTCAATACTGTAGTGAGAAAACTACCGTCTAAAACAGGCAAGGCCTGCCAGGGGAAATGAACTGCAATGTAAAGAATTTTTCATTCCCCGCTCATTTCCATCTGCTAACCAAACCACTCGAAGTGGGAAGGTGGAGGAAAGATGACGGTGGTTCGTTCGAAAACGAAAGGATCGGTGCTGGCGAAACCAGACTAGCTGATATAAATAATCAGCTGGGAGTGTAGAGTGACGTAACAAGTCACACCTTGGGAAGACCCCTCCCGTAGAGGGGGGGAGAGTCGACCATAGAGTTTTCAGAAAACTCTGAATCGTGGAAACAGAGATTCGGATGAGAACCTAGGGGTTCAGAATCTATTTGTGAATTCCTTTCTCATGACCTTAAGGAATGTTGTGCCGAGAACCTGCAGGAACTCTGTCGCTGATTCATAAGAGTAAAGCTCTTGGTGACGATGAGCGTGCGCGAACAATTCACGGGATGACAGTTCGAAAACTCTGTCATGAGAGTAAACCTCTTGTGCACTCGTGAACACTTCGCGCAACGAGAATCCGAAAACTCTGTCATATAAGTATGGCTATGGTCACGAGAACCCTAAGGTTCAGCATGAACGGCGTTGTGAGACCCCGAAGGATCATAAGAGTTGTTCGTGCACTTCAACCGATTGCGTGCGCGCCAAGTTGGTCGTGCGTGCAAGCCAATGTGGTCATGCGCTCCAATCCGATCGTGTGCGCGCGCCATTATGGTCGTGTGCTATCCGATCGTGCGCGCTAAAATGGTCGTGCGCGCTAAAATGGTCGTGCGCTCTTGCGTCGAAAGGGAGCTCGTGCGCGCACTTTTTTCGCACTCGTGGAGCGCATGAGGTTGTTCGCGCACCTGGCGCGCATAAGGTTGCCTGCGCGCAGTGTGTTGTTCGCGCGCATCGCGCGCCACAGGATGTTCGAGAGCATGGTGAGCTACAGGATGTTCGCGCATATGGCGCGCATTTGGCCCTGCGCGCGAGAGCTCTCAGGTTGGTGAGAGAACTCACTGCTACGCTCACCTGGAGGTTCACGATAGCTTGTGTTGTGTGAGCGCGAACGATCAACACAACGAGAGTTTAGAAACTCTCGTCATAAAAAGAATGACTCAGGTCACGAGAACCCGAAAGATCAGCGTGAACTGTGTTGCGCGAACCCGAAGGTTCAGCGCAATGAGAAACCGAAGTTTCCCTGTCACTAAACACCAAAGTGTCGGAGTGACTAAAGTTACGAGCGCCCAAGAGTTCTGCGTAACTAATGTTACAAGAACCAAAAGGGTCAGCGTAACGAGAAACCGAAGTTTCCTTGTCACAAAACACCGAAGTGTCAGTGACTAAAGTTACGAGAGCTCTAGGGTTCCACGTAACTGATGTTACGACACCCCGAAGGGTCAGCGTAACAAGAAATCGCAGTTTCCCTGTCACAACACACCGGAGTGTCAGAGTGACTAAAGTTACGAGAGCCCAACAGTTCTGCATAACTATGTTACGAGACCCCAAAGGATCAGCGTAACGAGGAATCCAGGTTCCTCTGTCACGAGACCCCGAAAGGTCGGCGTGATTGATGGCACACGTTCCCAAAGGCTCAATGTAACCATCGTTACGAGAGCCCGAAGGTTCAGCGTAACTGAAACCCGAAGGTTTCGAGCAGTCCCGAAGAACTCCTACTGTCATGAGAACCAGCAGGATGAACATGACGCGAGCTCGAAGGCTCAAACGACCACGCCAGCCAAAAAGGGTGATCAAACGAGACCCCAAAGGGTCAAAGAGAACCAGCACGTCCAAGATAACACCTCCGCATAAGAGGTTTATTGTCCCGAAGGAGAAAGTCGCTTAGAGAAGGCTCTCGCTCCGCCCCTGAAGGAGAACCATAAGCGTAGGGATAACCTGCTTCGGAGAAAGCTCTGCCACCGCCCCTGGTGGATCAGCAAGCTCCTACAAGTTATTTCTCCCGAACGAGAGGGAAGTTCTCCCGAAGGAGATCGCCTAAGACAAGCTTTCTCCCAGCTCTATGGGAATATAGCATGGGCGTAAAATATCTCTGGCGAACGAGGGAGAAGTCCTCCCGAAGGAGGACATTGCCAAAGACAAGCTTTCTCCCAGCTCTATGGAAAAAAAGCATAGGCGTAAAAAATCTCTTGCGAACGAGAGAAATCCTCCCCCAAGAGGACATAGCCCAAGTAAAGCTTTATCCCAGCTCTATGGGGAAAAAAGCATAGGTGTAAACAAAAATCACTTTCTCTCTCTCTCTCTCTCGCTCGAGAGAGAGAGAAGTTCCCCTCGAAGGAGGAACATCAAGTTGAAGGTTGACAGCGAATGCTACCTCGTAATGAGAGCAGTTCACGAGCTACCACATGTGTACTACGTCACTGTTACCTGTGAAAAAAGGAAGTTGTTATCAATTACAATTCATGCTTCGTTGCACAAAATACACTATTCGGGGAATAAGTCACCTTCCTTTTAAGATAATTCCTCGAAAGGGAGCTGAACTCTTATAAACTTTAATTCTGTAATGAACAAACACACGGCAGTGTTGAGAACCTGCCGAAAGACAACCACCTTACAGCGGAAGCAGTTGGATACGATGTCAACAGCACTAAAGTTACCCGTATCTAACAACGTATATTTCCATTTATACATATATATACACTCAGGGAAAAAAATAAAAAAAAATAATCAAGGCCAGTCTTTGCGGGAGAAGGACAGCATGTCGGTCCTCTATCAAGCCAAAAAGTAAAGTGGTTACTCAGCCGAGAGGTGTGCGTGAGCGGGGTAGCCAGTCTACCCCACCCCGGATGGGGTAGTTATCCCAAACTAAAATTATCATGGCTCGTCTTCCAGTTGCGCCGAAAGTAATACCCTATTATAAAAAGCGAAGGTTTGTATCTGTGTCGGAACAATTAATATTTCCTATATAAACTATTAAAAACTTAACATAAGAGGAAGAGCAATGAGAAAGAATAGTGTGCCCGAGAGTACCCTTAAGAAAGAGAACTGTGACATAATATAAAAGTATTTTATTAATTGTAATTAAGAGGTTGTTAATTAAAACATGTTGCATTTTTTAAGTATGAAAATATTTGGATTGAGTAATGAACTTTAAGATCAATCGACCAAATGAAATAAATTCCTCGGGACCTTTGCTGGTAATTTTATACAATACCAGGACAAGAAATAAGACTGGTGTTACGTTATAACCAGCAAGACAAGTTTGTAACGAAAGTTATATCACTTACGATTTGTGACCATTATTATTATCATTATTTTATTATTGTTTTTACTATGGTATTTTTTGTTAGCAAGTCCAATTTGGACGAATGAAGAAAAATGTTCTTGGCTTTATTATAGTTTCCAATTTGGACGAATGAAGAATAACGTTCTTGGCTTTATTATAGTTTAAGTACCCGCCTCCACTTTGGTATATTTCTATGTCTTTTTACCCGTCTGGTTTGATTTAATAAAACGTAATAGACTTTTAAACTTGAAATGTAGAATGAATTATATCACAAGTCATTTGTATTTTCCCTAACTTCACAAAGCAACGTTCTTTAGTAAGAATATGTCTAAAAATTGACTGAACTTCAGCTGTCAATATACGAGATGTCGTTAGTAACTGGCCCATATTAAGCTTGAGATTCAAGCTTTAATCTTAAGCTCAAGGCTTTCATTTAAGGCTTGCAGTTGAAGGAGGAAATGGACCTTAAAACTCAGGTTTGATTAATTATGAAAATGACAAATTACTTTCAAAATTTGAGATTTATTTCTACGCTAATATCAAACCCCGTTCTTTAATCGGAGACTTATTAACCTTAGGTAGGAAAAATTTCCTCCGACCATACTAGATGGTTTAAAATCAAGGGATGTGAATAGTCTCGGACATGATAAACGAGATGGAGTACTTTTGGCGTAATACCCCATACTGAAAATCCTATGCTACTCCTCCCATGAAGCCATACAAACATATTGTCAAGTCTCGAGACTCTTTGACAGATTTGCCATCCTGTTTCTGTTTCCTTCTACCTCCTCTATGGAAGGAGTGCTGTGAAGAAACTGGTAATGGAATCAGGTGAATGAGTTCCCTGGTGAATCAAATGTGACAAACGGCAGAGGCAAGAGTGTACGCTCTAATCCATGTTCCAGATCTTGCGGTTCTCCACCGACAGGTTTCGCGTCTCAGTAAGCGATTGTAGTGTGGTTCCCCATCGTGATAACCTTCTAAAAGGTTCCTGATAGCAGTAACAACTTGGGTAACTGACTGTAACTTTGGCAATAGCAGCAGATTGCCTTGCAATAGCAGCGGATAGCCGATGCAAAGAGAAAACGCTGATCAAGAAAAGCAAGGGAAACTTGTCTTGTAAGGAGCAAACACAATCAAAATCTTGCCCTAAAGACGAAACACAAAATTGAAGGGCACACGGATGCCTGGCGCTAGTGCCGCTAACATCTCGTAACCTGTACACACAACGAGAATGATCCCAGATCGTTTTCTCTCTCCCAAAAGTTGGAGTCATTGTGCAGGAAAGGAAGAGAATGGAACAGTCCTTATCCCTACTGGTAGTGTGCTAACTCCCCTTTGCGAGATAGAACACAGGGAGTAAGCATGTAAGTAGGTGTATCTCATACCAACATGTACAGTATAGTATTTTCAAGGAAAATATGTTCTCGGTGCGTGTTCTCTCGCCTTGAGAAGCCACATGGAGTGCAAATAGATGGGCGTTCACATGCTAAGCGGAGAGCAATAGTCAAAATCAGCACCACGTGCACCCGGTGAATGGCGAATGTGAACGGAAGAGTGCACAACAAGGAGAATACTATATTCAAAGTTCGAAGAACGCACACTAAACGTATAGTGCGCGCATCCAGGCGAGTATACACTCAAGGGAGAATGTTTGGGAACAGGTGGTTACCCAAAGTGCGAGCAGGCTTAAGTGATGCGTAGTTTTACGTCCTATGACAATTTTTCTCAGCAGGTAGAATTACGAGAACTCTGAGATACTCCAATCTGCCCAAGAATCTTTGCCAACCACTATCCCTACCTCGAACCTCTAACACATCTATTTCTCAAGGACACAACAGTGGGGCAATAAATAAAAAAAAAAATGCCTCTATGGAAGGGGTACCAGTTTGCAAAATGGCTAATTTCAGCCAGTCATAAAAAACCTTGTGCATCAGACGAGTGTGTCCAATAGGTAGCCGACAAAGCAACTCGGTTGCAGCTTCCTTTACCTCTCTATCTGCCTCTTCATTTATGAGGGGGTTTGTAGGTACCCCGCAAAACTTAATTCGTATACCTGCTAGAATCCAGCATAATTGAATTGTTATACCTCTCAGCCCAATAATAATGAGCACTCAAAAATCTTAAAAACTCAAGGGTTACTAGAATTAAAACCTTTGAAATTTTGTAGGAGACTCCTTACATCACAAAATATTGTAAAACTGGGCCCCCTTCCTGTAAGGTTATTTATGTCCATAGGAGTCAGTATGCCATTAAGTTCGGTAGTAAATACAGACGATACTCTAAGACAAAAATCCAACGCCAGCATCCAATTTGGAGCCTTTAAACCAAAACAAGTTAATATTAGCAGGTTAAATATACAATACAGTCATATGTACAAACTTTTTTTCTTCATTAATTTCTTTTATTATTATTAATTGCTAAGCTACAACCCTAGTTGGAAACACAGGATGCTACAAGACCAAGGGCCCCAATTGGGAACAAAAGCCTAGTGAGGAAGGAAGGAACAAGATATCAAAAGAAGAATTGGTATTGCAAAGAATGTAACCATCGTACTAAGCCATGTGTGGAAAGACAGACATATCCCTCTAAACACAAAGAAGCGGCTTCTCAAATCACTTGTTTTCCCCATCGCATCATATGGCTCAGAATGTTGGGTTTTAAAAGCTACAGATCGGAAAAGATTAGAAAGTTTTGAACTATGGTGTTACAGAAGAGTCCTTAGGATAAGCTGGATTGAGAAAAAGACTAACGTGGAAGTTCTATCAAAGATCAATATCGAAAAAAGATTACTTGAGATTTTGGATGAAAGAAAACTAACTTTCATTCGGAAACACAATACTCTGGAAAGAACGCTACTAATTGGATCAGTCTATGGTACAAGAACGAGAGGAAGGCCTAAAACTAGATTGAGTGACAATATCAAGATGTGCGGGCTAACGATGGTGGAGTTGGAAAGGAAGGCTCAAGACCGGAATGAATCGAGATATTTTGTGCAGAGGGCCACGGCTGTTCGACATCGAACACCCAGTACTTGAACAATTCTGTATAGAGTTTTAAGAACAATAATGACATTATAAGCGATATACTAACCATTATCTGCGAGAAATAATAAAAATAGGCAGTGCCCCTGACAACAAAGTGTATGGATTAGTAAGCTTCCCTTGACGTTAGACAGTCACAGACGACACATCATTATATAGTTTGACAGCTGAGTTCACGCTATGAAAAAAACATTGCCTTTTATCTCTGTAGGAACAAATATATATTAATCATGTTCAACACAGCCAGGCAGATTTTTCCCAATAGTTATTGAAAACTCTAAGAAAAGTATTTTGTGTCTAGTTTTGCTAGCAGTACCAGCCGAACTTGGTCGAGTCCCTCGTCAGGCTGGGAGGAGCGTAGGGAGGAAACCTCCCCCTTTTTTTTTTTCATTTGTTAGATGTCAGCTACCCCCCAAAATTGGAGAAGTGCCTTGGTAAATAAATATATAGTTTTGCTGCTTAAACATACACCCAACATACTGAATGAACAATGCACATACGAACAAACTTCTCAAAACAAATACAGTGCTTGTACCAAGCAAACTTTCTGTTCAAATCTACGAAGGCAGTAGATGGCCCAAGAAATGCTTGCAGAGAGTAATGCCAAATTCTCAAGCTTTTAAAAAATGCTGAACAAATTATAAAATTTCAAAAATCCCATATAGTTGAGGCTGGAAATATGTTAAATTAAGAGTTTTTAATAACTCATAAGTCATTCAACATCAGGCAAGATAAAAGTCTTCAGCAAAGATATAACAGGGGTCTTTGCCTAAGGTAAGACCCTCACATACTGGGGTAGGTTAGGTTAGGTAAGGGAAGAAATGATCTGCCATTAACAAACTCATTTGGTAGTTACAATAAAAATTGATATATTAACTTTTTATGATAAGCCAAAACTACATACATAATTCCATGAATTTCCAGCAATGGCCTGGATCATGGAATTTGAATCATATAATAGAATCATGAAGGCCAGTCTCTGCCACTACGAAAATTATGAAAATCTAAAATTGGGGTTAAGTAAATAACACAATCTATAACT
The DNA here is from genome assembly GCF_036898095.1 of Palaemon carinicauda. Lineage (NCBI taxonomy): Eukaryota > Metazoa > Arthropoda > Malacostraca > Decapoda > Palaemonidae > Palaemon > Palaemon carinicauda. The sequence goes on from NC_090767.1 coordinate 22,487,696, forward strand.
CAAGTAACAGTTTTTTATATAGACTTTAACATGACCTTCCTCATTGACCTTTATACAATATGAATACTAAAATAACCTTGAATTATAAATGAATTTATTTGTATGTAGGCTATAGCATGAAACACGGTACTGTCACTAGAAGCCGGTTCAAAAACTCTAAATCTATATTTACCATATAAATTCTAAGATTGTCACTTTTAATTACATATCAAATTAACAATAGACTTATATAGATTAAATTCTTATACGAATACTTACTGTAAAGTCACTTTAAAAGGCACAAAAATTAAATAAAACTTATGAACAGGGACAGCCATTGAAGAGCTGGACGTATCACACCGTCTGGCGTCTGTCATATTGTTATGAAAACAAACGAAACTTCCCCTAAGATAGGGGCTAAGTTTCTCCCTAGCATTAATCAACACACTCTAAATTCAGTATTATATATATTTCTGTGCTTTATAGTTACATTATAAAATGTAATCAATATTATAAATTACATTTTTGGTAACCATAAATAATAAAATTTACTTAAAGCATCAAACTGATTTTTTCTACTATCTAATTTCCCCCAAATTAGGAGTCAATTTTCTCCCTAGCAATCATCAACACAATTTAAATTCAGTATTATATATATTTATGTGCTTTATAGTTATATAATGAAATTTAATTACTTTCAGGAATTAAATTTTAGTAACCATAAACAATAAAATATCTTTTAAAACCATCAAAATGGTTTAGAAAACCTGTCCCCAAAATCCCTAGGTTTTTCTGATTTTGGAATAATTCCCCTAAATGTAGACGCCATGATCTAAGTGCCAACAAGCTTAAATACAAAATATCCAATAAAATCACATGAAAATATTATTTAAAACTATATAACAATATTAATATTAAATTGAAATATGTTTATGATATATTTATAATAATTAATCATGTTTTTATACACATTTTACGCTCGGCACCTAAAAAATGTTCATGGACAAGGCGATGGTATCGCCTCCTATTGAGTGTAAAAACAACTAATTTTGCAACTGTTAACTTTTCTATTATATAACTATTGTATAAACTTTAAATTTATGCTTAATGAATTTTATTTTTATTAAATATTATATAATTAAACTATAAAAATTGTTTATAAATAGTATTTTATAACAATAATTCTCTATTTATCAAATATAAATGATATATTAAAGGTACATTGCAAATATTAGTTGGTAATACAAAAAATCAGCTGATTTTTTAGCAAGAAACACGTGGCTAAAATGAAAATGATTATATGAATCAAATATAGTGAAAATTTCAATAAAATTCCCTTAGATTTTATCAAAGTTTAATTTTAATCAAGAAAATTTGTTGAAAAGTCTGTATATTTCTCATAATTTGGAATAATTAGGATATTTTGTTAGTGTTTAAATTTGGCGCCAGGACAATAATAGATATTTAAAAGGTAACTGTCAACTTCTTATGTAAACAATGGCAAATTACTTTTAATATCTCACCAATATTTGGCAAAAAATTACACAGCTTTAAAAATGAATATATATTAGTTTGTTTGTCGTCTTAATATATAAATATACTATTAGAATTATATAGAAAATAAATATGCTTTAAAAGGGTAACTAAAAAACTCAGGCTTAATCCATAGCTAATATATAACTATCATTTTTATTTTAGATTTTTTAAATTTAAAATATATTTTTTTCAAAATTCACTGTAAAATTCAATAAATTCATGAAATAATATATAAATATTAGTATATTTTTTTATTATTTGTAAAAAAAATCAAAGTTTGAAGGTATTTTTCTAATTTTTTCTGGTAAAATATGAAACAAAGACTTTTCTTCGTTTTCCAAATCTTTTAAGGAAATAACTTTTATAATTTTTATTTTTACATTTGATTAAAATCAATCAAATTTTATAATAATAATTTTATCTGCAATTTTCATCTGGATTTATTATAAATGATTAAAATTGAAATCTTTTTTTGTGTATTTAAGTTTTTAGATAAAAATCTCCCAACAAATTTTAATTTAATTTGTCTGGGACACCAATACTAGGTTGGTTTCCTGTGAGTGATCAGATAAAAGTCTCCCACCATCACCAATCCGCAGTTGTCCAGCGTGTTGATGAAAACTGGCCAAACGGCAGACATGAATAAGGACATGTCTGAGGCCTTTGTCCATTATTATAACCCCAAATGATAAGGATATGTTTATATACAGTTGAGTAAACTCAGTGGAATATTATGGACCTACAATACCTAAGTCCAGTGCTACACCACTCCGTCAATTATTATTATTATTATTATTATTATTATTATTATTAGCTAAGCTACAACCTTAATTGGTAAAGCAGGATGCTATAAGCCCAAGGACTCCAACAGGAAAAAAATAGCCCAATGAGGCAAGGAAATAAAGAAATGAATTAAATACGCGAGAGAGAGAGAGAGAGAGAGAGAGAGAGAGAGAGAGAGAGATCTACGTAGAAGTTTCTAGTCCACTGCAGGACAAAGACCTCAGACATGTCCTTATTCATGTCTGTAGTTTGGCCAGTTTTCATCACCATGCTGGACAACTACGGATTGGTGATGGTGGGAGACCTTTTCTCTGACCGTTCACAGGAAACCAACCTATAGTTGGAAAAGCAGGATGCTATATGCCCACGGGTGGCTCCAACAAGGAAAAAATAGCCCAGTGAGGAAAGGAAATAAATAAAGTACGAGAGAAGTAATGAACAATTAAACTATTTTAAGAACAGAAACAACATTAAAATAAATCTATTATATGTAAACCATAAACTTAAAAAAAAAAGGAAGACAAATAAGATAAAATAGCGTACCTGAGTGTTGTACCCTTTAGCGAGAGAACACTATCCCAAGACAGTGGAAAACCATGGTTCAGAGAATAACAACAACAACAACAACAACAACAACAACAATAATAATAATAAATAATAATAATAATAATTTCCTCTAAATGTTGTGAAAGAAATTTATGGCGAAGCAAATTCCACATTATAAAGTAATACCACAAGAATGTACAGTACAGTAGAGTACATCACATGAGATTTAAAGTACATAAAAGTACTTTGGCAATGTGCTTAAATAGCCACCTATCTAAAATTGTCGAATTTTAATGGCAAATGGAAGTTGGGAAGAAGAAACACTCAAAGAGAATTTGATTACGTTTAATCGGGATTAAACAATGGAATATCAACAATTATATATATATCAAGAAATGACAGAATTCTCGAATAAAACTAATATATTTCAGGGAGACAATAATAAGAGAGAGAGAGAGAGAGAGAGAGAGAGAGAGAGAGAGAGAGAGAGAGAGAGAGAGAGAGACGAAATACACCTGACTTTGTTTTGTTTTCCAACAATGGTGCGCTAAGTCATGCCAAATCTCCAAACCATATTCTACTTCATACTTAAAAAGGGATTTATTATGTTATAAATGATTTAATTATTATAGAAAAATCACTCTTTTTAAAGCCCTGATTTGTTTATGATACTTGACTTTCGAATAATTGAATTATCGACTAAACTGTTTTGTACATTTGGCAACGCTGCTTTTTCTCTTCTCTAGGCAGTCCACATGAATTATGATCCAAGAAGTTTGTCCAGCTTTAATAAAGCATAATGCAATGCTATTCATTCGTCAAGCCATAAAGTATCAGTCATTGTTTAATATGTTGTTATTTAAGTCACTATTTAAATATTTACGCCGGAGAAAGGCTAGATAGAAAGCCGTTGCATGTCAGACTTACTCGGCAAGTTTCACAAAGGATTGTTTGTCAAAATTAACTTTAATTTTAAGCACGATTTTCTTGGCTTATATCTTCTATGCGTAATTAAGATAAGCCAAAATAACTAAGGATTGACACTTGATAAATTTTGACAACCATCTTTAACGTAATATTCAAAATCATGTTATAAACTTTAGGTTTCCTATAGGCCTAGTCAGATGTTTATTTGTACTTAGGAAAATAGCCAGCAGAACTGTCGTGAAAATGAAGTATATTCAAACATATAATAAAAAATAGAGTAGTATCAATAGGCTAAGAAATAAATGAACCTTAAAACAGACAGATCCATTTTTTTATTCTCTCCCTCGCTATGTAAAGTAGTAACTTCTTCTCATTATACTTTCTGGTCTTTTAATTCTCGCCTATGGCAAGTGCGGAGAGAACTAATTTCTCTTGTGACATTTATTTTGGTAAATGATAGATTATTTCCTTTCATTTTTTCTGAAAATTCTCATAATATTCGTGATTTATTTTTGTATAAGTCTCTCTTTATCTCCCAAAAGAGCAGGAAATAAAGTGGGAAAAATCAAGTTCGAAGCCATATCTATGCTAAGGCCTCTTTTAGAAAATAATATTCTAATTTAGTTAACTTCTGAATATAAACTATATGCGTGTGTGCGTGTATACGTCTCGATACATTTTTCAGTTCATAACATCTTAAAATAAATAAATATGAGAGAGAGAGAGAGAGAGAGAGAGAGAGAGAGAGAGAGAGAGAGAGAGAGAGAGAGAGAGAGAGAGAGAGAAAGAGAGAGAGAGAGAGAATCATTACATGATTCATTTGAGTATGATTGCCTCATACCACTCTCTCTCTCTCTCTCTCTCTCTCTCTCTCTCTCTCTCTCTCTCTCTCTCTCTCTAATAAACAAAAACTCCTTAGAAATGTGTGTGTAGACATCACGAAAGCTGATGTGAATAACACATGAAATATGTATAAATGCATGAACAAATGCATGTATAAATGCATGAATTATCGAGACAAACTGAGTCGTTTACCAATAAGATATCTTTTCTTTAGATAATTACAGGAACAGAAGAAGACCTGAAAATATTTCATGAAAATTGGGAGAGAAAAACGAAAAAAAATCGTAAAAAAGAGATCATGATGAATATGTTTTTTTTTCTATGCAAAGATGTCGGTAAAACGCTTGTAAGGAACAAAAGACAATTGATATATTTACTGAATTCCATTATGGTTTGCATAAGACAATTATATATATTTAATGTGTTTATTGACCTTTTCAGTCTATTATAAAGTCTAATAGATGTCAGGATATATAATGAGGATGACAGACAATAGATGGACATTAAGAATAACAGAATGGGTCCCTACAGATGGTAAAAGAAGCAGAGGGAAAGGAAGAGAAGACGATGGATCGACGAACTAAGAAACTTTGCGGGCATAAACTGGCGTAGAAAGACTATAAACAGACTCAGTGGAAGGACATGTCTGAGGCCTTTGTCCTGCGGTGGACTGGTAATACACACACATATATAAACCGATTAAAACAACACAAAGTTACAAAGGGAAAAAAATATCCTTACTCTTAGGAAGGAAGTAGAGTAGATCCCTTTAGGTTCACTAATCATTGTTCACTGACCTTGTCCCGTCAGGAGTCTCAGGATTCAGTCACTCAGGACGTAGGACCTCCTGAAGCTCCTTCCAGGGCCCAAGGTCACGGTGGGCCGCAGGAGGAGCCTCAGGGCTTTCAGGAGTCACGAAGTCTGTGAGATTTAGGGACAGCGTAATTTTCAAATTTATTTCAAGTAATGAATTGTGATTAAAATTGTTATTAAATTCTGAAATGTGTGTATTATAATAAAGTCTATATCAGGATAGATATTCTGAATAGATAAAATCTTTTTTATATATTCGTTATATTTGAAATTACGAGATCTGTGAGATTTAGTCATTCTTCCGACCATTCGGCCTCTTGCCATTTATTTCAATTCATTTTCAGGATTTCTTTTTTATAGTCCCTATCCTATATAGCCTCCCAAAAATCATTAATAGAAACCAGAACAAACGTAAAGTATATTATTGTATATAAAAGGATATACTAGATCTAGTAACTGTTAAATATTTTGGTTAGTTCTTATTTCTGTTTCTTTCGTTATAGTGTTTTGTGTGTGTGTGTGTGTGTGTGTGTGTGTGTGTGTGTGTGTGTGTGTGTGTGTGTGTAGGCCTATAGACTGACATTATTTTTCTGAGTGTGGTGTCGTTTGATCCAATTAATCTGACCATGAATTTCTTATCTCAATACTTTGAAATACTGTAAATATATCAGGAAATGAATAATAATAATAATAATAATAATAATAATAATAAATGAAAGAATGAAAGACATAGATAATGATACAATTGAAAATTGGTTAAATTGAAATATTTGAATATATATATATATATATATATATATATATATATATATATATATATATATATATATATATATATATATATATATATATATATATGTACTGTATATATATATATATATATATATATATATATATATATATATATATATATATATATATATATATATATATATGTGTGTGTGTGTGTGTGTGTGTGTGTGTGTGTGTGTGTATACATACATACAGTAGGTAGTAGACTGGCCAAACACCAGCCACCCGTTGAGATACTACCGCCGCTAGAGAATTATGGGGTCCTTTGACTGGCCAGACAGTACTACATTGGATCCTTCTCTCTGGTTACAGTTCACTTTTCCTTTGCCTACACAGACACCGAATAGTCTAGCCTATCCTTTACAAATTCTTCTCTGTCCTCATACAACTGACAACACTAAGATTACCAAACAATTCTTCTACACCCAAAAGGGGTTAACTACTGCACTCTAATTGTTCAGTAGCTACTTTCCTCTTTGTAATGGTAAAAGAGACTCCTTAGCTATGGTAAACAGCTCTTCTAGGAGAAGGACACTCCAAAATCAAACAATTGTTCTCTAGTCTTGGGTAGTGCCATAGCCTCTGTACCATGGTCTTTCACTGTCTTTGGTTAGAGTTCTTTTGATTGAGGGTACACTCGGGCAAACTATTCTATCTAATTTCTCTTTTGTTAAAGTTTTTGTAGTATATATTGAAAATGTTCATTTTAATGTTGTTACTTTTCTTAAAATATTTCATTTTTCCTGTTTACTTTCCTCACTGGGCTATTTTCCCTGTTGGGACCCCTGGGCTTATAACATCCTGCTTTTACAACTAGGGTTGTAGCTTAGCAACTAATAATGATAATAATAACAATGCACATGGTCCACATAAGTACCGTTTACTATATGAATGCCGTTTACTGTACTGGTCCATTTAAGTGCTATTTACAGTACATGGTCCATATGAATGCCGTTTACTGTACATGGTCCATATGAGTGCCATTTACTGTACATGGTCCATATAAGTGCCGTCTACTGTACATGGTCCATATAAGTGCCGTTTACTGTACATGGTCCATATAAGTGCCGTTTACTGTACATGGTCCATATGAGTGCCGTTTACTGTACATGGTCCATATAAGTGCCGTTTACTGTACATGGTCCTCATAAGCGCCGTCTACTGTACATGGTCCACTTAAGTGCCGTTTACTACGAAACTCTTTATTTGAATCGACTCTTTCCCAGAAAATTTCGTTCAAACTTCTATTCGTTTGATCATAAACTCCGAGATGATAATCTCGGAAATCATAAGTGGAGAGAGAGAGAGAGAGAGAGAGAGAGAGAGAGAGAGAGAGAGAGAGAGAGAGAGAGAGAGAGATGAACACCAAAGAAGCACATACGAACAACTGTCACAAGAGTTCTCGTCTATGAAATGTTCGATTTGTCTTGATGTCGGCGACTTCGTTTGTAATAAATCTAATGGTTTTTATAGTAAGTAAAATACTATAGAATGTTATAGATCCCAACTTTAAATAAGGAATTAAGGCTTATAGTGTAGGCCTATGAGTGCTTATAATAAGCCTAAAAAGTGCAAATTGACAACTACTTATGCGAAGTCGAAGTTATATAATAAGACATTCGAACACAAAAATGAAATATTTCGCGAATATTGTAAATTAAGAATTTCATTTGTAAAACTAGACCTACGCCATTGTTTTTACGTAAATTTTCTCTCGATATTTGAACAAAATGTACAGAAATTTGTAAGATTTCCTTAGACCAGAGAAAACAATTATGTATCTGCCAGTTAGTAAACTGTAGTTGGTCGCTACCATGGCCAGATGAGACATGTAGGTGTAGCAACCTCATCCCTCGTTCTGTGTCTAAGATTATTATACAATTGGCAACAAGTTTCGATGAGGACGAGCTGTGATTGGCTGAAATGAAATGGAGTTCTGTGATTGGTTGATTCAAAATGGGTGGAGGGTATAAATAGGAGGAGCCAACCAGTTGGCACTCAGTAGAGGGGGAGGGGAGGGTGGGGTAACAAGGGGAAGGGAAAGGGGAGGAGGGGATTGGGGCTTTGGGGGCTGAGGGTGGGATGGGGCAGGGTGGGGCTAGGGTGGGGAAGGGTTGGGGATTAGGGTAGGGTGGGAATAAGTTGGGGGTTAGGGTAGGGTGGGAATGGGTGGGGGGTAGGGTAGGTGGGAATGGGTTTGGGGTTAGGGTAGGGTGGGAATGGGTGGAGGGTAGGGTGGATATGGGTGGGGGTAGGGTAGGTGGGAATGGGTGGGGGGGTTAGGGTAGGGTGGGAAGGGTTGGGGTTTAGGGTAGGGTGGGAATGGGTTGGGGGTAGGGTAGGGTTGGACTGGGGGAGGGTTGGGGTAGGGCCAGGGGAATGGGGGAGGGTTGGGGTTAGGCTAGGGTGGGAAGGGGTTGGGCTGGGGTAGGGTGGCACAGGTCTTGGGGCTTGGGTGGGGTTAAAGTGGGTGGAGGTAATGTAGAATTGGGTAGTGTGTGGTTATGGGTAAGGAATGGTATGTGTTGGGGCTCTGAGGTTAGGGATATGATCAATGGCCCAGGGGAGACCAGGCAATGGCTGCTGATGAGTCAGCAGGTAAACCAACAGGCTCCACCACACACCGTATCCTTACCTCACATGGATGGTGAGGTTGCAGACACTACAAGAAACATCTAAGCAAAGATATTAATTATTAAAGTCACATAAGACCTAAAAGTTTATCATTTAGTTTATAATAAAACATAATAAACTCCAATTGGGAACTCAATTTATGATTTGACAAATCTCGTTCTTTTGTTTTAAATGATCTCAGCCTTAAGATAAGGGGTGAGGGGGAGGGAGGGACACGTTGTTGCAACCATTTATCAAGTATTTGCGTTCGTATGTGTTCAAGTTTGACTTCATTTGGATAAGTATTTATAATACCAGTTGTTCCCGGTACATATATGCTTAAATTCAACAAAAATACCTTTTTATTTAATCATCAAGAATTACTAGACTCACTTAATGTTTCAATTGTTTCATATAAATTTAAAAAATGAAGACGAAGTCAAATCACTTCGAGCATTCATTCGAGTTACGATTTGACACAAGTGTAGCAACAATAGTGTTCTATTTGCGTTCGTATGTCCTCGATTTTGACTTCAATTATAATAAGTAATTCCACATATATTATTTGCGGTATAACTATCATTGAATTCATCAAAAGAACTCCATAATTTTATTTATGTAGTATTTGTAATAAATAAATATTATATATGAAGACGAAGTCAAATCCCTTTGAACGTTCGAACCCATCAGCCTTGAATTACAGACGAGAGAAATCTTAATCTTAATTTCATCATCATTAGTTTTACAACTTTAATAGAAAATGTCATTAGGAACAACAACATTAGAAACAGCACACTAAAACTAATAATACTGAAACAACAGGAATTAAGATATCAAGAAAAACAACAGTGAAGGTTTTATTCACACCAAGAAAAACATTAGAAGGAACAACAACACAGAACAACAACAGTAGCAACAACATAAATAACAACAACACAGAACAACAACAGTAGCAATAACATGCAGAACAACAACTGTAGCAATAACACAGAACTACAACAGTAGCAACAACACAAAGAACAACAACACAGAAAAACAACGGTAGCAACATATAGAACAAAAACAGTAGCAGCAACATAAAGATCAACAACACAGAACAATAACAGTAGCAACAACATAAAGAACAACAACACAGAACAACAACATATAGAACAACAACAGAAGCAGCAACATAAAGATCAACAACACAGAACAACAACAGCAGCAACAACATAAAGAACAACAACACAGAACAACAACAGTAGCAACAACATAAGGAACAACAACACAGAACAACAACAGTAGCAATAGCATAAAAGAGCAACAACACAGAACAACAACAGTAGCAACAACATATAGAACAACAACACAGAACACAACAGAACAACAACACAGAACAACAACAGTAGCAACAACATAAGGAGCAGCAACACAGAACAACAACAGTAACAATAACATAAGGAGCAACAACACAGAACAACAGTAGCAACAACATAAGGAACAACAACACAGAACAACAACAGTAGCAACAACATATAGAACAACAACAGTATCAGCAACATAAGGAACAACAACACAGAACAACAACAGTAGCAACAACATATAGAACAACAACAGTAGCAGCAACATAAAGATCAACAACACAGAACAACAACAGTAGCAACAACATAAAGAACAACAACACAGAGCAACAACAGTAGCAACAATATATAGAACAACAACAGTAGCAGCAACATAAAGATCAACAACACAGAACAACAACAGTAGCAACAACATAAAGAACAACAGCACAGAACAACAACAGTAGCAACAACATAAGGAACAACAACACATAACAACAACAGTAGCAACAACCTAAAGAACAACAACACAGAACAACAACATAAAGAACAACAACACAGGACAACAACGGTAGCAACAACCTAATGAACAACAACACAGAACAACAACAATAGCAACAACACAGTACAACAACAGTAGAAACAACATAAAGAACAACAACACAGAACAACAACAGTAGCAATAACATGCAGAACAACAACACAGAACAACACCAGTAGCAACAACATAAAGAGCAACAACACAAAACAACAACAGTAGCAACAACCTAAAGAACAACACAGAACAACAACAGTAGCAACAACAACAGAACAACAACAGTAGCAATAACCTAAAGAACAACAACGCAGGACAACAACAGTAGCAACAACACAAGGAACAACAACACAGAACAACAACAGTAGCAACAACCTAAAGAACAACAACACAGAACAACAACAGTAGCAACAACACAAGGAACAACAACACAGAATAACAACAATGCAGAACAACAACAGTAGCAACAACATGCAGAACAACAACACAGAACAACAACAGTAGCAACAACATAAAGAGCAACAACACAGAACAACAACAGTAGCAACAACATAAGGAACAACAACACAGAACAACAACAGTATCAACAACCTAAAGAACAACAACACAGAACAACAACAGTAGCAACAACACAGAACAACAACAGTAGCAATAACATAAAGAACAAAAACACAGAACAACAACAGTAGCAACAACCTAAAGAACAACAACACAGAAAAACCTAAAGAACAACAACACAGAACAACAATGGTAGCAACAACATAAAGAACAACAACACACGACAACAACAGTAGCAACAACATAAAGAACAACACAGAACAACAACAGTAGCAACAACATGAAGAACAACAACACAGAACAACAACAGTAGCAACAATATAAAGAACAACAACAGTGGTAACATCAATAAAAACAAACACAAAAACATCAACAGTAGCAACAACACCAAGAACAACAACACAGAATAACAGCATCAAGAACAACAAATACTAATAAAACAACAGTAGCAACACCAAGAACAACAAAACCAAGAACACAAACACAAAACCAACAACAGTAGCAACAACACCAAGAACAACAACACAAAAACAACAACAGTAGCAACAACACCAAGAACAACGACACAAGACAACAACATCAAGAACAACACACACTAATACAAAAACAGTACCAAGAACAACTGTAGCAACAACATGAAGAACAACAGTAGCAACAACATCCTAAACAACAATCAGCAAATACATCAAGAACAACAACACAGAACAACAACAGTACTATCAACATCATGAATAACAAACACCAAAACAACAACGGTAGCAACAACAATTCAGGTTCAAGTTCTGAGAGAGAGAGAGAGAGAGAGAGAGAGAGAGAGAGAGAGAGAGAGAGAGAGAGAGAGAGAGAGAAGCACACAGCGAGTAAAAAGTTCTTGTCTTCGAGTCCAATCGTTCGATTTCACTTAGCTTCGGCTTCGTTTTTAAAATTTAGTTTTAATTCTGTAAATTATAACTTTAAGTAATTTGTGCTTTATTTTTGTTTATATCTAATTTATTTGATTTGAATAATGGCTATTTTACTATTAAAATCATAAAACGTACACAATGATAACTATTTATGCGAAGTCGAAGTTACAATGAAAGACATTCGAACACCAAATACGTCTTTCTCGTTATCAGGATAAATTGAATGGGTTTGATACGTAAAACTAGGCTTATGTTATTGTTTTCTCTGTAATTTCCTCTATTTGAATAATGTTGGCATAATTACACGAGAAGATAATTATTAAGTCAACATACATTGGTGATTGAATGTTGGAGAAAGACTGAAAGCTAATCCCAAGAGAAATCTATATTGCCAAATGTAGGATGAATTTATTCTTTTATTTTTTATTTTTCTCTGGCAATGGCTGTGACCAACTACAGTTGACTAACTGCCTAATATATAATGCTCTTCTCAACTTAAGAAACCTCATTAACCATTAAGCATTTATTGTTCAAACATTAAAGACGATTGGCAGGAAATAAAGAGGTTAGGCCTAGTTCTGTTTCGAAATATTTCAGTTATTCATTTTTAAGTCTAATCCCTAATCGTCTGAGGGATTGGAAGGCCTGATTAGGTGTCGACTGTCAATGACTAATCTATCTATTATAATGTAATGATTAACAGACATATCATTTAATTGAATATCCCCTTCCTTTATCTGCTGATAACTGACCAAACCCCAGACTTAACTTCAGGACATGTTTGAAGGTTTAAAAGCCGCTCATGAATGGCAGGGGGCAAGGGACAGTATCATTGCCCTATCGAGTAGGACAAGGCCCACTCTCCACCCAAGTTAGGACCAAGGAGAGCTAGGCAATGGCTGCTTATGACTCAGAAGATAGACCTATAAACTGCACCAAAACCCCCTATCCTTAGCTCACAAGGATGGTGAGGTTGCAGCAACCAAAGACACTATCACATGTAGATATTGCATTTAGGGTCTAGCAGTATCTGCACCCACTTTTTATCCATCTTTTAACCCTGCCAATGTATAGAAGATGCATTTAACTGCACTATTAAACTTCCGGTGTTAACTACACCCTCCAAAACTGTGTATTCAAACACTACACTTAAGGAATCTCTACTTTGAGTTAAATACACACACACACACACACACACACACACACACACTCAATATCATTAATCCTTATTGACTTAAAAACACTTTTCATTATTACAAATCTTATACAGAAAATGTAAGACTTATTATTATTATTATTATTATTATTATTATTATTATTATTATTATTATTACCTCCGCTAACGAACTTGGAAGGAGGTTATTATTTGAGAAGAGACCATTTTTAAATTTGACTCGTTTACTGAGAGAGAGAGAGAGAGAGAGAGAGAGAGAGAGAGAGAGAGAGAGAGAGAGAGATACAAGGGTGACACTCAGTACATACTTGCCAATGATTCCATATTTGTTTATCAAAATTAAAACTTTTTAATTTTTTAAATGAAGTTCATATGTCAGGCTATCAATGTAGGTGTTTTATATATATATATATATATATATATATATATATATATATATATATATATATATATATATATATATATATATATATATATATATATATATATATATATATATATATATATATATATATATATATATATATATATATATATATATATATATATTGTTCCCAGGTCTAGGCATTAACAAAATATATTATATTGGAATGGCTCCCAAAGTGTGGGAACTATAATATATGCAATATACTAAAGCTCGTGACTGGGAACCAAACAGCAATATATATAAAACATATATGAAATTGCCCTAAATCATAGAATTCCACTTATTTGATTTTAACTAAATGATTGATTCAATTAACAGAACAAAAAACTCTTTCGAAACATTTAAGAAAGAAAACTCAAATTGACAAAATATTTCGGTTTTGAAATCTACCATAGAAATAGTCAAATATAGAAATCTGATGCTACTAATATTGTTCAAAATTAAAATAATATTGGACAACACTCAAAGGTCACTGATCAATAGGTCTAACTAGGCTTCAATGGGTTGAATTTATTAGTCAGTTCACAATATCTCGTATATGTAAATAGGCCTATGCATAACTTTCATTTTTATGGCAATTTAGATGCAACTCATAGAGTCACTTTCATCTTTATCTATAGAAATCAGTATTTTTCGGGAATTCCTACGATTGGTGAAGGATATTCCTTACATAATTTGTTCTCAATCTGTTAAGATTCCCAGATTGGGAATTAGAATCCCCATATATTATCATATATCGCCCTCGCATAATGAGTCTTAATAGTCTTACACAAGGTAAGGCAATCTATACAGACAGACAGACAGACAGAGTCTTCATATTATAGTTTAATTCTTGGGAATGAATTTCAAAGATAACAAGGATTGTGGAATTGAATATAAAACGTCATTCAGAAATTTCGTATAATACTCATAACAAATCTGTAACTGTCGAGAAATATCCCAAACATTTATGTGAAAAATGCCTGATAAATCAACTTATTGTATATATTTTCCTTTTTTTCTCTATATAAACTTGTTTTGATTAAAGATATTAAAAGCATTTTATGAACTACTTCATTCATTTCACTGGAATATAGAAAACAGAGTTCAGTTGCCTTATTTGGGCATAAGAGAATAAACTCTAAGGGATCTCCACGTACATTTTCGAAAATTCCACATTTATTCGAATAAAATGGTGTTGCAACAACGTGAGGTCAATTTCGAAAACGGGGTTGGCTCCACAATATATAAGTCTCTAAGGGAAATGCAAAAACATTTGGAGGTTTTTAACTATTGAATGGGGTTAGAAAGAAGAAACGTTATAAAAATAAAGATAAAATTATATAAAATTGTCATTATAAATACAGAAATGTTTTATCTTTATTTTTATATAACCAGAGGCATCCATATATATATATATATATATATATATATATATATATATATATATATATATATATATATATATATATATATATATATATATATATATATATATATATATATATGTTGGCAAATCTTCCAAATAGGTATGTTGAAGGTAAGCCTCTGTTCCTTAGTGTCCAATTTGGCTTTCACAATCTCCAATGCTTTTTATTGTGGACCTTCTTCTGTATATTTTTGTGACTGTGTTTAGCCTGGTTTTCAACCTCCTGGCAGTAGTACCAGGAGTCCTTGTATGTATGGTGACCTCCTGCTGCCTTTAGGGGCAAAGTTCTCTTGGCTGCATTGTGAAAAGCCTCAGCTAGGTCTTTTTCTAGCTGATCTATGTCCTCTGGAGGAACGTAGCTGACTGCCCATTCCTCTATGGCTAGTAGTGGAAAGCAGACCCAGTCTGCTAGATCCTGATTCCCTCTTGGTGGAGGTGGTGGAATAGGAGGTAGTTGTTGCATCTCCAATTCTGTTACTGTGGCAAAGTGATCACTAATCAGGGTTGAGTGTACTTGCCACTTGGTTAGATGTCTTATTGCTGTTGTGACAAAGGTCAGATCCAGTCTGCCTCCTCTTAAATGTGTAGGATGCCCTGTGTTTAGGAGGGAGACTCCTTCAAATTCCTGCAGGGCAAAGGCTATGTGTTCCCCTGAGGGGTTTGTCATTGATGGGGATGATAATATAGGGTGATGTGCATTAAAATCCCAACAGATAATTGTTGGTGTTCTTTCTGCGTAAGCAAATAGTTGTGTCAGCTGTAGCTCTCCTGTGTCCTCCCTTGTTTACTTTCCTGTATATGTTGTATATGTCTATTTTTTGATTCAGTAATGTTATTGTTACTGCTAGTGTCTCTATGTTGGTGCCACAGGGAATAGGGTTGTGTAACCTTGTTGTTGGTATGCTAGTTTTAACTAATGTAGCTAGGCCTCTGTCTGTGCCTATCTATGGTGCGATGTAGGCATTGTAGCCTGGGATTTTTAGTTTCTTTCCTGCTGGAAGATTGGTTTCTTGTAGCAGGATGACATCTACATTCTCAGTTTTGCATATTGCAATTAGGGAGGAGATCTTCGATCTAACACCGGCTGAGTTCCAGTTCAGAACTCTTACTCCATGGTGTAGGTTGAAGAGTATTGTCTTGGGTCCCTAGGGGCAAAGGCAATTGCCTTGACCTCGGAGGATGAAGTGGATGAGGTGAGAGTGGATGATGGGATGATGGATGGGGTGAGTGGTATGATAGGTGCGGGGACTGAAGTGGAGGATGTGGAAGGTACGGGTGATTGAGGTGATGGAATGGTAGGTGTGGTTGGTGAGGAGTGAGAAGTGATCTCCTGGATAGCAAGAGAGGGGGATTGGGAGGACTTATTCTTGGAGAGCAAGTCATTTATGACTTGTTCAATGCTGGTTGCAATTGTCTCAGCATTGATTTTTCCAGTCACGGCCTGTGTGACTAGTTCAGTCAGTTTATCCTTTAGGACCGTGGTCTTTATGAAGATGGTCCTGGGCAGTGGTTTTGGTCCTTCAGTTGGAGCCCTGGAGGTAGATCTGGCTCTGGGTTTTGACAATGATCTGGTTCTGGAGTTGGAGTGCCTGCTTAGCTCCTCCTGGGTGTAGAATCTCCTCCTGGGTAGAGGTTTGGGGGCCGCTCTTCCTCTTGATAGGTCCCTTGTGTCTTTGGGGAGGGCAGCAATTACCCTTGCTACCCTTTCAGGGCATCCCCAGGCCATTGCTGTATGCCCTTTCTTGCAATTAGAGCACTTCTTTACAGTGGGTATTCCAGCAGCCTTCTTGTCAATGCACTCCTGTGTGGGGTGCTTAAGGCTGCAGACAGCACAGGTTGGGACCTTTGCTTGGCATTGGTCCTTGTGATGCCCAAACTTCTGGCAGTTGTAACATCTGAGGGGATCAGGGTAATACTTGTTGACCCTGAAGCTGCCGAAGATGCCTAGATCAACTCTTCGTGGGTGTGGACCCTTAAATGTTACTAGTATGGCTTTGGTAAGGAAGCCTGCCTTGTTCCGCATGCGTTCTGCTGCAGTGATGTTAGGTAATTTTAATAGGTGGCTTTCCATCATGTCAGTTGGGTAGCCAACCACAACTGCTTTTTTTAATTTTTCCTCCTCTTTAAGCTCTAGTAGCCTAATGTCTGAGGTGCTCCGTAGGGTTATCAGGGCTCTTGTGTCCCTTGTGGATATGGTCCACTGTCCTTGCCTGTTTGGTTTGGCAATCATTTGTATATTTTCATGTTTATTTTCAAAGGCAGCAATAGCCTTGAAGGCCTCTGATGGGTTTCCAGCTAAGACCCTGAAGAAATAGTTCCTTTGCTGAGTAGGCACATCATTCCTTGGTTGGTTCCTTCTAGGAAGTTTCTTCTTTCTCCTTACTTCCTGCCAAGGTAGGTTTCCTTCTCCATCAGAGTCGTTGTCAACATTTGTCCTTTTGCGGTTTGTTTGGTCCTGGTCCTGGTCCATCCGTTCTCGTTTCATGCGTTCACGTTCCATCCGTTCTTGTTCCTTGTTCAACCGTTCCTGTTCGGCTTCCATTTCCAGTTCCGTTAGACAGGGTTGCAGGTCAGTGTTCATCTCTATTTCCCCAGTGCCCAGGGCTTCTAGCACGATTTCATACAGTTCATTTACTGATCTCCAAGATAAGTCCTTGATTTGAAGAAGGGTGAGTAGATCATCAGAGATCATACAGAAAGACAGATAGTGTGCCTGGTGGGGTTGTCCAACCCTTTAAGCCCTAAGGCCCCAAGCAAAGTTATAGTGGAAGCCGTAAAAAGTGAAATAAAGAATCTGGAATTAAAACAATTTTGTTAGTTATATGGGTAGAACACTGAGTATCCTATTATTATTAGAGCAGTGCTGAAACTGGCTCTTTTTAGCTGTTTACTACCCTGCACAAATAGCTGTTGGGGAGCCTTCTTACTGCGTTCACGCACTAAGACGGCCCAGCAGTCTACTCCTGCAGGTAGGGAGGTTTAGGAATAAAAACACACACAGGAAAATCCTAAAATTTTATTTGTGCTAATTCCTATCTCTATCTGAGAGCTGGCTTATTTCGCCAGTTACCAAAGATCTAAACTATTTTCTAACCTCTAACAACTTGGCTTATAGGCGCCAAGCCTAACAGCCCTATGCCACTTGCCACGGACGGCGAAAGTGGGAGATTTTGACCCTTTGGCCCTGCTTCTACTGGAGTTTTAAGACCGCATGGGCTACCAGATTTTCCACAGGAGGATCTGTTAGTTAAGGAAGGTTATGTAGGGAGAGGCAAAGCTTATTCTGGGTAGTCAATATTGATTCCCTTATATCAGGGGGCTGATTACAGCCTATACAGGGGCAAGGCCCTTGTCAATGCAGCAGTCTACAGCAGCTAAATCGCCGAAAAAACGGCGAAAATCGGCGAAAATCGTCGGCAAAATCGGCGATTCCGGCGGCGGCGGTCTTCACAGCAGCTATGAAACCGCTGGGTGAAGAGGCAGCAGCCGGCAGCAGCAGGTAGCAGCAGGGAGAAGGCAGGCAGCAGCAGCAGCAGCAGCAGCAGCTCTTCTCTCAGTAGGAGCTGAGTGAGAACTGTTATTATTTCAAGTTTATTTATGAATTGTTACAAATAACAGCTGATTTTAAAACTGAAAGTAACGTTTCTATGTTATAAAAAGCTCATGAAACTATAATCCATACAATCATTAATTTTATTATTCTTTCAAACAGTTTTTAAATTAATCCTTATTTTTTTTTACATCTGAAAATGTCTATATTTGAATTTCTCAATGTGTTTCTAGCTAGTATATTGACCATGGCAGCAGCCACCCATTGAGATACCACCGCTAGAGAGTTATTGGGTCCTTTGACTGGCCAGACAGTACTACATTGGATCCTTTTCTCTGGTTATGGCACAATAATAACCAAACAATTGTTTTGTTTGTATGGAAGGATTGCCTTATCTACATATATGCTCAGTATAATCATATACTGTAGTTGTGTGCTTGAGTGAAATCAGTCGTAGCTCAGCTCTCAAAGAGGAAGGACGTCTCAGCTAGCCCAAGAATCGGCTTACCTGGCACAGGGGACACCAGGCTCCCTCGCCTTGCCTACCATGAGCTCTTACAGCCTGACATTCATCTGTAATACCATCTACAAATCCAATGACCTCCCCTGCCAGGGCTTCTGTCCACCAGATTCCGAGGAAAGGTGCATTCCATGTCACAGATACTCTTATTCAAGAGATTATGTATGGGGCCATATCACACTCAAATTGAATATTGAAGTGGACTTTAAAGCCTGCCATCATCAGATCTATTGTTGGTGTGATAATTGCACTCTATTCCATGATGCACTCTTCCTGAAGATGACTCATAGAAGGGACCTGCCTCTCTACAAGAGCAGAATTTTCCAAAGGAGGAATTCAGATATTATAGATAAAACCAGCAGAGAAGAAAGTTTTTACATGCAGGAAGGTTGGTTTGGAAATGCTATCCTCCCACCTTCAAGCAAAAAGAAGAAGACCAGGTCTACAATAGCCTGTGTGAGTGCCAAAAATGTCAAACCATTGCAGGCTGAGCTTTCCCTGGAAGACTCGCCTACTCCCAGCCACAGCCTGCCTCTAGCCTAACTCTGGCTTCATCGGACCAACCGGCTACCAGCTTGGACCAAGAAATACCCAATGCAGCTACTCCAAACCCAGCTCCTGCCCAACTGACATCCAGCCCACCTTCCTCTGCTGCGGAAAACTGAGGAACCCACTGAAAATGTTACGCTCGACTCTGATGGGATTCACCACCGTGACTGTAACTGCACAGTATGTCTCACCCAGCCGTTGGATGAAGCTACTGCAACAATCCCAAGCTCTTTGCCAGTCGCTGCACCTTTGCCCAAGTTCAAGGTCCAGCCCACTGAAGGAAAACCTTCCTATGCCGCAGTTCCTGCCCTCGCTTCTGCCAACTCCTAATCAAATTTCTCAACTCAACCAAACCGCAAAAGGGAGCTCATTCTCACCCCCAAGAATCAGGAGAATGTCAGTTTCCTCCTGGAAGAAAGCTCAATGGAGTTTCTAAATCTGGCCAAGAAGCAGCGCAAAGTCGTCGTCTCCAGATACCCAATCTCCATGCCGCTAGATATAGCCACCTCTGTCAACTACATCGCAAAGATCAAGATGAAGTTCCTGTCAACAACATAATCGCCACAGTCAATGGGACCAAACCCCCTACCCTCGACTTAGGAATATGGGTCACCTTCCCCATCACTGACTACATTCCTGAGCTGCTTCGGTGCTACCATTGTCAATGTTATGGCCATCACCATGAGCACTGTGGAGGACCCAATATTTGCGGAGTCTGCAGCCAACGCCACCCCTCACAAGAATGCATAGATGCCCATAAGCGAGGTCGAGCCACCCAGCCGAGATGTCCAAACTGATCTCGCTCCCAACATGCATGGAACAAGAAGTGCTCTGAGTGCCTAAAGAGGTTTGCAGCCATGCAAGGCACTCATACTAGCAGCCCACCTAAACCTCAGAGAATTCCCAGACAGAGACGCCGCCATCCACCCGCCGTCATTCCAGATCCTGTCATCTGAACCACCTCCACTCCTGATCCGGCCACTGTGGCTACTACCGTTCCTGACCCTGTCATCCAGAGAGCTCCAGTGCCCTCGCTTCATCCAAATCCTTCCTGTCCCAATCCTCCCCTTCAATCACCCACCAACTAAACACCTTGCCCTTGCAAGACCTAGTCCCAATTGCCATCCACCTTTTCACCTGGGTCTCATCCGTTCGAAATGTCCCAGATCCCCTTCAGACCTCAAGTCATATCCTCCCTTTCCCCCCAAACCAACCTCACTGCCTCACCATCCCTACAGCAGGGATAATTTCTTATACTTAAAACTGCTCCTTTCCTCTACTACTAATTGTCCTTCTCTCCTCTCCCAGTCTTCTTACTCACTGGGACTAGCTTCTATACCACTATTCTCTACTGCCAAAGCCTTCCCTTACGGCTCTGAATTGGATCGATTTTGGGTGCTCGTAGGAAGAGCTCCACACCCGTGCGGAGCAGAGGCAATCTTTAATTCTCCTCATATATCTACTTTGACTCAATGCTCCGGGGGTAGAACAGAAGACCTCTTTGAGTGTCCTTATATGATTACTTTGACACAACGCTCTAGGTGCAGAGCAATAAAACACTACACATCCTCTTTAACTGATGTGACTTGGGAGAAACTTCTGGGCCCAATATATGTAGTATACAGCGAGAGGTGAAACGAGCTGGGGGGGAAGAGGTAAATGGGGTGAGGCACGTACAGTGTAAGGGATTTGAAATCTTCTCTCCTTAAAAATCCTTAATTGCGAATGTGGTTTATTATTCAATAGGTATTGCAGTTATCTCTGCCGCCTGTAGGTGAAATTGTTAAGTGAGATCTTGCGTAAAAAGAGGGCTGACTGCGCATAATATACACATGATATCCAAATGGAAAAACTATACTGTTGGTGCAAGTGGCGTGAAATTGAAGTATACTGACAAGTTCTATAGCTTTGATTTTACAGGCAATGATGGCTTCAATTTCTCTTCTACTAAACCCAGTGATTCAGTGTAGACTTTAGATTCCAGAGTCAGCAAAGACAATCATATCAGCCTAGGTGTACAGGAATGAATGAAAGTAAATATACAACTATAAGGAGGAGTAATAATTACTCTTTCCTTTTCAAAGATACTTTTGTCTCTAACGTACTTAAAGAATCTTAGGATTATAAGTGAGTATTTTTTTACCTACTATCACAATAAACTACATACTTTAAATGTGAAAGTAATATCTTTATGTTATATAAAGCCAATGAGACAATAAGTACTTGGATTATTAATTATATTAGTCTGACAAACTGTTTTTAAATTAACATCGAAATTTTTCTATAACTGGAAATGTTTTTATTTGAATTACTCGGTTGATTTAGTACGAGACATCACACCACTCCGCGACTTGGAACACTGCTAGTCACTGAACTATGTACAATTATCTATTCAAAAACGGATTTTGACTTAGGAAAAATCTATTTTAGGGTGAGATGTCGGCCATGTCGTCCTGATGGAAGTTCCCTCCGGCAGCTTCCTACTCTATAATATTTCTGCGACTGATATTATAAGAGAATTACCGTCAGGTATCACGGGGTTCTAACCTTTGGACTGCAACTGCACAGATTGCCTTACGACACTCCTGCAAGAAGCCACTGCTATTGCAGAGAACATCCCAGCTACACAGTTACAAAAAGCCGCTGCCAAAGTTTCGGCTCTCACATATGGACAACGAACTCTCCTATGCCTCTGTTGCTGCCATGGCTGCTAAGCCAGGCATGCAACTCACTGCAGGACCCAACAGGAAAGGTGATCTTATCATCTACCCCAAGGACGTTGAGACAGCCAGAGTCCTCCAGGAAGACCCAACTTTAACACTGTTGGATCCTGCTTGTATCAGGAAGAAAGCTGTCACCACCAGGTATCCTGTGACGATGTCTATCACCATTGCAACATCGTGCAACAACATTGACTGTGCTGTTTGCTGCACGAGCAAAGACAACGTTCCAGTTCGAGGCCTCATTGCCACCTTCATCGGTCCAGTTCCCTCCAAACTGGACTAAGGAGTCTGGGGAGCTTTCCCCATTGAAGAATATACTCCTGAGCCCCTTCTATGTTATAGATGCCAACGTTTTGGCCATCGCAAGGAAGAATGCAGAGGCCCCATCATCCGTAATGTAAATTATCTCTATTTTCTTTTCTCTTTAACTCCTGGTCCTCATGATTGGTCAAGTCGCCCAGTGCTAGCTTTTGTCTTCATTGGGTGACTTTGATAAACGAACATCTGATAACTTTTAGATTGAATTCTCAACATTCAAACTTCCTTTTATTTGACTGTTTCTGTTGGTAATATAATCACCTTAGTACGGGACAGATATACCCGAGATAGTGAAGAAAATAAATGAATTTACAGCAAAAGACTTTTTTCTTTTGTTTTGAAGGTGAAGATTTTTATCATGATTTCCTCATGATACATTCCTGTTCCCATCCATCGCTTTCAGCAAAGATTCTCTTGATTAACGTGAATTCCTGTTCAGTATTTCACTGGGATCCCTAAAATAGTTCTTGAGAGTGAGATGACTCCAGTAAGGAAAAAAATAATTAGCCAATTTGGAGTTTTATAAATCTCTGCACAGATAATGAAGTTGTTTTTCTAGCCTTAAGGTTTTGTGAACTTCATCCCCAAAATTATTGCCCTTCAGTATCTATATAGCGCTCCTATCCCCCCTCGATTAATTCTGTTTTTAGGGAGACATTCCTGGAATAATAATGAGTCAACTCAGATTCAATCTAAATATAAATTCTCTTCAGTAGAATTATCTTATTGTAGGCTTTTGTGGTTTTCTTTATTTCCTGAATGACGAGACGTGAAGGTTAAGGCAACTAGCTTAAGGGAATATATTGTAAAAGTGTACAAATAAATGAATTACTGTATAAAAGATACAGGAAAACCCTGGATGAACGATGAAACATGGAAAGGAATAAAGGAAATGAAGGAACTAAACAGAAAGAAAAGAGATAAGAACTTATAAAAGATTTTTTTTATGTAACCGCAAAAAAATCTCAAAAAACAGGTGTTATGCCACTTCCTACTAAACATACAGGAGATCAGGGAGGGAAGGAACCTCCTACAAAGTGGAATCCTTTAGCTGAAGCACTTTTTGTGGCCGCAAAGATAATTTTACCAAAGATTTTGAAAGGGATTCAAACATCTAATTTGTGTGTTGATCATCCTTCCTATTTATAGTATTCTTAAACATCCTAGGAGATTTTAAACCACTAAGAATCTGCGCTACAGGAAGATGGTTCCTGGATCTTAAGGGTCAATTCTAACAAACGGTTACATGGAGTCTTTCAAAGCTGATGGCTTCATGAAAAAGCTGAGAATCTTTTCTTCGACATAATTAGGTGGGTTTGATGAGAACAAGATGCAATATGCGACTTGCAAGAAAGAATATGTGGCGACCGCAATTAGTGCGAGACCCTGAGATGGCTTTGGCGACTGGGTGGAGTGCCACTAACTGTTTGGCGACTGGGTGGAGGGCCACTAACTGTTTGGCGACTGGGTGGAGGGCCACTAACTGTTTGGCGACTGGGTGGAGGGCCACTAACTGTTTGGCGACTGGGGTGGAGGGCCACTAACTGTTTGGCGACTGGGTGGAGGGCCACTAACTGTTTGGCGACTGGGGTGGAGGGCCACTAACTGTTTGGCGACTGGGTGGAGGGCCACTAACTGTTTGGCGACTGGGGTGGAGGGCCACTAACTGTTTGGCGACTGGGTGGAGGGCCACTAACTGTTTGGCGACTGGGGTGGAGGGCCACTAACTGTTTGGCGACTGGGTGGAGGGCCACTAACTGTTTGGCGACTGGGTGGAGGGCCACTAACTGTTTGGCGACTGGGTGGAGGGCCACTAACTGTTTGGCGACTGGGTGGAGGGCCACTAACTGTTTGGCGACTGGGGTGGAGGGCCACTAACTGTTTGGCGACTGGGTGGAGGGCCACTAACTGTTTGGCGACTGGGTGGAGGGCCACTAACTGTTTGATGTTCAGGACGTTTTCAGAGCAGCTGTGGATACATGTAGTGAACAGTTGCAGTCATCAATAGTATAGTACACACACAGGAAATTCTTGCGACACCAATTGAAAATAACGAGCGGAAGAGAAATAAGATGGAATAGTGTGCCCGAGTGTTATCGTCAAACAAGAGATCTCTAACTAGAGCGAGTATTTTCTCAAGTAAAATTTCTTTAAAAATATATATATAAGAAAAGGATGAACATATTGTGTAAAGGGTATAGTGTTAACGAAATTAAAGTCCTTCACAGGCACCATATTATGAGTAGAAACAATTTATGGGAATGAATAAACAACATCAGAATTTTAAGATTCACAAGGAGAGAAGTAGCTCAAA
The DNA here is from genome assembly GCF_036898095.1 of Palaemon carinicauda. NCBI lineage: Eukaryota > Metazoa > Arthropoda > Malacostraca > Decapoda > Palaemonidae > Palaemon > Palaemon carinicauda. The sequence goes on from NC_090767.1 coordinate 22,512,828, forward strand.
ATATTATATAATTTGTTTTTCATAATTAGATAGACCTGATAGATATCAAGAGGTGTCTGGTTTCAGTTCCAGCTGAATAGATACTCACCAGAACATCAGCCGGGCAAGCGCAACAAACCACTGCAGTTCCCTACCATAGCAGTGGCCTCCCCAGTAAACAGCTTAAACTCATCGACCAGGGTTGGGATCGATCTGTCGCCATGCGAAAGATGGGCAAACTCTTTAATATTTTCTCTTTATTCTCTTGAGAAACCAAAATTTGATTATGGTACATTTTCGGCAATGGTAGTTTTAAAACAACTTTTAAAATACTAATAACTGAAAATTTGCAATACTCGGAAAATGGTAGGAATTCAAAATTAATGATTGCAAAAACTGCTGTAATCATAATTTATATAATCAATACCAATTAAAAATAAAAAAAACAGAAATATTCAAAACCAAAACTAAGGGAAATGGAACGGTATAATTAGTGGTACATATTGAACGTATGTAAAATTTAATTAAACTACATACAGTAGACAGTATTTCTTATATGATTTTTTTTCTATATTAAATATTTATGTAATACTGCCATGAGGAGTTTATGAAAGTAAGTGTTCCATATTCTGCATAAAAATCACAAGTAAACGAATTCATAATTTCACTACCTCAGTATTTGACAGTAGGCTGTTCCCTTTACCTCCTTGCAAGCTCTCATCGATAGCGAGTCTTATTAATTCCATAATTTTAGTAGATTCTGGTATTCAAAGAAAGTTTATAATATGTTTTTCGTATGCATTGTGTAATTTATCACAATAAGATTTTGGAATATGGGAAAAGTTGCAAGATTATGGAGCGTTCATCCGAAAATAAGCTCCTGTCGTTGACTTCGGCCTGTAATAATAAATACTTTCTATCTTTTCATTAACATTATTTATTGACAAAACATCTGAGGGAGAAAATTAGGTTAGTAAATAAGTTTTGATTAAAGTAATGTCTTTATGGTATAAACAATACAAATAAATTGTCTTTGCAAAATGAACAGTACAATTTGATCCGACGCCCAGTTTAAAAACTTTGTAGGTGAGGCATCTACTGTCATGAACCACTGCAGGGAAGTTTATTGAGATAAATTAATATGAAGACGTGTATAATAAGTTGCAGGAATTAACCTGTACTCCTCAAAAAGAGAAAAAACACTAGCATTAATAATTATGATGTTGTTGTTGTTGGGGTATTAAAGCCAACACTTGTTGTTGGCACGGGCCTTTCCCTTGGTTGGCCCGTAGGTGATCTGTAAAATTTTTTAAGGTAGTTGCATTAATGGAAATTTGAAATGTTTTTAGTAGTAGAAAAAGCTGTGGATAGGGTAAGGATGTTGGTGGTAGTGGTAGAGGGCCATCATTTCTCAGATAGTAGTAGTTTGAAAAGTGGGGGTGTAAGGCTTTTGAAGATTAGAGAAAAATTGTGCAGGTGGGGTTGTCCAACCTTTTACTCCCTAGGGTCCCTGCAGAGAGATTTTAAGTGGTAGATTAGTTGAGAATTGAAAGGGGGGTGATGTGAATAGAGCCTTACAATGAGGGGATGAGATGGTGCATGGAATGAGGAGGTCTTACCTTGGTGGAGGTAGTGTTGAAAGCAACTGTGCATGTGTGTCTATGCTTTCGACAATTGCTTTTGCCAGTGTGGCTGCCTCTTTCATGGCATGTGGTGTGTTGGTGTCTACAAGTAGATCACCTCGTAGCTGTGCTGTTTCTCTGCATTCTAGTAGATAGTGCAGGAGAGCTTGTTGTGGTATGACATCACAGTGTTCACACCTTGTCTGGATGTCATCTAGGAGTTCCCAGTTTGCTTTGTAACCCAGCCGGAGTCTGTGTATGCATACTGCCAGTTTTCTTGGGGTGTATCTGTCTATGGGAGGGGGTTCTAGTTCCGATGCCCATTTGTACCATGTTGCAGAGGGAGAGCCATTCTCTATCCTCATATGTAGTTCCTTGATTAGGTTGTCCTTGAGCTGTGTCTTTATTTTGCTTTTGATTTGTTGCAGTGCAGGCTGTATGTGCACCTGTACATTGTGAATGTGTTTGGTGCTTTTGGCTAGCTCATCAGCCTTTTCATTCCCTGGTATCCCGAAGTGACTGGGGATCCAGTTTATAGTTACTAGTCTGTTTCTTTCATTATGTTGATGTAAGAGGATTTTAATGTCCGCTATCAGGGATTTGTTTTCTTTGTTTTTGTCCTGCTGTAGGGCCTGCACTGAGGATCGTGAATCAGTATGGATGACTACTGGTCCTTCCTCATTTTCAATAGAGTATTTTAATGCTTGCTGTATTGCGACAAGCTCTGTTTGCAGGGTGGAGACATTATTGGATGTTCTCCAGCAAGCTGTGAACTTGCAGGAGTGAACTGCCGCTCCTGCTGTTTGGGTTCCAGGATCTACTGTACCATCAGTATAGTAGATCTGTGCCCCTGTTGTTTCTACAGAGGTTATAGCTGCTTCTGCTGCGTTTCTGAGTTCTTCTATTGTGCAGTTTTCTTTTGCCCTTGGGAGTTTGGTGTAGTTGAATTTAGCAACTTGTTTTTTCCATGGTGGAATGTGTATTGTACTTTGTGCTGTGTCAGGTTTTAGTTGTAGGATTGTTTCTGTAAGGCCAAGTCTTTTGATGTTATCGCTATGGTCTTTGCCATAAGAATCTGGGGTTTGTACTTCAGGATGTTTGGATAGTTCCTCTCTTACTCGTCTTTTGGTGATTGAGTCTCTGTCTGACAGGAACATCTTTGCAACTATGCTTGCATTTCTTAGTGCAATTCTGTCTTCGAGGGTTGGTAGTCCGGTTTCCAACCTTAGGTTGCAAAGTCTTGTCCACATTGGGGCTCCCAACATGAGCCTCATGGCATTGTTTTGAATCACTTCAATTGTGCTTTTTTGTAGATCTGTTAGTCCCAGGAGTGTTGGGGCAGCATAGTCTACTAGTGATCTGGAACAGGCTAGATAATATTTCTTTTGGACGTGTTCATTTGCTCCATCCTTGAGCCTGCACATATATCTCATAGCTGCATTTCTGGCATTTGTTCTTTCCTTGAGATATTTTATCTCTTGCTTGAAAGTGAGCTGTTTGTCTATTATTACCCCGAGGTATGTGTATCGGTCCACCCATTCTAGGGGTTCCATTCCTATTGTGAGTGGTTGTACGGGGTTTGGGGCTTTGATTGTCATTGCTTTTGTTTTGGCAATGTTAATTTTTAGTCCAAGCTCATTGGATTTGTGGCTGATGGCATTGAGTGCTCTTTGCATTTTTATTGTCCTGACTGGCCCTCGAGCTATTACACATACATCATCTGCATAGATAAATATATTAACTCCTTCAGGTAGCTGAAATGAGGCTATATTTTCCATGAGGATGTTGAAAAGGAGGGGGCTTAGAATTCCTCCTTGTGGCGTACCATTTTCCAATTCATGATATGTGGATATCACTCCTTGAAATTTGACTCTGGCTTGCCTTCCTAGCATGTAGTTTTTAGTCCATGCTAGTAGGTGTCCTTTGACTCCTTTTTTAGCTACTGATTGCAGCACTGCAACTGGGCTTGCAAGCTCGAAGGCTTTTTCAAAGTCTATGAAGACTATTGTTGCCTTGTTCTGATTTATGCAGCTTAATACATCTGTGATGCATTCAGAGGTTCCAATTCCCTCCTGATATGCATATAGCTGCTTGTTTAGGGGGCCAATTTTGTACTTTAATCTGTTTAAGACCATTTTTTCTCCTGTTTTTTCTATACAGGATACCAAGGCTATTGGCCTAGGATTTGTTGGATCCTTTGGCTTGGGGATTGGCTGCGTATCTTGTTGTCTCCAGGTTTGAGGCCTTATGTGCTCTAGGTGTGTTTTGTTTAGTAATCTTAGGAATGCAGTTTCTCCTGCTGGACCCATGTGTTTGATCATTGTGTAGGTGATTTTGTCAGCTCCAGGTGCAGTGTCTTTCCCTGTCTTTTGTACTGCTCTTAGCTCCTCAACTGTGTATGGGGTGTCTGTGTCATCCTGCTGAAGGCAGGCTGTGTTGATCTCTTCCCATCTCGATGGCGCCAGTTGCTCTTGTTGCATTCTGGTTTCGGGGGAGAGATTGATTGACAGTGTTCTGTTTGCAAAGGATGTTGCAATTCTTTCAGCCTCCTCATGTGGGTGTGGGTGTGTGGCAATTGGTGTCTTTCTCTTTTTTCCGGCTACTCTGCCTAGCCATTTCCAAAGCTGAGTTAGATTGGTGTATCCTGACAGGCTTGAACACCATTCCATCCATTTTTCAATTCTGATTTCATGGATTCTTTCGTTTGTTTCAGTTCTGACTGTTTGTAGTAGCTCTCTGTTTTCTACTGTGGATCTTCTTCTGTATATTTTTGTGACTCTGTTTAGTCTGGTTTTTAGTCTTCTGACTTCTGGGCAGTAGTACCAGGAGTCTTTGTAAGTGTAACTACCTTGTGTTGTTTTTAGTGGCATAGCTCTGTTGGCTGCATTGTGAAAGGCCTCTACTAGGTCTTTTTCTAGTTGATCTATGTCCTCTGGAGGAACATAGCTGATTGCCCATTCCTCTATGGTTGTTTGAAAGCAGACCCAGTCTGCTAGGTCCTGGTTCCATCTTGGTGGGGGTGGTGGGATTGGAGGTAGTTGTTGTAAGTCCAATTCTGTCACTGTGGCAAAGTGATCACTTATCAGGGTCGAGTGTACTTGCCACTTGGTTAGATGTCTAATGGCTGTTGTGGCAAAAGTCAGATCCAGTCTTCCACCTCTTATGTGTGTAGGTTGCCCTGTGTTTAGGAGGGAGACTCCCTCAAATTCATCCAGGGCGAAAGCTATGTGTTCCCCTGAGGGGTTTGTCCTTGATGGGGATGATAGTATGGGGTGATGTGCATTAAAATCCCCGCAGATAATTGTTGGTGTTCTTTCTGTGTGAGCAAAGAGTTGAGTTAGTTGTAACTCTCCTGTATCCTCCCTATGTAATTTTCTGTATATGTTGTATATGTCTATTTTTTGATTCAGTAATGTTATTGTTACTGCTAGTGTCTCTATGTTGGTGCCACAGGGAATAGGGTTGTGTAACCTTGTTGTTGGTATGCTAGTTTTAACTAATGTAGCTAGGCCTCTGTCTATGCCTATCTGTGGTGCGATGTAGGCATTGTAGCCTGGGAATTTTAGTTTCTTTCCTGCTGGAAGATTGGTTTCTTGTAGCAGGATGACATCTATATTCTCAGTTTTGCATACTGCAATTAGGGAGGAGATCTTTGATCTAACACCGGCTGAGTTCCAGTTCAGAACTCTTACTCCATGGTGTAGGTTGAAGAGTACTGTCTTGGGTCCCTAGGGGCAAAGGCAATTGCCTTGACCTCGGAGGATGAAGTGGATGAGGTGGATGGGGTGAGTGTGGATGATGGGATGATGGATGGGGTGAGTGGTATGATAAGTGCGGGGACTGAAGTAGAGGATGTGGAAGGTACGGGTGATTGAGGTGATGGAATGGTAGGTGTGGTTGGTGAGGAGTGAGAAGTGATCTCCTGGATAGCAAGAGAGGGGGATTGGGAGGACTTATTCCTGGAGAGCAAGTCTTTTAGGACTTGTTCAATGCTGGTTGCAATTGTCTCAGCATTGATTTTTCCAGTCACGGCCTTAGTGACTAGTTCGGTCAATTTATCGTTTAGGACCGTGGTCTTTATGAAGATGGTCCTGGAGGTAGATCTGGCTCTGGGTTTTGATACTGATCTGGTTCTTGTTCTGGAGTTGGAGTGCCTGCTCAGCTCCTCCTGGGTGTAGAATCTCCTCCTGGGTAGAGGTTTGGGGGCCGCTCTTCCTCTTGATGGGTCCCTTTTGTCTTTGGGGAGGGCAGCAATTACCATTGCTACCCTTTCAGGGCATCCCCAGGCCATTGCAGTATGCCCTTTCTTGCAATTTGAGCATTTTTTCACTGTGGGTATTCCACCAGCCTTCTTGTCAATGCACTCCTGCGTGGGGTGTTTAAGGCTGCAGACAGCACAGGTTGGGACCTTTGCTTGGCATTGGTCCTTGTGATGCCCATACTTCTGGCAGTTGTAACATCTGAGGGGATCTGGGTAATATTTGTTGACCCTGAAGCTGCCGAAGATGCCTAGATCGACTCTTCGTGGGTGTGGACCCTTAAATGTCACCAGTATGGCTTTGGTGAGGAAGCCTGCCTTGTTCTTCATCCGTTCTGCTGCAGTGATGTTGGGTAATTTAACTAGGTGGCTTTCCATCATGTCAGTTGGGTAGCCAACCACAACTGCTTTTTTTAGTTTTTCCTCTTCTTTAAGCTCTAATAGCTTAATGTCTGAGGTGCTTTGTAAGGTTATCAGGGCTCTTGTGTCCCTAGTGGATATGGTCCACTGTCCTTGCCTGTTTGGTGCAATCATTTGAATGTTTTTATGTTTGCTTTCAAAGGCAGCAATAGCCTTGAAGGCCTCTGATGGGTTAGCAGCTAAGACCCTGAAGAAATAGGTCTTATTTTCTCTAGCAGGCTGGTTGCTGCTTCCTGCGGTGAGGTTTCCTTGCTGGGTAGGTACATCATTCCCTGGTTGGCTCCTTCTAGGAAGTTTCTTTTTTCTCCTTACTTCCTGCCAAGGTAGGTTTCCTTCTCCATCAGAGTCGTTGTCAACGTTGGTCCTCTTCCGGTTTGTTTGGTCCTGGTCCTGTTCCATTCGTTTTCGTTCCTCGTTCATCAATTCCTGTTCGGCTTCCTTGTCAAGTTCAGTTAAAAGGGGTTGCAGGTCGGGGTCCATCTCCATTTCACCAGTTGCTAGAGCTTCTAGTACGATTTCATAAAGTTCATTCCAAGATAAGTCCTTTTTTTGAAGATATGTGAGTATATGATCAGAGATCATACAGAGAGACAGACAGTGTGCCTGGTGGGGTTGTCCAACCCTTTAAGCCCTAGGGCCCCAAACAAAGTTATAGTAGGAGTTATAAGAATGAAATACAGAATCTGAAAAATGAAACACAATTTCGTTAGTTATATGGGGGATATGCTAACTAACCTATTGCTAGAGCAGTGATGAAACTAACTCTTTGTAGCTAAGTACTAGCCTGCACAAATAGCTGTTGGGGAGCCTTCTTACTGCGTTCACGCACTAAGACGGCCCAGCAGTCTATTCCTGCAGGTAAGGAGGTTGGGGGTAATAAGCAAAACTCAGTGGAATCCTAAAAGTTTTTATTTGAGTTGATTCCTGACCCTATTTGAATACTGGCTTATTTCGCCAGTTACCAAGAATAATAACCTATTGTTTAGCAAACAACTTTTCTTATAGGCGCCAAGCCTAACAGCCCTATGCCACTTGCCACAGACAGCGAGAGTGGGAGTTTTTGACCCTTTAGCCCTGCTTCTACTGGAGTTTTAAGACCACAACGGCTACCAGATTTTCCACAGGAGGATCTATTAGTAAGTTAAAATTATGTAGGTAGAGGCAAAGCTCAGCCTATATTGTCAATTTAGTTTCCCTTATATGAGGGGGCTGATTACAGCCAATTCAGGGGCAAGGCCCTTGTCAGTACAACAAGAACTGCAACAAAAATCATCGAATAAACGGCGAAAATCGGCGACGATTTCGGCGAAAAACGTCGGCGGCGGTCTCTTCAGGAGGCTGAAAGTATCAGCCAAGTGAAGAGGGAGCAGGCAACAGTCGGCTACGGCGCCGCTGACATCTGCCGCCGTAACGGCGGCAGAAGATGTCGGCAGTCAGCAGGCAGGAGCAGAAGTGAAGGTCCTCTCTCAATGCATGTAAAAAACCTACGGGCCAACCAAGGAAAAGGCCCGTGCCAACAACAAGTGTTGGCTTTAATACCCCAACAACAACAACATGTAAAAAAAAAACAGTTCTCACTCGGATCCCACTGAGAGAGGACCTTCACTTCTGCTCCTGCCTGCTGACTGCCGACATCTTCGGCGGCAGAAGATGTCGGCAGTCAGCAGGCAGGAGCAGAAGTGAAGGTCCTCTCTCAGTGGGATCCGAGTGAGAACTGTTTTTTTTTTACATGTTGTTGTTGTTGGGGTATTAAAGCCAACACTTGTTGTTGGCACGGGCCTTTTCCTTGGTTGGCCCGTAGGTTTTTTACATGTCTTCTTCTTGGGGTATTAAAGCCAACACTTGTTGTTGGCACGGGCCTTTCCCTTGGTTGGCCCGTAGGAGGGGTTTTTTTTTTTTTTTACATGCATTCATTTTACAACCTATCACAATGAACTGCAGACTTAAAATCTGAAAGCAATATGTTTATGTTATATAAAGCTGATGAGACAATAAATACTTAAATTATTAATACTATTCTTTTGACAAATTATTTTTAAATGAATATCTATTTTTTTATAACTGGAAATGTTTTTATTCGAATTAATTGGTTGGTTTAGTACGAGACACCACACCACTCCGCAACTTGGAGCACTTGCTGGCACTGAACTATGTACAATTTTCTATTCAAAAAGGGATTTTGACTTAGGAAAAATCTATTTTAGGGTGAGATGTCGGCCATGTCGTCCTGATGGAAGTTCCCTTCGGCAGCTTCCTACTGTATAATATTTCTGCCATTGATATTACAAGAGAATTACCATCAGGTATCACGGGGTTCTAACCCCTGGAACAACTAGCCGAAGATATTGTGTATAATCAGGGTACTAATAAAGGCATTTACACAAATAGCCTTCAGTTATGACAAAACAATTCAATGCAAAATGCTATTGAAGTTTATAATAGCACACCGCTAGCGATCAAAAAGTCGTCTAGGCCAGCAGCGACTTCTAGGCAAAAAATAAAACTAAAGTAGGCCTAACTTTATAGGCTTTCTAAAAATCCTCAACTATTCTGGCAAGTTCAGTAGACCATTAGAAGCTAGACTGTTACTGTATTGCGAGAACAGTTACTGTATAGTAGAAGTATATTAGAAAGAGTAACACCTAGTATTTTTATTTCATTGTGAGAACAGCAATTCTACATTCTCTCTGAGCAAAGTTAGAAGTATATTAAAAAAAGATAAAAAAAACTGAACAAGAAAAATTACAGAAATACAAACTTAAGCCCAAACCGACCGAAGATATCGGAGGTCTCTCGTTCCTAACCTAACCTAACCTAGGCGTCATGCATAGACCTAGTCACCCAGTGCTGATTATGACCAATTACGATGCTAAAACATTCGCAGTGGTCACAATTATGACCTTAGTCTGCACTTTTTGGATCGACGTTAGACTACGTGCCATCATACGATGTCTTTTCAAAGACAAAATATGATACTTTATTCTCGCGTAAGATCACTAACTTAAACTTAATTTCATGTGAAGTTACATACTAGAACTTTTTTTTCTTGCAATGTCTGATACGTATACTTTATTTTCTTGTAAGGTCAGATACTCAAAGTACTTTCTTGTGAGGTCAGATACTTAACCTTTATTTTCTTGTGATGTCAGAAACTTAAAACCTTATTTTCTTAGTGATGTCAGAAACTTAAAACCTTATTTTCTTGTGAGGTCAGATACTTAAAACTTTATTTTCTTGCGAGGTCAGATACTTATAATTCATCTTCTCATGAGGTCAGATACTTGAATTACTTTCTTGAGAGGTGAGATGATGATGAAGACCTTGATGTCCCCATGAATGAATTCAGTGTGTTTGAAGTCAAAGGTACCCTAAAAAAAACTTGAGAGATGGAAAGCCCCTGGATACGATGAAATAACTGCCAAGATGATACAGGCCGAAAACGAAGTGACTCCCAGGCTACTTACAAGATTATTTAGTAGAATGTGGCATGAAGAGGCAAAACATGATGAATACACACTCAAGTCAGTTGTTATGAAAATATATAGTTTGCTTTTTCTTAAGAGACTGGAGAGAAAGATTGATGAAAAGCTGAGAGATGAACAAGCAGGATCTAGAAAAGGTAGAAGTTGTACTGTCCAAATTTTCATGTTGTACAGCAATGCGTAGAATATAGAGATTCCCTTTTGATGGTATTTGTGGACTATGAAAAGCCTTTGATAGTGTGCACCGGTCAATTTTGTGGAGAGTCCTGCATTATTATGGAATTCCTCTTAAATATGTAAATTTGATTAAGTCTGTTAATGAACATAGCAATTGCAAAGTTAATGGTAATGGAGTCTTATCAAGTGAGTTTCCTGTGAACAGCGGAGTACTCCAAGGGAATGTGTTGTCACCCATGTTGTTCATCCTCCTCACGGACTTTGTAATGTGTAGAGCAGTCAGAGATGGTGGAGAAGAATTGGACTGGATTGGGGATAGGAATTTAGAAGACTTAGAGTATGCTGATGATGCTGCTGTCCATCCTAACAGAAAACAACAGGAGTAGCAATGCCTGCTTACCAGAATGCATGAAATATCACACGAGGTGAGGCTCAAGATAAATAAAAGAAACACAGAGATGATGAGAACAGAGTATGCAATGGAAGATGAAATATTATTGGAAGGAGAAAGGATTAATGAGCTAGAATCATTCAAGTATTTAGGAACAATGATCTCCAATAAAGGCTCTATAGAATTAGAGTTTCATGGAAGGTTTAATAAATGGAACCAGACAATGGCTAGGTTAAATACAATTTGGAAATAGAATCGACTAAAGTTATATTTAAAAATCAGGCTATATATCAGTTTAGTGACATTGGTGTTAGTGTATGGACATGAATCGTGGTAGGACAATAAAATAATATCCAACAGATTTTGTAGATTTGAGAACAAAACCCTCAGAAGACTATTGGGAGTGAAATGGGAGGACACGATTAGAAATGAAACTATAAGAGAGATTAATTGAGTGCCATATGTGGATGAAATCATGGTGAGGGGTAGATGGAGATTGTTTGGACATGCTCTTCGTACTCCCCAAGAAAGATGAGTTCATCAAACTTTCAACTGGGCTCCACAAGGCACTAGAAGAGTTGAAGATTATGAAACGTGACCTGGGAGACGATGAATGGAGAAGCATTGAATTAAAAGCTTAAAATAGAGACGAATGGCGAATTCTAACCGAGGGCCTTTGCGTCATTAGGCGGAGGAGGGGATGATGATGAGGATGATGATAAGGATGATGAAGATTTCTATGCATCTCTATTCTATTTGATACAATATAACAGAATGACAGATACCTGTATAATGCCTAAATATCCACCGCAGATCTCAGAATATTCCCTGATACTCTTCTCATATGGCTTCAGGATGCTTCTGAAATTGGCATGTATAGACTCGCTCCGATAGCCTAGCGCCCTCTCATATTCATCTGTGCCCACTAGGTGCCCACCCACTGAAAAACTTCTAGCTACGCCGCTGTTTGACTGGCCAGACAGTATTACATTGGATCCTTTTCTCTGGTTGGCACAATATC